>NC_030809.1:133535058-133862498 GCF_001704415.2 Capra hircus
CAAATCTGCTGGAAGAAATATCAACAACCTCAGATATGCAGATGATACCACTCTAATGGCAGAAATAAAGAGTCTCTTGAAGAGGGTGAAAGAAGAGAGTGTAAGAGCCAGCTTGAAACTCAATATTAAAACTAAGATCATGGCATCTGGTCCCATCACTTCATGGCAAATAGAAGGGGAAAAAGGTGGAAGCAGTAACAGATTTCCTCTTCTTGAGCTCTAAAATCACTGCAGATGGTGATGGTAGTCATGAAATTAGAAGACGATTGCATCTCGGAAGGAAAGCTATGACCAACCTAGACAGCGTATTAATAAACAAAGACATCACTTTGTCAACAAAGGTCTGTATAATCAAGGCTAGGTCTTTCCAGTAGTCATGTATAGATACTAGAGTTAGACCATAAAGAAGGTAGAGTGATGAAGAATTGATGCTTTTGAACTGTGGTGCTGGAGAAGACTCTTGAGAATTCCTTGAACAACTAAGAGATCAAATTAGTTGATCCTAAAGGAAGTCAGCTCTGAATACTCATTGTAAGGACTGATGCTGAAGCTAAAGCTCAAACACTTTGGCCACCTGATGTGAACAGCCTTCTCATTGGAAAAGACCCTGGAAAATATTGAAGGCAGAACAAGAGGGTGACAGAGGATAAGATGATTGGTTTGCATCACCAATTCAATGGACATGAACTTGGGCAAATTCTGGGAGATGGTGGGGGAAAAGGAAGCTTGGCGTGCTGTAGTCCATGGGGTCACAAAGAGTCGGACTCGATTTAGTGACTGAACAACAACAAGGGAGATCAAAAACAGAATGGGATGTGGGAGGCTTTTAGAGACTGGTGCTATAGTGCAAGGCTTTTGACTTTTACCTTGAGCAGAATGAAGAGCCATTGGGGATTTGGGGCAAGAGTACTAAAATTTTCATGGGAAATAGACTGTAGAGGTTAGGAAAGTAAAAGCAGCAAGACAGGAATAAGTGGTAAGCCAAGACAGAGGCTTAGAACAGGGTAGTAGCAGTCAATGCAAAGCAAAATTCTGAATATATTGTGAAACAACTGCCTATACGACTTTCTGGAGATTCAGTATAAAATATATGAGAAAAAGAATAATCCATAAAGATTCTAGGTTTATGGCCTGGGTAGCAAAAAGAATAGCTTTTCTATGAACTGAAAAGGGAATCCATAAGTGGACTAAGGTGGGGAAAGATCAGGGACTCATGTGGTGGCCAGTAAGGTTCAAGGTGCTTCTTAGGCATCCACGTGGAGAAGATATGAAGGTGAGACCTGGGAATTTGTCCAGCTGGAAATGCAAGGTGAGAGTTGTAGGTGTACAGGTAGCATTTAAAGACATGCTGTGGATGAGATGCCCAAGAGGAGAGAGAAGGAAATTAGCTCAACAGCCAACTTTTGAGGTGCTCCTGTGGGAAGAAGTTAGAAGAGGAGGAAGCAGCAAAGGAGACTGAGAAGAAGGATTGATGAGAAGGAGGTGCTGGAAGGACAGACGAAGAAAGCTTTACAATGAGGTGAGTGATCCTGTCAACAGAAAACAAAATAAAGATTTGGAATTGACTACTGAATTTAATACTGTGGAAGAGGTTGGAATTGACTACTGAATTTAATATGGAAGAGGTTTTGCAAAATTTCCCTTCTATTACTTTCTTCTTTGACCCAAGATTTATGAAGAAGTTATGTTGTTTCTCTCTCCCTTTCCCCCACCCCTTTGGTCTGAATATGTGGGATTTTTAAAACTTGATTTACTTAATTTTATGTTATTCAGATGAAATGGTCTTTAAGATACCTCAAATACCACTTCCTTAGTTAATGTGGGGACTTTGTGGTTAAGTGTTTGATTAGCATAATTAAATATAAGCTATTTTCTTACATTATTGAGGTGAGATCGTTTTAAATAAAGATTTTTTTATTATATTTTTAATCCTATAAATTTGCTGCTTTTTTCTCATGAAGTAAATAAATCGCTGAAAGAATCATTAAATTACTCATATGATGTTGGGCCTATAATTTTCTGCTAAACCTGTCAATGCTTGCTTTGTTCAGTTGAATGTTATGCAAATTAACAAATAAAGCTAAGAATTCTTATATCTTCCTGTGTATTTTATCAGCTAGAAAGTTTCTTTATCCTTAATGTTGTTTTTCTCAAAAGAAAGTATATTTGCTGGTATTAGTACTTCTCAGCGACTTTATTGATATTTTTATATCTCATAGCTAGCAAATAGATTTGGTTTAATATATAATTTAAGACATTATTTTTAACTAGAAAGTTTAATCAATTTATTTTGGTTAGTGATAATTTTATACCTATTTTTATAACTATGTTATTCTCAGATATTTCCACTGAAGTTTCTATGATTACTCTTTCTTTTCTCTTTTCTCACCTTCTACTAGATTGATTACAGTATTATATTTACTGTATACTTCTATTGCTTTGGTTGGTAGAAATCTGAGTTTCGTCCTCTTGGTGGTCATATCTGAGCTTTGAAGAGGTATACTTCATTTCAAAATGTATAAAGTTGACATGTAATTTCTACCTTTAGTCAGAAAAAAAAAAAAGTAAGAATTTGGAAACTTGTCTCTTGAAGCTCTGAATACTCATCGCTACCAGTTGGCATGTTCTTACCATTTCTCTTCCACTGTGTTTCCATAGCTAATTCTTATTCAATGTATTCTATCTGTATCACTACCTCTTTCTTTATTTTCTTATTTATCTCAGACCTTTGTTCAGGATTTAATTTCTTTCTCCATGAAGTATACATATTATTAGCTCTTGCAATCTGTTGATTGTTAACTTCAGTTCAATTCAGTTCAGATCGGTCGCTTAGTTGTGTCTGACTCTGCGACTCCATGAATCGCAGCACGCGAGGGCTTCCTGTCCATCACCAACACCTGGAGTTCGCTCAGATTCACGTCCATCAACTCAGTGATGCCATCCAGCCATCTCATCCTCTGTCGTCCCCTTTTCTTCCTGTGCTCAATCCCTCCCAGCATCAGAGTCTTTTCCAATGACTCAACTCTTCGCATGAGGTGGCCAGAGTACTGGAGTTTCAGCTTTAGCATCATTCATTCCAAAGAAATCCCAGAGTTGACCTCCTTCAGAATGGACTGGGTGGATCTCCTTGCAGTCCAAGGGACTCTCAAGAGTCTTCTAAAACACCTCAGTTCAAAAGCATCAATTCTTTGGCCCCCAGCTTTCTTCACAGTCCAACTCTCACATCTATACATAACCAATGGAAAAACCATAGCCTTGACTAGACGGACCTTAGTTGGCAAAGTAATGTCTCTGCTTTTCAATATGCTACCTAGGTTGGCCATAACTTTTCTTCCAAGGAGTAAGTGTCCTTTAATTTCATGGCTGCAGTCACCATGTGCAGTGATTCTGGAGCCCCCCAAAAAATAAAGTCTGACACTGTTTTCACTGTTTCCCATCTATTTCCCATGAAGTGATGGGACCAGATGCCATGATCTTCGATTTCTGAATGTTGAGCTTTAAGCCAACTTTTTCACTCTCCTCCTTCACCTTCATCAAGAGGCTTTTTAGTTCCTCTTCACTTTCTGCCATAAGGGTGCTGTCATCTGCATACCTGAGGCTATTGATATTTCTCCAGGCAATGTTGATTCCAGCTTGTGTTTCTTCCAGTCCAGCGTT
This sequence comes from Capra hircus, assembly GCF_001704415.2. Taxonomy (NCBI): domain Eukaryota; kingdom Metazoa; phylum Chordata; class Mammalia; order Artiodactyla; family Bovidae; genus Capra; species Capra hircus. The sequence continues at coordinate 133,538,716 of NC_030809.1, forward strand.
TCTCATGATGTATTCTGCACATAAGTTAAATAAGCAGGGTGACAATATACAGCCTTGACACACTCCTTTTCCTATTTGGAACCAGTCTGTTGGTCCATGTCCAGTTCTAACTGTTGCTTCCTGACCTGCATACAGATTTCTCAAGAAGCAAGTCAGGTGGTCTGGTATTCCCATCTCTCTCAGAATTTTCCACAGTTTATTGTGATCCACACAGTCAAAGGCTTTGGCATAGTCAATAAAGCAGAAATAGATGTTTTTCTGGAACTCTCTTGCTTTTTCCATGATCCAGGGGATGTTGGCAACTTGATCTCTGGTTCCTCTGCCTTTTCTAAAACCAGCCTGAACATCAGGAAGTTCACGGTTCACGTATTGCTGAAGCGTGGCTTGCAGAATTTTGAGCATTACTTTACTAGCATGTGAGATGAGTGCAATTGTGAGGTAGTTTGAGCATTCTTTGGCATTGCCTTTCTTTGGGATTGGAATGAAAACTGACCTTTTCAGTCCTGTGGCCACTGCTGGGTTTTCCTAATTTGCTGGCTTATTGAATGCAACACTTTCACAGCATCATCTTTCAGGATTTGAAATAGCTCAACTAGGATTCCATCACCTCCACTAGCTTTGTTTGTAGTGATGCTTTCTAAGGCCCACTTGACTTCACATTCCAGTATGTCTGGCTCTAGATAAAAGATCACACCATCATGATTATCCAGGTCATGAAGATCTTTTTTGTACAGTTCTTCTGTGTATTCTTGCCACCTCTTAATATCATCTGCTTCTGTTAGGTCCATACAGAACATTTATCAAGCCCATCTTTGCGTGAAATGTTCCCTTGATATCTCTAAAGCTTCACATTACCTTCTGCAGCCTGGGGGCTCTGCAGGAAGATGAACCCCCAAAATATTCAGCTTTGAAGGCTAATAAAGTGTGCACAAAAAGTTTCACATGCTTTGGGACCCAAAGCAGAAGCAGTGATTTGCATGGGACCTGCTCAGACCCAAGTGCTTATCTTGGAGAGCCTCTGGGAGAGTCAGGTGTCAATTGCAGCCCACCCTGGGGACATGGATACTGGTGGCAGTCATACCAAGGAGCTCATTTTACTACAAGGACACTAGTGTTGGTGCCATTTTGGAATTCTCTATCTAGCTTATAAGTGTTGAGACCGTTTTACCACTGGCCTTTTACCACCAGTACTGGGATATCTCAGGTCAAATGACTATCTGAGCAGGGAAACAGCTCCACCAGTTGGCAGGCCAGTTGTGGTAAGACTCTCTAAGCCCATAGCAACCCCAGGACTTGGCCCTGTCTATCAGGGACCCAGGAATTCACTCCACCTACCAGTGGGCCTGCACTAGCCTCAGAGTTCAGCCTTATCCACCTGTGACAAAGATACTAACAAAAAAGAAAGACAAAAGCAATAGACCAATATCATTGATGAACACAGGTGTAAAAATCCTCAACAAAATAAACAATATATCAAAGGATCATAGATCATCAAGTGGCATATATCCCACAGACACAATGATTTGTGGCTCAACAATTACAAATCAATGTGCTATATCAAATTAACAACTGAAGAGTAAAAATCATATGATCATCTGGATAAATGCAGAAAAAGCATTTGATAAAATTCAACATCCATTTATGATAAAAACTCTCAACAAAAAGTGAGAGAGAGAGAACATATCTCATATTAAAAGCCATAAATGATAAGTTCACAGCTAACATCACATTCAATGGTGAAAAATTGAAAGCATTTCCTCTAAGATCAGGAACAAGACAAGGATGCCCACATTTACCACTCGTTTAGTATAGTATTGGAAGCCCTAACATAAAAGTCAGATAAGAAAAGTAATTAAAAGGAACTGAAACTGGAAATGAAGAAGTAAAACTGTCACTGTTTGAAGATGACATGCTATTATACATAGAAAATACTAACGACCTCACCACTACTAGTTCTCATCAGGAATTCTGCAAATTTGTAGGATACAAAATAAATATACTTAAATCTGTTGCATTTCAATGCACTAACAATGAACTATCAGAAAGAAAAATTAATGAGACAATCCCATTAATGAGTGCATCAAAAAGAGTACATACCTAGGAAAAAGCCTACCTAAGCATACTGAAAAGCAGAGACATTACTTTGCCAACAAAGGTCTGTCTCGTCAAGGCTATGGTTTTTCCTGTGGTCACGTAGGGATATGAGAGTTGGACTGTGAAGAAAGCTGAGCGCCAAAGAATTGATGCTTTTGAACTGTGGTGTTGGAGAAGACTCTTGAGAGTCCCTTGGACTGCAAGGAGATCCACCCAGTCCATTCTGAAGGAGATCAGCCCTGGGATTTCTTTGGAGGGAATGATGCTGAAGCTGAAACTCCAGTACTTTGGCCACCTCATGCGAAGAGTTGACTCATTGGAAAAGACTCTGATGCTGGGAGGGATTGAGGGCAGGAGGAGAAGGGGACGACCGAGGATGAGATGGCTGGACGGCATCACTGACTCAATGGACATTAATCTGAGTGAACTCTGGGAGCTGGTGATGGACAGGGAGGCCTGGCGTGCTGCGATTCATGGGGTCACAAAGAGTGACTGAACTGAACTGAACTGAACTGAAGGAGGTAAAAGACTTGTACTCAGAAATCTATGAAATAATGATTAAAGCTGTTGAAGATGACACAAACACAAGGAAAGATATGCCATATTCTTGATTGGAAGAATTAATATTATTAAAATTATAATACTACTCAAGGCAACCTACAGATTTGATGCAATCTATTAAAACACCAATGGCATTTACATATAACTAGAGTAAATAATTAAAAATTTTGTATGGAAATGAAAAAGACCCCAAAAAGCCAAAACAATCTTAAGAAAGAAGAACAACATCAGAGGTATCACACACCCTAATTTCAAACTATAATGCAAAGCTACAGTAATCCAAACAGGATGGTACTGACAGAAAAAGCAGGCACATAGATCAATGGAACAGAATACAAAGCCCAAAATGAGCCTGAATGTATAAGGGCAATTAATCTATGACAAAGGCAGCAAGCCCCTTAAATGGGGAAAAAAAACCTCTTCAATAAAGTGTTGGGAAAACAAGACAAGTATATGCCAAAAAATCAATTTGGACTTCAGTTTCATGTTGTGAACAAAAATTCATTAAAATGGGTTGAAAACAAATGTAAGATCATAAAAAGCATATGCAGAAAAAAACATAGGCTGTGTGCTCATTGACATCGGCCTTAGTAATATGTTTTTGGATATGCCACCTTGCATAAAGGAAACAAAAGCAAAAATATATAAGAGGAGCTACATCAAACTAAAAACCTCTCTTTCACACAGTGAAGGAAACTATCAACAAAACAAAAGAGACATATAGTAAATGGGAGAAGATATTTGCAAACAATACATCCAATAAAGGATCAATATCCAAAATATAGAGCAATCCTGTGGGCAGTAGCCCACCAGAGCCCTCCTCTGTCCAGGAAATTCTCTGGGCAAAAATGCTGGAATGGGTAGCCATGCCCTTCTCCTGGGAATCTTCTTGACCCGGGGATCAACTCAGGTATCTGGCATTGCACGCAGATTCTTTACTGTCAGAGCCACAATGGAAGACCTAATAGAAGCACAATATTGGGAACTCATGTACACCCATGGTGGATTCATGTCAATGTATGGCAAAACCAATACAGTATTGTAAAGTAAAATAAAGTAAAAATAAAAAAATAGAATGGAAGTAAAGTCAAAAAAATAAAAATAAAAAAATAAAATACTCAGTAAAACATGCTATAAAAAAAAAAGAAAAAGAAAACAATCTGAGTACAAAGTGGGCAGAGCATCTAAATAGACATTTTTCCAAAGAATACATACAGATGGTCAAGAAACACATGAAAAGATGCTCAGTTTCACTAATCATCAGCGAAATGCAAATCAAAACCACAATGGGATATTGTCGCACCACTGTCAGAGTGGCTGTTATCAAAAAGACAACAAATAAAACCCTGAAGACTCCACCAGATAATTACTAGAGCTAATCAATGAATATAGTAAAGTTGCAGGATATAAAATCAACACACAGAAATCCCTTGCATTCCTATACACTAATAATGAGAAAGTAGAAAAAGAAATTAAGGAAACAATTTCATTCACCATTGCAACGAAAAGAATAAAATACTTAGGAATATATCTACCTAAAGAAACTAAAGACCTATATATAGAAAACTGTAAAACACTGATGAAAGAAATCAAAGAGGACACTAATAGATGGAGAAATATACCATGTTCATGGATCGGAAGAATCAATATAGTGAAAATGAGTATACTACCCAAAGCAATCTACAGATTCAATGCAATCCCTATCAAGCTACCAGCGGTATTTTTCAAAGAACTAGAACAAAAAATTTCAAGATTTGTGTGGAAATACAAAAAACCTCAAATAGCCAAAGCTATCTTGAGAAGGAAGAATGGAACTGGAGGAATCGGCTTGCCTGACTTCGGGCTCTACTACAAAGCCACAGTCATCAAGACAGTATGGTACTGGCACAAAGACAGAAATATAGATCAATGGAACAAAACAGAAAGCCCGGAGATAAATCCACACACCTATGGACACCTTATCTTTGACAAAGGAGGCAAGAATATACAATGGAGTAAAGACAATCTCTTTAGCAAGTGGTGCTGGGAAAACTGGTCAACCACTTGTAAAAGAATGAAACTAGATCACTTTCTAACACCACACAGGAAAATAAACTCGAAATGGATTAAAGATCTAAATGTAAGACCAGAAACTATAAAACTCATAGAGGCCATATGACCTAGCAATCCCACTGCTGGGCATACACACCGAGGAAACCAGAATTGAAAGAGACACATGTACCCCAATGTTCATTGCAGCACTGTTTATAATAGCCAGGACATGGAAACAACCTAGATGTCCATCAGCAGATGAATGGATAAGAAAGCTGTGGTACATATACACAATGCAGTATTACTCAGCCATTAAAAAGAATACATTTGAATCAGTTCTAATGAGATGGATGAAACTGGAGCTGATTATACAGAGTGAAGTAAGCCAGAAAGAAAAACACCAATGGAGTATACTAACGCATATATATGGAATTTAGAAAAATGGTAATGATAACCCTGTATGCGAGACAGCAAAAGAGACACAGATGTATAGAACGGACTTTTGGACTCTGAGGAAGAGGGAGAGGGTGGGATGATTTGGGAGAATGGCACTGAAACATGTATACTATCATGTAAGAAACGAATTCGCCAGTTTGTGTTTGAGACAAGATACAGGATGCTTGGGGCTGATGCACAGGGATGATCCAGAGAGATGATATCGGGTGGGAGGTGGGAGAGGGGTTCAGGATTGGGAACTCATGTACACCTGTGGCGGATTCATGTCAATGTATGGCAAAACCAATACAGTATTGTAAAGTAAAATAAAGTAAAAGTAAAAATTATTTAAAAAAAAGACAACAAATAACAAGTGCTGGTGCTTTCAGGCACTAGTCCTCATTCAGTGCTGCTCACTGAGAGACTGTGTGTTCACTGTTTTGTATTGGGCTGTCTAGTAGATCCCTTGAAGCCTTGTAATAAAACATTTTTAAAAGAAAGTAGAGAAGACAACCAAGTAAATAGTTTGCTGTGGGTATTTAAAAGGAGAGTATTGTTTTGCTGAAAGTTTTCTCTTTTCCTCATAGCTTCCCTGGTAGCTGAGTTGGTAAAGAATCTGCCTGCAATACAGGAGACCCTGGTTTGAGTCCCTGCTTGGGAAGATACCCCAGAAAAGGGATAGGCTACCCACATCCGTATTCTTGGGCTTCCCTTGTGGCTCAGCTGGTAAAGAATCCACCTGCAATGCAGGAGACCTGGGTTTGATCCTTGGTTTGGGAAGATCCACTGAGGAAAGGAAAGGCTACCCACTCCAGTATTCTGGCCTAGAGAATTCCATGGGGTCACAAGGAGTTGGAGACTACTGAAGGACTTTCACTTTCACTTTTTCACTTTCATCTCAGATACAAAGAATTTGTTAACAAAATAAGCCACTCATTATATACAAACAAACAATGCAAATATTTATTTGAGAATTATCTAGCTCACTTTCAATATAATAACATTAAAAGAAAAGATAAATAGAGCAGATAATACATCATCAAATTAGGTTTTGACCAATATTCAGACTGAATCAGCACTGGGAAGTCCTGTGTCACAGCACATCTGGAGTCCCAATTGGGAAAGTGTCCCAAGCAGTGCATCTGCTCTGTGGGTGAGACTTCAAAGATTGCAATTCAGGGTTCTCACTTACAACCCCAGAATGGATTCAAACTGATATTATCACCAATCTGTGACCAAATTGCCAGCCTGGTTTCCTGCTAACGCTATTTGTTTTGTTGTGTAATACTTGGAATGCAGCTAAGCTGGGGCTTGGTTGGCCAGTCCCCTCCATGGTCTCAACAATCTCAAGATTTCTCCCACATCTTATCTAAGGTGCTGCAAGTCTTGCACTCGCAGCAGGCAGTCATTCCCAGTCACTCCCAGTCATGGCACTACCCAGGCAGCTTAGAAACAAGGTCAGAGGCCTGCCCTACTTTGTCTCTGAAGCCTAAACAAGACTATTTATTTAATTCCCCTAATAGATACTCATCAGAATCCTAAGAAAAAAAAAAATTAGCTTTCCTTAAGCCTCATGTCCCCATCCAGCTATGGCTTCCCTCTCATTATTTCTTTCCCTCTGTGACAAATTTCTTGAAATTATATATATCTACATATCTATCTGTCTATCTATTTATCTATCTACTTTATCAATCTATCTATCTATATTTAGAGATAAAGATAGATAGAAAGATATTTAAGCAAAGTGTCCTTTCTTTCAAGCCTGCAATTCATTCTTCATTATTTTCCAACCAGGTTTCTTCTGGCTCCACTTAAAGAAAATGCTGTTCTTAAGATCACAATGACTCATAATTTAGTAGGTACTTCCTTGTCCTTATACCCTCTACTTCAATCAACATAATTTTACAGAGTTAAATCCTTCATGAAACACTCTCCTCTCTTGAATTCCATGTCTACAGTCTTCTGAATCATCTTCATTTCAAAGGCTGTTTCTTCTCAGCCTCACATATTCTCTTCTCTTCTGCAATATTATACTTCTGCTTCATAGGGCTTGAACCTGAGTTTTGTATTCATTTTCTTCACACTTTATATCTGACCACTTCCACTATATTTATTCAAGTTCATTTACTTGTTGATGATGCCCAGACATATATCTCTTATCCATTATTCACCTCTAAGTTCCTGAATACACATATACAAATGATCCACCCACTGTCTCACCCAAACATTTTAGCAACAGCTTCAGTCGTGTCCGACTCTGTGAGACCCCATAAACGGAAGACCACCAGGCTCCCCAGTCCCTGGGATTCTCCAGGCAAGAACACTGGAGTGGGTTGCCATTTCCCTCTCCAATGCATGAAAGTGAAAAGTGAAAGTGAAGTCGCTCAGTCGTGTCTGGCTCTCAGCGACACCATGGACTGCAGCCCACCAGGTTCCTCCGTTGATGGGATTTTCCAGGCAAGAGCACTGGAGTGGGTTGCCATTGCCTTCTCTGTTAGCATAGCATGACGTAGAATACATATATACTTTTTCCCTGCCTCTATCTTAAACAAATTTTCCCCCAAACTCCTTTCCCAATTCAGGAAATTTTGTTCATATGGTTGCTTAAATCAGAGACTAAAGGTCTTGATTACTCTCCATATTTTAGATCGATATCAGCAATAATACTCTTGATTCTACTTCCAAAATATATCATGAAATAATTTTTTTAAAATATTTACTTCTTATTTATTAGAACATCACCTAATTCAGAATCTAGCAACCACTATTAGCTTTGCCTTGTGTCTCTTGTTGCTTGGGCTTTCACATGTCACAATATGTTTCCATTGACTCAGCATAATTATTAATAATGCCTATTTCACACTGAAAAGTGTTCCAGTGGGTGATAAATTACATGGCGACCCTAGTACTGCTTTCATATAATTCACTGTACAGCAGTTGATGAGTGTTTAAGTATAAATCAGATAATTTCACTGCCCTATATAAAGCCCTTCATTGGGCCCATTGGGCCTAGAATAAAAATGATCCTGTATACTAGGGTATCTAAAGCTCTGCCTAGTGTGAATGTTAACTACATGTCCAGCCTCATCTCATACCCCACACCTTGTTCACTACCACCACCCATACTTGCTCTTCAGTGCAAAGAGCTCTCTTCTCCCTGAATACAAGACTTTTCATGAGATGCATTTTCAGTGTGGCAATTTTTCCAGTAAATACAAAAGGATCCTACTCAGAAATGTCTTTAATTTTTTCTTAAAGTAGAACCTCCTTTGTCTTTTAGTTTCTATCTTGGTCCTTCATTTCTTCTTTAATATATATATTTTACTGATGTTTAGTTGACTTCAGTCAGTTCAGTTACTCAGTCTTGTCCAACTCTTTGTGACCCCATGGACTGCACCATGCCAGGCTTCCCTATCCAACAACAACTTCCAGAGCTTGCTCAAACTCATGTCCATTGAGTCGCTGATGCCATCCTGCCATTTCATTCTGTCATCCCCTTTTCCTCCTGCCCTCAGTCTTTCCCAGTATCAGGATTTTTTCCAATGTGTCAGTTCTTCACATCAGGTGGCCAAAGTATCAGCGTTTCAGCTTCAGCATCAGTCCTTACAATGAATAATCAGGACTGATTTCCTTTAGAATGGACTGGTTGGATCTCCTTGAAGTTGAAGGGACTCTCAAGAGTCTTCTCCAACACCACAGTTCAAAAGAATCAATTCTTCAGTGCTCAGCTTTCGTTATGGTCCAACTCTCACATCCATATTGGAAAAATCATAGCATTGACTAGACAGACGTTTGTTGGCAAAGTAATGTCTTTACTTTTTAATATGCTGCCTAGGTTGGTCATAGCTTTTCTTCCAAGGAGCAAGTGTCTTTTAATTTCATGGCTGCAGTCACCATCTGCAGTGATTTTGGAGCCCCAGAGAGTAAAATTAGTCACTGTTTCCATTGTTTCCCCAACTATTTGACATGAAGGGATGGGACCAGGTGCCATGATCTTCGTTTTTTGAATGTTGAGTTTTAAGCCAGCTTTTTCCATGTCCTCTTTCAATTTCATCAAATGTCTCTTTAGTTCCTCTTCACTTTCTGCCATAAAGGTAGTGTCATCTGCATATCTGAGGTTACTGATACTTCTCCCAGCAGTCTTGATTTCAGCTTATGCTTCATCCAGCCCAGCATTTTAGTGGTGTACTCTCCATATAAGTTAAATTAACAGGGTGACAATATATAGCCTTGACATACTCCTTTCCTGATTTGGAACCAATCCATTCACCCATGTCCAGTTCTAACTGTTGCTTCCTGACCTGCATACAGATTTCTCAAGAGGCAAGTAAAGTGGTCTGATATTCCCATCTCTTAAGAATTTTCCACAGTTTGTTGTGACCCACCATCAAAGCCTTTGGCATAGTCAATAAAGCAGAAGTAGATGTTTTTCTAGAACTCTCTTGTTTTTTTGATGATCCAACGGAGGTTGGCAATTTGATCTCCAATTCCTCTGCCTTTTACAAATCTAGCTTGAACATCTGAAAGTGCTTGGTTCATGTACTGTTGAAGCCTCGCTTGGAGAATTTTGGGCATTACTTTGCTAGCATGTTAGATGAATTCAATTCTGCAGTAATTTGAACATTCTTTGGCATTGCCTCTCTTTGGGGTTGAAATGAAAACTGACCTTTTCCAGTCCTGTGACCACTGCTGAGTTTTCCAAATTTGCTGGCATACTGAGTGCAACTTTTTAGCAGCATCATCTTTTAGGATTTTAAATATCTCATCTGAAATTCCATTACCTTCACTAGCTTTGTTTGCAGTGATGTTTCCTAAGGTTCAATTTACTTTGCACTCCAGTATGTCTGGCTTTAAGTAGGTGATCATACAATCCTGATTATCTTGGTCATTAACATTTTTTGTATAGTTTTTCTGTTTATTTTTTCCACCTCTCTTGATATCTTCTGCTTCTGTTAGGTCCATACATTTTCTGTTCTTTTTTTGTGTCCATCTTTGCATGAAATATTCTCTTGGTATCTCTGATTTTCTTAAATAGATCTCTAGTCTTTCCTATTCTATTATTTTCCTCTATTTCTTTGCACTGATCACTGAGGAAGTCTTCTTATCTCTCTTTGCCATTCTTTGCAACTCTGCATTCAAATGAGTACATCTTTCCTTTTCTCCTTTGCCTTTAAAACTTCTCTTCTTTTCTCAGTTATATGTAAGGCCTCCTCAGACAACCATTTTTCATTTTTGCATTTCTTTTTCTTGAGGATGGTCTTGATCACTGTCTCCTGTACAATGTCATGAACCTCTGTCCATAGTTTTTCAGGCACTCTGCCTATCAAATCTAATCCCCGGAGCCTATTTTTCACTTTCCAGTGTACAATCATAAAGTATTTTATTTTGGTCATACCTGAAAGGTCTAGTGATTTCCCCTATTTTCTTCAATTTAAGTCTGAATTTGGCAATAAGGAGTTCATGATCTGAGCCACAGTCAGCTTCTGGTCTTGTTTTTGCTGACTTTATAGAGCTTCTCCATCTTAAACTACAAAGAATATAATCCATCTAACTTTGGTATTGACCATCTGGTGATGTCGATGTGTAGGGTCGCCTCTTGTATTGTTTGAAGAGGGTGATGGTTATGACCAGTGCATTCTCGTGGCAAAATTCTGTTTGCCTTTGCCCTGCATTTTATACTCCAAGGCCACACTTCCCTGTTACTGTAGGTGTCTCTTGACTTCCTTTTTTTTTTTTTTTTTTGTATTTCAGTCCCTATGATGAAAAAGAGATCTTTTTTGGTGTTAGTTCTAGATGGTCTTATAGGTCCTCATAGAACCATTCAACTTCAGCTTCTTTGGTATTAGACTTGGTTGACTATTTCCTTTCCCATGTTAGGAAAGCTTTTACTATTATCTCTTCAACTATTTTATTTAGGCCTTTCTCTCTCTCTTCTCCTAATCTGTATTAGTTACTCAGTCATGCTTGACTCTTTGTGATCCCATGGTCCACAGTCCATGGAATTCTCTAGGCAAGAATAGTGGAATAGGTAGCCATTCCCCTGTCCAGAGGTTCTTCCTGACCTGAGGTCAAACTCAGGTCTCCTGAATTGCAGGCAGATTCTTTACTCTCTGAGCCACCAGAGAAGCCCCTTTTCCTTCTGGTACCCCTACAATGTGTGTTTAATGTTGTTCCAGAGGTCTTTTAGGCTGTCTTCAAATTTTTTCTATATTCTGTTCTGTGACAATGATTTCCACCATTCTGTCTTTCAGGTCACTTATTCATTCTCCCTGTTATTCTATTGATTTCTTCTAGTGTATTGTTCATGTCAGTTTGCTTTTTCTTTTGTTCATCCAAGTCTTTGGAAAACATTTATTGAATCTTTTCCATTCTGCCTCTGAGATCCTGGATCATCCTCACTATCATTATTCTGAATTCTGTTTCTATAAAGTTGCATATCTCACTTCATTTAGTTTTTCTGGGTTTTATCTTTCCCTTCATCTGGGACATAACTGCCTGATTTTTTATCCTGATAAGTTTCTGCAATGTGGTTTTTGCTTTAGCCACTGTGAAATTGTATTTCTTCTTGCTTCTTCTGTCTGCCCTCTGGTGGATGAGGCTTAAAGGCTTGTGTAAACTTTCGGATGGAAAAGACTGGGTGGGAAAAACTGGATCTTGTTCTGGTGGGCAGGACCTTGCTCAGTAAAACTTTAATCTAATTTTCTGCTGATTGGTGGGGTTGTACTCCCTCCCAGTTAGTTGTTTGGCTTGTTGCAACCCAGCCCTGGGTTCTATGGGCTCCATAGTAGGGTGACCTCCAATAGGACTTATGCCAAGGGGAACTTCCATGACTGCTGCTGCCAGTGCCCCAGTCCCTGTGGTGAGCCCGTTCTGACCCATGCCTCCACAGGAGACCATCTAACACTAGCAAATAGGTATGGTTCAGGCTCCTGTTGGGTCACTGCTCCTTTCCCCTGGGTCTTGGTGCATGAAAGATTTTGTTTATGCCCTCCTAGAGTTAAGCCTCTGTTTCTCTCAGTCCTGTGGAATTCCTATAATCAAAATCCCACTAGTGTTCAAGGTCAGATTCCCAGTTCCTTTGTCAAGTCCTCAGGCTAGGAAGCCTGACATGGGGCTCAGAACCTTCACAACAGTCAGAGAACTTCTTTGGTATTATTGTTCTCCAATTTGTGGGTCGCCCACTTGGCAGGCATGGGATTTGATTTTATTGTGATTGCGCCCCTCCTACCATCTCATTGCATCTTCTTTCTCTTTGGACATGAGATATTTTTTCTGGTGGGTTCTAGCATTATCCTGTTGATGGTTGTTACACTTCTAGTTGTGATTTTGGTGCTCTTGCAGGAGGAAATGACCACACATCTTTCTACTCTGCCATCTTGAACTAGAATCCTCCTTTTTTTTCTTTATAGTGATTATCATAACATGACCTGGGTTTGTGTTATTTAAACATTTGTAGTTGGTCTTTTATCAAAATGAAAGGTCTATCCTAGGATAGATTATTATATCCCAAAAGTAACTCTAGAATACAGTGTCTGTGATGGAAGAATAAATAGAGAGCAATATCACATCAGACTAGGAAAGATCAGAAAACACATTTATAGGGACTTCCTTGGTGGTCCAGTGGGTAAGACTCCAATCTCCCAATTCAGGGGACCAAGATTCAATCTTTGGTCAGGAAACAACATCCCATATGCTGTGACTAAGAGTTCACATGCCACAACTAAGACCTCACACAGCTAAATAAATAATTAAATATTTTCTAAAAAACACATTTATAGGAATGGCCCAGAGACATACTCAGTAGGATCAGATGATTTATCCAGGTGGATACAAAGAGAAAGGCATTCCAATCAGACAGAACAATGTGCTTGAAAAGAAGGTTATGAGAGCTTGAGGGGAATTTGAGGAGCAAGGAGTGGATGGCATGGCTGTAGTAATAGATGATGTTAAAAAAAATCTAGACTATAAATGTCTTTAAATACTCAGGCATCTGGACTTCATCCTATAAATAAGGAATATCTCTAAGTAATTTTTCATGTGCCTGGAAATAAAACTCAAAATTAAACTTTAATCCTCTCCCATAGAAAGAAAGGAATAAAAGAAAGAAAAAGAAAATCACTAATCAAAGAACAAAGTTGGGGGGTGGTAGACACTACCTGACTTCAAAACTTCCTGTAAAACAACAGTCACTAAGACAGGGTGACTCATTGCAACACTTAGTGAAAGAATAGATCAATAGGACAGTGCAACAGAGAATAGAGACAGAAATAGAGCCACATAAACATAGTCAACTGATCTTTGAGAAAGAACCAAAGACAATACAATGGAGAAAATAAAATTCTTTAAACAAATGGTGCTGTAGCAACTGGATATTCAAGTGCAAAAAAGGGAAATAAATAAAATGGAGTTTTACTTTTCACCTTTCACAAAAATTTACTCAAGATGGATCACAGACCTAAATGTAAATGGAATTATAAAATTCCTAGAAGATTATATAAGAGGGAATCTAAGTGAGCTTAGGTTTGGTGATGATTTTTTAGATATAATAAAAAGTAGAGTCCATGAAAGGAAAAAAAATGATAAACTGGACTTCAATAAGAATAAAAACTTCTGATCTGTGAAACTGTGGTTAAGAGAATGAAAAAACAAACAACAGACTGGAAAAAAACGTTTGAAAGACTCATATCTGATGAAAGACTGTCATCCAAAATATACAAAGAGCACTTAAAATGCAACAATAAGAAATTAGACAGCCAATTAAAAAAATGGGCCCAAGACCTTAACAGATTCCTCATCAAAGAAGATAAACAGATGGGAATCAGCATAAGAAAGCATTGGAAAAATGCAAATTAAACATAGATACTACTATAATGAGATACATCTACTGGAATGGCTTAAATTCAAAACACAGTCAACATCAAATGCTGGTGAGCAACAAGAACTCTTATTTGATGTTGGTACATATGCATAATGATGTAGCCACTTTGGAAGACAACACATTCCAGTTAGTTGAAAAATTACATAGTTTTGCCATATGATCCAGTAATTGCATTCTTTGGTATAACTAAATGAGTTGAAAGCCTATATTCACAAAATAACTTGCAAACAAATTTTTATAATAATTCTAAAACTTGATAGCAACAAAAATTTTCCACCAATAAGTAAATGGATAAACAAACTGTGGTACATCCACACAGTGAAATGTTACTCAATAATAAAAAGAAACGAGGTATCAAGCAACTAGAAGACATGGGAGAACCTTAGATAATATTGGTAAGTGAAAGAAGTTAACCTTAAAAGTTTACATGCTCTAATATTGAAAGGTTGTTGCTGAACCATGAAAGAAAGACACCAGGATTCTTGGCCTCCGGAGGAGAATTCAATCCAGGGCCAGTGATGAGGCTTGATCACTCAGATCTTCTGTGCAATAGTTTTGGTAAAGTATAAAAGAGATGGAAAAAGCTTCTGACATAAACATCAGAAGGGGGCAGAAAGAGTGCCTCCCTGCTAGTCTTAGTCGTGTCCGACTCTTTGCGATCCCATGAATCGCAGCACGCCAGGCCTCCCTGTCCATCACCAACTCCTGGAATTCATTCAGACTCATGTCCATCGAGTCAGTGATGCCATCCAGCCATCTCATCCTCTGCCGTCCCCTTCTCCTCCTGCCCCCAATCCCTCACAGCATCAGAGTTTTTTCCAATGAATCAACTCTTCGCATGAGGTGGCCAAAGTACTGACTGGAGTTTCAGCTTTAGCATCATTCCTTCCAAAGAACACCCAGGACTGATCTCCTTCAGAATGGACTGGTTGAATCTCCTTGCAGTCCAAGGGACTCTCAAGCGTCTTCTCCAACACCACAGTTCAAAAGCATCAATTCTTTGGTGCCCAGCTTTCTTCACAGTCCAACTCTCACATCCATACATGACTACTGGAAAAGCCATAGCCTTGACTAGATGGACCTTTGTTGGCAAAGTAATGTCTCTGCTTTTCAATATGCTATCTATGTTGGTCATAACTTTTCTTCCAAGGAATAAGCGTCTTTTAATTTTATGGCTGCAAGTCTGCTAATTAGAGAAAGGAAATGTCAGAAAACTCAGAGACTGGCACGAGGCCCCTCACCCACAACATGTTATTTTGAGATAACATTGGCACCAGGTGAGTCATCCCAGGCCATAAAACAATTGACCTGAATCTTGAAGAAAGGCAGATTTCAGAGCAAATGCAAGTCTTATTAACATAGCTTAAGAGAATATTTTCATGAGTAAAACATACTGGTCTGTCAAGTTGGTTCTTTTTTAAATATTTTAATTGGAGGCTAACTACTTTACAATATTGTGGTGGTTTTTGCCATACATTGACATGCATCAGCCATGGGTGTACATGTGTTCCCCATCCTGAACCCCCCTCCCATCTCCCTCCTCATCCCATTCCTCAGGGTCATCCCAGTGCACCGGCTCTGAGCACCCTGTCTCATGCATCAAACCTGGAGTGGCGATCTGTTTCACCTATGATAATAAACATATTTCAATGCTATTCTCTCAAATCATCCCACCCTCGCCTTCTCCCAAAGAGTCCAAAAGTCTGTTATTTACATTTGTGTCTCTTTCACTGTCTTACATATAGGGTCATTGTTATCATCTTTCTAACTTCCTTATGTATGTCTTAATATACTATATTGGTGTTTTTCTTTCTGACTAACTTTGCTCTGTATAATAGGCTCCAGTTTCATCCACATCATTAGAACTGATTCAAATGCATTCTTTTTAATAGTTGAGTAATATTCCATTGTGTATATGTACTACAGCTTTCTTATGCATTGTCAAGTCAGTTCTTAGTCTCAGGTGAAAACTGACTTGAAGACAGAGTCTAAGGTAAATATGTAGTTCATTAACATAGCTTAAGACCAACATTTCCACAAGAAAAATGCATTGGTTAGCTCAAGGTTTGAGAAAAGTTAAGTTCAGATGTAGCCAGGTGTCATCATGGCAAGGCAGAATTTGAAGACAAATTTCTTTTTAAATTTGTATAGTGAAGGGGAAAATATCTTAACACTTGTAGTTTGTTTCCTCCCGATGCTTAAGAGAGAGAGAAAAATGTCTGACACTTGACACCTATTTCCTCCGTTTGGAGACCCCTGGCATTCCTGCCTGTTACCCTCTCAACACCAACTACATGGCATTCTTGAAAAGGCAAAACTACAGGGATAATTAAAAATAAAAAATAAAAATTATTGTTCAAGAGGGCTGTTATGGGGAAGGATGGAGAAATGAACAGAAATAGCACAGGGGATTTTTAGGGCAGCAGAACAGTTCTTTATGATATCATAAATTGTGGCTACAAGACATTACACATTTTCCAAAGCCAATCTAGCTTTAAAATATGAAGAGTGAACCCTAATGCAAGCTATAGATTCAAATTCATGATATATTACTATCTATTCATCAGTTATAACAAATGTACCCCACTAATGCAAGACATTAATTATAGTAGAAACTAGGAAGAGGGAGCTCTATGAGAGCTATCTAACTTTTCTGCTCAGTTTTTCTCTAAAGCTAAAATTGATCACAAATAATAAACCCTCTTTGCATGATTTTTGTATTCAGATCCAAATGTTGATGTTTTCTGGCTGTGCTATTTCATCATCATTTCTTGACTTAGGTTACATTAGCCATGGTACAATACCTTCAAGAAAAGGTACTTTGATTTTGCTTTTCTTGCATTCCCCAAATACCTATTAAAAGTCCTGAGGTGGTAAATGCATTTAGTTAAACCATACTTTAAGCCATAATTTAACAATAATGAAAATTTGAAACAAGTTCATATTCTCCTTAGATATGAAAGCATTTTAGCCTTATGTTAGATGAAACTTTTGAGTTATCCAATACCCAGTGAACATATATTCCAGCTCATTGATCCTGAATATCCTGAGTTATGGTTGAATTAATTTGTACAGGAATGATATTTTTAGTAGAATCCATTGTAAATTCTAAGTCATAAGGACTATCTTAGCACCTCAGACAAGAAAATTCACTGCTATTATGAATACAGCATTTAATTCCTAAAAGAATGAGCAGAAAGTCTTTATCTTTTTATATTTTTGATTACCATTTTACTGTAGGAAATTCTTAAATAAATCACATTCAGGAATTGAACAGGGATGACTGAGCCTGAAGTCATATTCAAACATCATTTGGTTTATCTTGCAACATTTCCACTGTTATTAAAATCACCAAATACCTGCTAAGTCTAGACCATGACACCATACAGATCTTCTGTCTTCTTTCGTTCTGGGCACAAGTATAGACCACACTTTGCATCCTTCCTTGTCATTGAGGTGATCACATTTATCCAAAAGATTATGAACAAAAATGGTGCATTTTACTTCTGGGCTTGGCCCATCAAATCCTTCTATAACGAAAGGTCCTCCTGTTTCCTTCTCTGCAAGACAGAATAAAAGGTTTCCAAGGAGCCTGCACTTTAGTGTCTAACATCCTTAAAAAGTCTCCAAGGTCAACATCATGGAGGTTTAAATGCAACATCATATGCTGTTTAAATGCTGTGGGTTAAAGGAGGAGCAGCCCAGGAGAAAGTAAAGCAGAAAATAGTGACTCAGCAGATCCCTTAGAGTCTTAAGGATGGGAGAAAAAAAAAATAGCCACAAATCCAACAATAGGAATATAACAATGGAAAATATACCAAGATATAACTGTAACCATAATAATAGGGTCAAGAAAATAGATGGCAAGATGGATAAATTCATTAGAGGACTAGAATATATCAAAATGAATCAAATGAAACTTCTAAAACTGAGATAAAAAAATGCAATTAAGAACTCAGTAGGTTGGACAAAGTTGAAAGTAGGATTGTTAAACTGAAAAATAAGCTAGTAGAATAAACTCTCATTACCTATCTGTCTAAATATTATTAAGGGGAAAAATAGATAAACATGCGTTAAAACAAACAAAAACAACTAAAGAACACAATGAAAATATATAGCATACGTTTTTTAATATAAATTTATTTATTTTAATTGGAGGCTAACTATTTTACAATATTGTATTGGTTTTGCCATACATCAAGATGAATCTGCCACGGGTGTATACATGTTCCCCATCCTGAACCCCCTCCCACCTCCCTCCCTGTACCATCCCTCTGGGCCATCCCAGTGCACAAGCCCCGAACATACTGTATCATGCATTGTACCTGGACTGGTGATTCATTTTACATATGATATTATACATGTTTCAATGCCATTCTCCCAAATCATCCCACCCTCACCCTCTCCCACAGAGTCCAAAAGACTGTTCTATACATATGTGTCTCTTTTGCTATTTCACATACAGGGTTATCGTTACCATCTCTCTAAATTCCATATATAATTTGAGAACAAAAGGGGAGACAGAAAGAATGAGTTAGAAGAAACGTATGTGAGAGTGGGTGAGAATTGTCCCAAAACAAGAAAGATACACACAACAGATTTAAGAAGTGCCATGTGTTTTAGTGTAGTGTTTATCCATTGCTGCTAGAACAAATTACCCAAAACCAGGGACTTCCTCCATAGCTCAGCGGGTAAAGAATCCTCCTGCAATGCAAGGGATAGGAGATGTGGGTACGGTCCCTGGGTCAGGAGGAGGAAATGACAACCCACTCCAGTATTCTTGCCTGGAAAATTCTATGGACAGAGAAGCCTGGCAGGCTACAGTCCATGAGGTCTCAAAGAACTGGACATGACTGATCACAAGCACTGTGCTGCCTGCAAGGCTACAGAAATAACTGACAAGAACCTAGCCAATCAGTTGACTTTTAATTAAGCTTCCCTAGTGGTTCAGCTGGTAAAGAATCTGCCTGCAATGTGGGAGATCTGGGCTCAGTCCTGGGTTGGGAGATCCTCTGGAGAAAGAAACTGCAGTAATCTGGCCTGGAGAATTCTGTGGACTGTATAGTCCATGGGGTTGCAAAGAATCAGACTCGACTGAGAGACTTTCACTTTCAGGGACTTAAAACAAAGCAGTCCTGTAAGTTGTGTTCACCCGGTTCCTCTCCTTAAAGTCTAACAAGGCTGAAAACAAGGTGCTGACCAGCATGGGTTCTTATCTAAGTTAATTAGGTTTTCTAGCAAAATTCAGTCCCTTGTATTTATAGAACCCCTTGCCTGTGGCAATAAGGTGGGATTTTCTTTCAACTCTTTAGACCAACTGCATTCCCCAACATACTGCACATCCATCTTCAAACCATGAGTAGTTTACTGGTCTTCCTAACTCTTTAAATCTTGGTGAGATTGTGCAAGGTACAGTGTTGCTAAGACTACTACCACTGCATAACAAGAGTGACCCTTCCTTCAGTTCCAATCACATGCCCTTACCTCCTTCTGAGTCCTCACTTCTAGTGTCCTCCAAAAAGAGAGGTCTATTAACAGTCTCTTCAATGAAGTTTGGGCTTTTCCTGACAATTGAGGAATTTTTATAAGTCTCCCTCATTCACTTCAGCAGGGTTCCATATTTAACACTCTATTCCAAATAATCTTGGCTTTTCCAATTATGCTTTTCAAATTCATTCAACCTCCACACACTGACAAATCCCATTCATTATTTTAGGAGACATAGAAGTATTTCAGTTCAGTTCAGTCACTCAGTCATGTCTGACTCTTTGCAACCCCATGAGTTGCAGCATGCCAGGTTTCCTTGTCCATCACCAACTCTCGGAGTTCACTCAAACTCATGTCCATTGAGTCGGTGATGCCATCCAGCCATCTCATCCTCTGTCATCACCTTCTCCTCTTGCCCTCAGTCCTTCCCAGCATCAGAGCCTTTTCCAATGAGTCAGCTCTTCGCATGAGGTGGACAAAGTATTGGAGTTTCAGCTTTAGAAACAGTCCTTCCAAAGAACACCCAGGGCTGATCTCCTTTAGAACGGACTGGTTGAATCTCCTTGCAGTCCAAGGGACTCTCAAGCGTCTTCTCCAACACCACAGTTCAAAAGCATCAATTCTTAGGCACTCAGCCTTCTTTACAGTCCAACTCTCACATCCATACACGACCACTGGAAAAACCATAGCCTTGACTAAACTGACCTTTGTTGGCAAAGTAATGTCTCTCCTTTTCAATATGCTATCTAGGTTGATCATAACCTTCCTTCCAAGGAGTAAGCGTCTTTTAAATTCATGGCTGCAATCAACATCGGCAGTGATTTTGGAGCCCCCCAAAATAAAGCCTGACACTGTTTCCACTGTTTCCCCATCTATTTGCCATGAAGTGATGGGACCAGATGCCATGATCTTCGTTTTCTGAATGTTGAGCTTTAAGCCAACTTTTTCACTGTCCTCTTTCACTTTCATCAAGAGGCTTTTTAGTTCCTCTTCACTTTCTGCCATAAGGGTGGCGTCATCTGGATATCTGAAGTTATTGATATTTTTCCCAGCAATCTTGATTCTAGCTTGTGCTTCTTGCAGCCCAGCATTTCTCATGATGTACTTTGCATAGAAGAGCAGAGTGACAATATAAGCAGGGTGACAATATAAATATATAAATATTTATTTATATAAATATAAATAAGCAGGGTGACAATATACAGCCTTGATGTACTCCTTTTCCTGTTTGGAACCAGTTTGTTATTCTATGTCCTGTTCTATCTGGTGCTTTCTGAGCTGCATAGAAGTTTCTCAAGAGGCAGGTCAGGTGGTTTGGTATTCCCATCTCTTTCAGAATTTTCTGCACTTCATTGTGATCCACACAGTCAAAGGCTTTGGCATAGTCAATAAAGCAGAAATAGATGTTTTTCTGGAACTCTCTTGCTTTTTCCATGATCCAACAGATGTTGGCAGTTTCATCTCTGGTTCCTCTGCCTTTTCTAAAACCAGCTTGAACATCTGGAAGTCCACAGTTCACGTACTGCTGAAGCCTGGCTTGGAGAATTTGAACATTACTTTACTAGTGTGTTAGATGAGTGCAATTTTGTGGCAGTTTGAGCATTCTTTGGCATTGCCTTTCTTTGGGATTGAAATGAAAACTGACCTTTTCCAGTCCTGTGGTCACTGCTGAGTTTTCCAAATTTGCTGACATATTGAGTGCAGCACTTTCACAGCATCATCTTTCAGGATTTGGAATACCTCAACTGGAATTCCATCACCTCCGCTAGCTTTGTTCATAGTTATGCTCTCTAAGACCTAGTTGACTTCACATTCCAGAGTTTCTGGCTCTAGGTGAGTGAGCACACCATCGTGATTATCTTGGTCTTGATGATCTTTTTTGTAGAGTTCTTCTGTGTATTCTTGCCACCGCTTCTTAATATCTTCTGCTTCTGCTAGGTCTATACCATTTCTGTCCTTTATCGAACCCATATTTGCATGAAATGTTTCCTTGATATCTCTAATTTTCTTGAAGAGATCTCTAGTCTTTCCCATCCTGTTGTTTTCCTCTGTTTGTTTGCATTGATCGCTGAGGAAGGCTTTCTTATCTCTCCTTGCTATTCTTGGAACTCTGCATTCAGATGCTTATATCTTTCTTATTTTTTTTCAATTAAATTTTTATTTTTACTTTATTTTACTTTACAATACTGTTTTGGTTTTGCCATACATTGACATGAATCCACCACGGGTGTACATGTGTTCCCAAATATGAACCCCCCTCCCACCTCCCTCCCCGTAACATCTTTCTGGGTCATCTCCGTGCACCAGCCCCAAACATCCTGTGTCCTGCATCAGACACCTTTGCTTTTTGCTTCTCTTCTTTTCACAGCTATTTGTAAGGCCTCCCCAGACAGCCATTTTGCTTTTTTGCAATTCTTTTCCATGGGGATGGTCTTGATCCCTGTCTCCTGTACAATGTCATGAACCTCCATCCATAGTTCATCAGGCACCCTGTCTATCAGATCTAACCCTTTAAATCTATTTCTCACTTCCACTACATAAATATAACGGATTTGATTTAGGTCATACCTGAATGGTCTAGTGGTTTTCCCTACTTTCTTCAATTTAAGTCTGAATTTGGCAATAAGGAGTTCATGATCTGAGCCACAGTCAGCTCCCGGTCTTTTTTTTTTTTGCTGACTGTATAGAGCTTTTCCATCTTTGGCTGCAAAGAATATAATCAATCTGATTTCAGTGTTGACCATCTGGTAATGTTCATGTGTAGAATCTTCCCTTGTGTTGTTGGAAGAGGATGTTTGCTATGACCAATGTGTTCTCTTGGCAAAACTCTATTAGTCTTTGCCCTGCTTCATTCCGTATCCCATGGCCAAATTTGCCTGTTACCCTAGGTGTTTCTTGACTTTCTACTTTTGTATTCCAGGGAATGCCAAGTACAAGAAATAGTAAAGGCAGGGACCATGAAGGTCTTAAATGTGTCTAAGAGCTGTCAGTCATTTCACTGACTGGTTTATTAGGAAGGGAATGTTGTTTGGGAAGTTCTTGGAGAATCTTGAAAGCCATTATAAGGTGTTCACAAGCTTTTCTACAGGCAATGAAGAAGCATTAAAATGCTTATTAAGACAAACAAGAAAACAAGTTGATTTAGAAAAAGAATTTATTGAAGCAATCCAAATAAAAATATGTAAAGTTTCAGAATTTAGCAGGCCTCTTGGGAGCATAATTTGCAAAAATGTAGCAAACTATGTTCAAGGCCTCTCTCAGCATCAATGGGTATGGTGAATTGAGGAAAACTCCTTGTTTCTGAGCCTTGTTATAAATGTTTATTTATGTTTTAATGGGACATTTATAAATTGGAGACTCTGGTTGCCCTAATAGAAATAAACTGCTAAGTTTGTGTGTGAAAAGCAGGGTTGGGCCAAGCCAGCTTCAAGACATGGAACAACTGCCAAGCAAGTAAAACTTAATTGAAGAGTAACTGGTTAAAGTAGGATATTGGTCAAATTCTAAGTCAACATTTTGACTTAAAAATGAAGGATTTTATTAATATGTGCAGGACATCTCTTGTGCCCCACTCAGATCCTCTAAGTCTCATCTCACTCCAGCTGCTACTGTTAGGGCCTCTTTACCAGGTTCTACTCAATGGAGCCTTACCTCTGACCTGTGTTTTGGATCTCCCCCTTTATGCCTTAGGGATTCTCTCCTAGCTCAGTCAGTAAAGAATCTGCTTGCAGTGCAGGAGACATAGGTTTGATTCCTGGGTCAGGAAGATGCCCTGGAGAAGGAAATGGCAACCCACTCCAGTATTCTTGCCTGGAGAATCCCATGGACAGAGGAGCCTGGCGGGCTACAGTCCATGGGGCCACAAGAGTTGGACACAACTGAGTGACTTTCAGTACTACTACTACTTTATGCCTTGAGATTCTCCTGTTGTTACAGCTGGAGCATCTGTGTACCTTAGCCTTGATGCTTGTACAGCATAGAAACGTCACAGAATTAATACCTTGGGCCACCCTCTACCAAGCTGGGTCAAGAGTTGAAATGGGTCAAAGTGTTCGTAGACCTCTTCAGGAATTTCTCTGGATTCCTGTACTCATGAGAGCTAGCTCCATACTCATCCTTGTCTGGACTTTCTCTTCTCTGAGACATTTTCCTGCCTTCTTGTTCCTCATGCAGATTTGTTTTTCCAGCCCCTGACCTCTTGAGAAGCCAAGCTAGGGAAACAATAAGTAAAGTGGCTTATAGAAAGGTGAGGTCAGTCAGAAGAGAGGTACAAGGGGTCAAAAAAGCAGAGTCAAAAAGACAAATGCAGAAGTCACAAGGTCAGTGTGGTCCAGAGGACCTTCAAATATTCCCAAGTTGGTAACACAGACACCAGGCTGGCTCAGTGGATATGCCATAGTTGGACATGCTATTTCTACACTGAATTCATCTGTTTGAGTCCCAACTGGTCAAGCACTTTCTCATCACTGTTTTGAGTTCATTGATCTATCTCAGAGAAAACACTGGTAACAGCACAGGGTCTAGGGCTATTTGCACTTTGTTCTCCCAGTGAATTAATGAACTGATACTCTGGATGTCATTTCAGGACCTGATTAATGGCACCTGTCCCCTTTCACCCCTCCCACCTTCTCTCTTTCATCTATACTGTTGTTTACAAGTAGGCACTGTGGTCCACAATTACCATTTTTGTTTACTTGCAGGTTCCCGACCAGAAGAGAAACTCTGTGAAGAAACTCCTCCATTATGCACCAGTAAATCCTCAGAACTTAGACAAGTAGCTTTCCAAGGAAGTACTCAACAAACACTGAATGAATGAAGGCCCTGTTCACCGAACTCCATTTCTGAAACTGCAGGCTGATCACCAGCCTCTGGACAGTGGGGATATCACCATGCCAAGGCCACATGTCTGGCAGGGTCTGGATTTCTCCCCATTTTGCCAAGCCTATCTTTTTCAGACTTGCTACACCATCTGACTTTCAGGAGAGGTAAGGAGGTAGAGGAACAGAGAAAGAGCATGCAAAAGCTCAGGCGCAGTCCTTGGCACATAGCAGATACTCAGCAATGGCCAGCCACTTGATGGCAAGATTGCAGACAACAGTCTGAGGACATGAAGTGACTCTGGAGGGGCTCCAATGTCTCTTGAAGTCACCTCATAGCTGTATCCCTCTCTGCCCAATGAGAAATTTGCCTTGGGTTTCAGAACTGAATTTCCTCTGACATTTTCCCTTTTTTTCCTGTAATGGGAAATGAAGTATAAAAAGTTGTGCATGGCCTACTGCTTTCATCATGGATCTTTGGAGAGATGTTGGCATTTAAATGTCAGACTCCTTGGTGATGTCAGGATGAGGCCAGCCTCAGGCTTGTCTTGGGGTCAGGGCTAAAGGGCAGGGGTCCTCTTTGGTTTCTGATTTAATAAGAGCACTGCTTCCAGCCAAATGCAAGGCCAGTGAGGCCAGTGCTGAACACACACAGCTCCACTGAGAAACAAAGGAGCTAGATGTTTATTACACTGTCCATTTGTTGTAAAAAGAGAAAAAAAAAAAAAAAAGCTAAAAGTGACTGTAGCAAAAGCTGTTCATCAAAAGAGAGGCTCAACTTATCAGGCAACCCGTGACTTTACTCTGCACCAGAGGGGAGCTTCCTTGTGAGGAGTCTGATGGTTTGATATGTGATCCAAAACATGCCCACAGACCCCCATGGCAACTTGGCTGGTGGCAGAGGTCACCGCACTGCCACACTGTGGAAATAGAAAACTCACACCCTTCGATGTAGCCTCCTATTCTGATGCTTCAGAAAGCTCCTGAAATATGACAGATTGGGTGGCTTGTGGGCCAGAGTAATGTGAGTCCAGCTCCTCTCTACCACTTAACAGCTGTAGTATGTGGGCATGTCAGTGAGTCACTTTAACATTCATTTTCTCGTTTGTAAAAATAGACAGAAATATACACCCTCCTGTTACAAGGTTACAAGGAGATACCTTACCTAGGTCACCTGGTGCACATCAGATCATGTTGGGTCCCTCCTCTTTTAGACTTGGGGGTCCACTGAAGGGACATTAAGAGCCGTGGAGAAGGTCTTCTCATTCCCTGAATAGAAGATGTATTGATGAGAAGCCCCATAAACTAAGGTGTGCAGTGATACTCCAATACTGCTGGTTCTGGTGGCATTTACCTTGGGCACCTCTGTCACCCTGGGCGCTTTGGTGCTGACATAATCCTCCAAGGATAGTCATGGCACTGCCATGGTAATGCCATGCTAATTAACTGGGGCTGTTATTTCAAAGTGTTAATGGCCAGAACTGTAATTCAATCAAGCAAATAACATTTTAAGCAGTTAATAAAAGCAATGAAATTTGTAACTGTCCATTAATGTGATTTCATAAGTCAGTGGACTACCCTTGCCACACAAATATCAGACAATCAGAATTACTAATGCTGTGAATCTGTTGAGAATTCTTCCTCCATATTTTTTTAAACAAATCATGTTTCTTTTTGTCTCTTCCCTGCTCATTAACTTTCAAAACATGTCTTTCTTAAGGTTCTACCATTAAGGAAATAGCATTCTCACCCACTGACATTGCTTGTGATTTCAGTCTGATTATGGACTAAGACTCCAAGCACTACCCAACTTGCTATAATTCTTTTAATGCCCTCAGTTTTTCAGTTACAATTTATTTTTCAAATCCAAAAGTAATATAGTGCTAGGTCCTCTCAGGGTTCTCAACTTGTGAATGTGAACATTAAGTTCAGAGAGGTGGTTATTTTCTCCAGTGCATTTGACAGTCCTCTCCCTTGAACCCTTCACTTCCTGGTCTCTGAGCCCCCGTCTGTGAGCTTTGAGCTGGGTCCTGAGGACTCACGGATGAATAGGACACTGTCTCTGCTCTCAAAAAGCCATGCCCATGGTCACCTCAGTGGGCCTGTGTAGTGCATGTACCCTGTCATCTACAGGTCTCTCTTGGTGCCACAGCTGAATGTGAGGGCTCTGCCAGAAAGGAGATGTTCATCCTGAGCCTTGTCACCTCTTCTCTTCCAGGGACTGTGGTGAAGGGTCCAGCAGAAGATGCCTTCCACCACATCAGTCTCTGGGCTGAAGTAGGTTCCACATGGTCTGCGCCCTCTGCTTCTGAATGAGTCTTTGGCACATATTTGAATAAACTGGAAGACAGTGAGGGTGTGAAGTGACAGGAGCTAATATTCAGAGAGAGGGTTGGGGGCAGCATAAGTGCCGAGAGTGAGGGCTCTGTCTCCCACTTTGGCTTTGTCATGTTGCTCTCTTCTCCACTCCACTCCGCTGTCTGCTTGCCCTCCACATCTGACCCACCTATTCAACCCCCAAGTCACTCAGATGCCCACTGACACCCCCATTCCCCCATTGACTTGCCCGCTTGCTCACTGCCCACTCCAGCTCACTCATGTACTCACTCATAACCCCTGAACTCATGCACCACTGCCTAACTCATGAACACACCCTCCCCACATATTCACCCCCTCCCTTACCACCATCCATTCATGTATATGGACCTACACCCACTCCCACATTCACTAAGCTGCCTACCCAACCCCTGCTTCTCTCACAAAAGGCTGCTGACCAAGTGCTCTGTGGGAGCTGTGAGTTTTGTTGTGAGAGACAGATGAATCAGATATGGTAACTGGCTGAGAAGGGCTTGTGGGCCAGTAGTAGATGAACATAGTAGCATTATTGAGGGTATAAAGATGGGGGAAGAGCTAGGGGGACAGGAACGGAGGAGAGAAAAGTAACCAGGCTGGGACAGGCATGAGAGGGGCTTTGAATCAATAGCTGAGCCACTAAGTCAGGAAGGATAGGCAAGGAAAGGCATGAAAGGTGCACCCTATTTTGAGGAAATGCCAGAGTTCAGAGCAAGGGGATAGAGAGAGGAGGGTGGGAGGAAAGAAACAGTCAATGGAGACTCATGAGCAGAACTGTGACCTGCTCATGCTTCAGAGTAGGAGACTGCAGGCAAAAGAAGACTCCAGTTCACTCCCTGCCCTTGTCCTTCTGCTTGGCTGGAGCACTGCTCTCCTGTCATCTGTCCTTGCCATACCTTAGTCCAGTGGAGACATCAGGAAATTTAACCAGATCAAATTAGAGCAAATTTCCCAGGCCTAATGTCAGAGACTTAAAGTTCAAGTGTGGAATGAAACAATTCTCAACTTGACAAAATTTCTTATCTACAGTCCCAATGAGATCCAGTTGCCCAGAAACAGAACTGCAGGCATTTCTTGGAAGGCCTCTCTGGGAGGGCCTTTATCTAATTCCTCCCTAGATAAGCACAAGGTTTGAAGGCCATTGTCTTTTCTCATTCCACAACCACAGTTCTGAAGATACCTTACTCAGATGGACACATCACAATGATTTAGAAAGTTAAGAAAAATTTGATTACACATAGATGCTCACATAAACAATTCACACAGGTACATACAGACATATAAGGCTGCGGTCACTCAAAAGTCTTGCTCCATTTGATAGATGGTGTTCCACAGTGTTTCATTCCACAGTCATTCACTGATTTCCTGCCATGTGGCAATTTGTTTGCCTGGTCCTGTGAGACACACAGCTGTAAATAACAGCCCTGCCTTCAAGTTGTCTCCCTGGATTTGTCAAAGTAGGCCTTTGAAATAATGATTAAAATGTGGCTGGATAAATTTATAACAGTGACTAACAAAAAAAAGGATCACAGAGAAAGGGTAAATGCCTTCTGGTTGGCATCTAGACAAAGGATTGATATGTGAGGTGGGTTTTGAAGAATGAGGTAGAGAAGGGATTAGGGACTCTAGCAAATCAAGGATATTTGTGCAAAGGCATTGTGTTTTTCAAAGGTTTTTCACACCTGCAATTCATCCCATGTGCCCTGAATAAAGGGCAGGCTGTGGTGTGGTGGAGGATGAGACTGGGCCATGAAAGGGAGTGCCAAGAAGGCCTAACCTCTAGGGAGTTTGGACCAAAGCCTGAATCTATTATTATTGTTGTTCAGTTGCTAAGTCGTGTCCAACTCTTTGTGACTTCATGGACTGCAATATACCAGGCTTCCCAGGTCTTCACTCTCCCAGAATTTTGTCAAAATCATGTCCACAGAGTTGGTGATGCCATTCAACCATCTCATCCTCTGTTGCCCCCTTCTCTTCCTGCCCTCAATCTTTCCCAGCATTAGGGTATTTTCCAATGAGTTTGCTCTTCACATTGGGTGGCCAAAGTATTGAAGCTTCAGCTTCAGCATATTCCTTCCAATGAATCTTCAGGGTTGATTTCCTTTAGGATTGACTGGTTTGATCTCCTTGAAGTCCAAGGGACTCTCAAGAATCTTCTCCAGTACCACAGTTCGAAAGCATCAATTCTTCAGCATTCACCCTTCTTTATGGTTCAACTCTCACATCCATACATGACTTCTGGAAAAACCACAGCTTTGACGACACAGACGTTTCTTGGCAAAGTGATGGTGCTGCTTTTTAATATACTGTCTAGGTTTGCCATAGCTTTCCTTCCAAGGAACCTAAAACTATAAGTGTTCCCTAAAGGTTGTTGAGAAGATGAATGACAAAATCAGATTTATATTAAAGAACTATTCTTACTGTAGAGAGAGAATAGATTGGAAGGGAACATTACTAATAGAGATACTTTCTAGCCATGATGAGGACTTATTAGCAATAAAGACAAAGGTGTACACTGAAGATATTAAGGGGGTGAGGTTGACAAGACCAGTTTTCCCATCAGATGTGGAAAATAAGAGTTATGGCAAAGGCCATCACTTTCAGGATGCTGGAATAAGGCAACCTTCACAAGGGAGGCTGTGTAAGGGTAGGAACAGAATCTGAAGATGGGAACTTAAGCTTCAATTCAGTTCAATTCAGTCACTCAGTCGTGTCCGACTCTTTGCGACCCCAGGAATCGCAGCACGCCAGGCCTCCCTGTCCATCACCAACTCCCAGAGTTCACTCAAACTCATATAGACTTAAGCACTCACAGTATACAAGCCTCTTTCCTGACTGAATGCACAAGTGGCTACAGTCCCAGCTCTTTGCAGTGTGCACTAAGTGGGGCCCTGGACAGGTCTGGTCAATGAAATAAGAGCATCAGACACAGCTGTCTCTTCCTGGCTGAAGTAGCAAAAGCAGCCCCAAAGAACTGCCTATATTCCAGAATGGACATCCCACGAGGGGGATTAGACATAAACTTTTGTTGTGTAAGACTGAAGTCTGGTGGTTGTTAGTTATTATAGCATGATCTGTCTATCCAGAATCAAATGGATTTGTTCTCAAAACTTTTGTTTTAGTGTTTCCTGGGTTTCTCTTTGCTTTGAATAAGGATAAAACAGGCAGGAGAATTAGAAGAAAACTGTTGCCCATATGTGAGGCTTCCTAGCTGGCACTAATGGTAAGGAACCCACCTGTCAATGCAGCAGATATAAGAGACATGGGTTTGATCCCTGGCTGGGGAAGGTTTCCTGGAGAAGGAAGTGCAATCCAAGCCAGTATTATTGCCTAGAGAATCCCGTGGACAAAGGAACTTAGTGGGCTATGGTCTATAGGATATAAGAGTCAGACAAGACTGAAGCAACTTAGCACAGTTGGCATCATACCACTCCAAGAGGGAAAAAAGGCAATAAAAAAATTTCCAGGAGGAGTTCTAGGAGCCATCTTTCCAGAGTTCTAGAACCCAATTCAGATTCACTTCATAAGATCAATTTAAAGTGTGTTAAAGCTGTTCTTATTTAACTTATATGCAGAGTACATCATGAGAAATGCTTCACTGAATTAGGCAAAGGTGGGATAAAGATTACTGGGAGAAATATCAATAACCTCAGATATGCAGATGATACCACCTTTATAGCAGAAAGTGAAAAAGAACTAAAGGGCTTCTTGATGAAAGTGAAAGAGGAGAGTGAAAAAGTTGGCTTAAAGCTCAAAATTCAGAAAACAAAGATCATGGCATTTTGTCCCATCTCTTCTTGGCAAATAGATGGGGAAACAGTAGAAACAGTGGCTGACTTTATTTTTCTGAGCTCCAAAGTCACTGTAGATGGTGATTGTAGCCATGAAATTAAAAGACGCTTACTTCTTGGAAGGAAAGTTATGGTCAACCTCAGTTCAGTTCAGATGCTCAGTCGTGTCCGACTCTTTGTGACTCCATGAATTGCAGCACGCCAGGCCTCCCTGTCCATCACCAACTCCTGGAGTTCACTCAAACTCACGTCCATCGAGTTGGTGATGCCATCCAGCCATCTCATCCTCTGTCATCCCTTTTTCTTCCTGTTCCCAATCCCTCCCAGTATCAGAGTTTTTTTCCAATAAGTCAACTTTTCGCATGAGGTGGCCAAAGTACTGGAGTTTCAGCTTTAGCATCATTCCTTCCAAAGAACACTCAGGACTGATCTCCCTTAGGATGGACTGGTTGGATCTCCTTGCAGTCCAAGGGACTCTCAAGAGTCTTCTCCAACACCACAGTTCAAAAGCATCAATTCTTCAGCACTCAGCTTTCTTCAGAGTCCAACTCTCACATCCATACATGACCACAGGAAAAACCATAGCCTTGAATAGGACCTTTGTTGACAAAGTAATGTCTCTGCTCTTGAATATGCTATCTAGGTTGGCCATAACTTCTCTTCCAAGGAGTAAGCATCTTTTAATTTCACGGCTGCAGTCACCACCTGCAGTGATTTTGGAGCCCCCAAAATAAAGTCAGCCACTGTTTCCACAGTTTCCCCATCTATTTGCCATGAAGTGATGGGACCAGATGCCATGATCTTCATTTTCTGAATATTGAGCTTTAAGCCAACTTTTTCACTCTCCTCTTTCACTTTCATCAAGAGGCTTTTTAGTTCCTCTTCACTTTCTGCCATAAAGGTGGTGTCATCTGCATATCTGAGGTTATTGATATTTCTCCCAGCAATCTTGATTCCAGCTTGTGCTTCTTCCAGCCCAGCGTTTCTCACGATGTATTCTGCATAGAAGTTAAATAAGCAGGGTGACAATATACAGCCTTGACGTCCTCCTTTTCCTATTTGGAACCAGTCTGTTATTCCATGTCCAGTTCTAACCATTGCTTCCTGACCTGCATATAGGTTTCTCAAGAGGCAGGTTAGGTGCTCTGGTATTCCCATCTCTTTCAGAATTTTCCACAGTTTATTGTGATCCACACAGTCAAAGGCTTTGGCATAGTCAATACAGCAGAAATTGATGTTTTTCTGGAATTCTCTTGCTTTTTCCATGATCCAGCAGATGTTGGCAATTTGATCTCTGGTTCCTCTGCTTTTTCTAAAACCAGCTTGAACATCTGGAAGTCCACAGTTCATTTACTGCTGAAGCCTGGGTTGGAAAATTTTGAGCATTACTTTACTAATGTGTGAGATGAGTGCAACTGTGCAGTAGTTTGAGCATTCTTTGGCATTGCCTTTCTTTGGGATTGGAATGAAAACTGACCTTTTCCAGTCCTGTGGCCACTGCTGAGTTTTTCCAAATTTGCTGGCATATGACCAACCTAGGCAGCATATTAAAAAGCAGAGACATTACTTTGTCAACAAAGGTCTGTCTAGTCAAGGCTATGGTTTTTCCAGTGGTCATGTATGGATGTGAGAGTTGCACTATAAAGAAACCTTAGTGCCGAATAATTGATGCTTTTGAACTGTGGTATTGGAGAAGACTCTTGAGAGTCCCTTGGACTGCAAGGAGGTCCGATCAGTCCATCCTAAAGGAGATCAGTCCTGGGTGTTCATTGGAAGGACTGATGTTGAAGCTGAAACTCCAATACTTTCGCCACCTGATATGAAGACTGGACTCATTTCAAAAGACTCTAATGTTGGGAAAAATTGAGGGCAGGAGGAGAAGGGGCCAACAGAGGATGAGATTGTTGGGTGGCATCACCGACTCAGTGGACATGGGTTTGGGTGAACTCTGGGACTTGGTGATGGACAGAGAAGCCTGGAGTGCTGCGGTTCATGGGGTCGCAAAGTGTCAGACATGACTGAGCGACTGAACTGAACTGAACTGAAAGCTGTTCTAATATATTTTGATTATAAAACTGCTTTAGGAATAATTAACAATAGCTGAAAGTAAAGAGTCAGATATCACTGAGCTACTTCACTAGTGACTACTGACTAGTGGAAAGAGTGTATAATTTTATCGAGATGTTTGAGGGATTTGTTCCAGTTAATCAAAGTCATGAAATAGGGAGAGGTTCCTTCTCACCAATTTCTCTGAGGAAAGCTCACCTCGTCTGCAGTCACTGACCCAGGGAAGTAGTGGGTAGCCTCTGGAATAGTGAGTAGCCACTTCTCCAAAAACAGATCTTGGTGTTCACTGAACACATCAAAAACAAGAAGCCTATACTCAGGAAGGCTACCTGACATTGATGTGGGGGTCACAGAAGGATTGAAAAGAGAATTTCATCAAGAGACCTGAATTTTCCTGCCCCTACCAACAACCACCTTTGAGAATTTGAGCAAATCTCAGTTTTCCTCTTTGCGCTTCAGTTTTCTTACTGAAAAGCTCTTCTAGCCTACAAACCCTAAGTACTCTGTAGCAGTGGTTTAATTCTTGGCCATCACATAAACACTGAAGCTAACAGAGTTCTTCTGCTCAGGGAGAAAGTTCTCTGGATAGTTGTTTATGTAATTTATTTATACACAAATTGTGTAGGACTGCCTGAATAGTGGCCTGGAATGCAACACACACACAAGGTCAGGGAGAAGAGCCCTTTTGTGACAGAAGTTGATTAGACCTGCCCATAGCCAGCCAGCCCCATTCTGGCTGCATTTTTGTCAACTCTCTCTCTATACTCAGTATGTTTCCAGGTTCTCTGCTTTTCAAGCCTGCAGTAATTTATCTTGTGCACAGAAAGCATACAAATTGCGAACTAACTATATTAGAAATAGTTAATTATTGGGAAGCTAGCAGAGGAAACCATTGTTGTTGAGAGATGTTATGACCACTGCATCAATAACGTGCTTCTCTCACATGACTCACCTTCACAGGATGCCTCCCATCCCGCTAAGTACTGATTCTGTTTGTAACCACAACAGGCAGAACAGGATATTTCAGAATCCATGTTCTCTATTCTGTATCCTGAATTTGCAGGTCTGATTATCTTTTTCATTCTTCTCATTCAATGTGAGATCTCCCTCCAATTTGCCTCAAATCTGAATGCATTGTATTATAGGAAGAGTTGGTCACTAAAAACATTGATAGCATAACAAAAGGCAATCATTAACAGACATTATTTTAGAAACACAAAATTAAGTGGTGGAATATAGAATTTCCTTGAAAATCACCAAATGTTACTTTGAAGTTTTTCTTTGAAATATTTCTGTCCTAGTCTATGTAGTATGAATGAACCAATGAAAGAAAAATTAATTACCCTAAGAATAGCACTGTGCCATCCAGAGATTAGCATTCCAGAAGCTCTGTAGATGAAAACATAGACTCACACTAATTGTAAGTGGAAAGACACTGACCAATAGTATATGAAAGAGGGGACCAGTCCAGTGAGCAGAGCGTGAACTCCAGAGCACATCACAGTGTAGCTTTGTCTCAGCTTTGTCACTCAGTCACAATATGCTCCAAGCTGCTTAATTGATTTGTGCATTAAGAAATTTATTTGTAAAAGGAATTTACCTTCTTCTGAGGTGTTGCTGTGAGGCTTGAAAAAAATTGATACATGCTATGTATATGGCTGACATATATACTTGTTAGATTATCCAGGGCAGCTGTGCTTGAAGAAAGTCTCACAACTGGCAGCAAGATGTGATGGTCTATAATGGTGGCCCATAAAAATAAATGCCAAATGATATTTTTGCAATTTTTTTAAACTGGTACATTTTAAAGGCATTCACTTAAATAATCTCTTTGTCATGCACATTTCAGTGATCAGACTTCTCTTGCATATATAGGCAATGTTATTACTTATGTTCTATACAAATAGTTGAAGGTTAATTAGCAGTATAACTAAATAGTAATGTTGACAGTCTCCTTCACATAAATTTTTAAAAATATTCCTCTTTGTAAGAATGTGGGGTTACCACAGAGAGTGCAGTTTGACTTTTGAACCATTAATCAGATCAGGGATAACTGGTGAGGAGTATAAGGACCCTTTGCAGATCTTGCAAGAAAGTACCCATGATCCAGGGACATCCAGGTGAAATACCAAGAGAGAGGGTGGAGTCAGGTTGTCCTGAAAGACACTAAGGGCAAGAATCTTGGGGAGCAAGAAAAGCTCAGAGGCTGCAGCCTGAAGCCTGAACCTGGCTACTCCAAAGATAAGGAGACCTTGGGACTAAGATTAGTTCATCCCTTGTTTTTTCTAAATGTGAAGAATCCAGCTGGGGCCAAGCAGTGTGATGTGGTCTAGTCTGACTTGTGCTGGTCTCTCTGGCTAAAGAATTGAGATGGGAGCCAACCATGTAGAAAGCAGCTTCTAACCCATGCCACTTCTCCTGTGCTACCAGGAAGCCTTCAGAGGGGCTTTTCCAGGTGTGGATCTCAGTTGCTCTCACCAGTGTTATTAAAGAAAAGTCTTGAGAAGAGTGAAGTGACCTTTTATTGACTTTGAATCCCACCTGCTATGGTTTGATGCTAAACAGAGAGTGCATTCAGGCTTTATCTGCAAAGCGTTAACCTTTCTGGGTCTGTGGTTAGTCTTTTACTTTAGGTGTTGAGCAAAATCAATCATTTTTTCCTTTCCCCACCTGAGCATCTTCTCTCTTCCAGGCACTCTTTCGGCTATAGAGATCACAGAGATGTACTTCATCCTAGAATAGGAGGTGGCTGACAGTGTTACTCACAAAGAGTAGACCATAGAAGGAAAATGACAATTGCCAGCAGCTAATCCCTGTTTCCACCGGAAAGTAAGCTCCCACCTGCAGAGGTGTCCACACCCTGCACACCTCCACCACCAGCACTGTCAGTTTGTCAGGCTCTGGTAGGAGCTCTTCCCCTTTCCCCTCCTCCACTCCTCCACTCCCTCCCTCTGCCCTTTCTACCATCTACTCCGCTCCCTCCCCTTACTTTTCTTTTCTTTTCTTTTGTCTTCTCTTATCCTTTTATATTTATTGTCCTCTCTTTTCTGCCCTTCATTTCTTTCTGCTTTTCAGATTTTTGGTAGACCACTTACACTTGAATCTTCCACTGTCATGGCACATTTTAAAAGAACTTCTATTAAAGAAATGTTCTTAATTTGACTTATATATTTGGCTGCACATTCTGGCATGTTGGATCTTAGTTCCCCAACAAGGAATCAAACTTGTGCCCTCTGCAGTGGAAGAACATAGAGTCTTGACCACTGGACTACCAGAGAAGTCCGAAAGATGTGTCTTCCTGAACTTAGGGGACAGATGGGGAGGTCAAGTCTTCTTTCCCTGTTCCTCCTGTCTTCTCTATCTCTCCCTCCAACCCCCCACCCCTGTTCTGTGTGTTTTTCCTTGGAACAAGGCTGGCCATTGTGCCTTCAGTTTACTTCCTTGCACCTGCAGCACTGTGGAACCATCAGTCATCTCTTGGGATTAGGGCCCTCCAGAAAGCAGACTTGGATACTGAAAGCAAGAAACCCCACACAAGTCTAAGCCACATGATCCAACCATTCCTGGATAAGATCCCACATAGGACATTTGGAACCAGATGCTAATTCACCCGTCACTGCTCCTCCTTGGGTCTTCGTGTCTTGAGGACACTACTCTATTGGGAGTTACAGGAAAAGGGGCGAGAAAGCCTGAATCATGCTGGAAAAATATCTTATACTTCAGATATTCACCCTGATTCCTTAAAAGCATCAAAGGTATCAAGGGGCATCACAGCTAAACCTGGGAAGGGAGAGTACATGGTACTCAAGGGGTTGCTTCTCTTTGCATCTACTGAGAATAAAGCAAGTAAGAAGGGGCATGCTTGTAGAGAGGCCTTGGACTTAGTCTCTAGTGCACTGGTTTAAGATTAGAGGTAGATGAATATTGCCTCTGACTAGAGTCAATTGACTAAGGGGAGAAAAGATCTGTTATTGAACCTCATTAATCACAAGAGTGGGACAAGCCCATTGT
The DNA here is from genome assembly GCF_001704415.2 of Capra hircus. NCBI lineage: Eukaryota > Metazoa > Chordata > Mammalia > Artiodactyla > Bovidae > Capra > Capra hircus. The sequence continues at coordinate 133,575,240 of NC_030809.1, forward strand.
TTTTCTGATTCCTAATTCCCTCATCTACAAAACTGGAGATGACCAGACAATGTGTAACTTTTTTCCTAACAGTTTGTGGAACTCAATATCAATGTTTTTCTTCAGTTGCAAAATAGAAATAGATGAACTACAGAGAACATTAGAAAGATTACTCAGAGGGTTGCAGGAAGTCAGTGAACAGAAACTGTGACATTTGGAATGACTTGTGTAACAGGCAGAGTTAACTGAGATGGGAGCAACCGCTCTCAGGAAGCAAACAGTGAACAGAGGGAAGAGTAAGATATCCAAGTTGGGATCACTGTATGAAAGCCTAAAATCTATGGGTAAAGAAAATTTGGAGAAAATATTTTATAACTAGGAAATTCCCAAGTATTAGTTGTCATTTATAAACACAGGTGACATATAGGCTTGACCTGGAAAACTCCAAGAGTGGAGAAGACTGAGATGATCTGGACCTTGAAAAGGGACCCCATCCTGGAGTGGGGTTGTGGTAGGGTCAGAGCCCACTGCAGGTGCCTAGAGGGTGTCTGACCATCTACAGAGACCTGTGGGGACAGCAGAGAGGGGCAGTACTGAAGCATCTGTAGCAGAGCCACTGAGATCTTCCTCATCCTCTCCTTCAACAGAATCCACATCCATGCCATCATAATACTCTTCAAGGGAAGCCATGTTCTCATAGGGCTCAGAAAACTCTTTTGCCTCATGCTCTCAGCCATGCACCAGGGAACAAAGGCACTGATGAGATCAGTGGAAAGAATCTCAAAGTTCCAAGAAGGCAGTTCCCCAGAAAGGATTTCATCAACCAGGCAAGATTCTCTGACCTGTGGATAGGGAGGACTGTGCTCCAAATCAGGGCACCAGTGAGAAGGGAACAGAACTGCTTGTTCTTCAAGAATAGGCAGTGAGGCAAGGTTATGGTGTCAGGATAAGGACGCAAGGCCATTGTGGATACAGGGGAAAGAGAAAGGGGCCAGCATGGTTGATGGGTATTACAACATATTGCATTCAACCTTTTCTCATGAAATCCTCACACAAGCCAGAGGTGTACTGATGATCAACTTATCTTTCACTTGAAGTAACTAGGCTCAGGGTTAACAAGCCTGAGATCATCATGAGGACTTGAAGTCAGATTTAAACTCTGTTTGGGCGCCCAAGTTTGTGCTCCTGAGCCACTCCTGGAGTCCCTTCTGCCTACGGCCAGATTGCTTCTGGGACCTGATAAGAGAAGAGCTTTCTTGAAGAGTGGGAGTTAGAAGGTTTGTTATCTGCCATCATGGGAGAGAGAACCAGCACACAGGCCAATAGCTGCAGTCAATAGGAGCCAGTCTAGAATTATACCTCAGAGGCACAGTATGTGTTGCAGCTCCTGAATGCTGCTGCAGGTCTGCTGGCTCACTCATTGACATGAACATGCAGCCAGTTCCCTGGCCCCTGCTGACTCTCCTCCTGAGGCTGCTCCCATTCCAGTGGCCACAACTGGGCTGACAGCTCCACCAACTCCTTGGAAGTCTTCTCATTCAACTCCTTGGACACTTGGGACAGATTCATGTGCAGCTCTATAAATAATGGCAAATTATCATCATCAAAAGTGGCTTCCAGGCCATTTCCATAGGATCCAACTGCTTTTTGCAGGTTTCCATTTGTCTTTGCTTTCTTCTACTGCATGCCCATCTTCCCTTACCTACTGCCTGCTGAAGCCCTGTTGATCACAGATAAAACATCAGATACAGAATAAATAGCCACACATAAGTTGCTAACTTGCTTTCACAAAGGCATAGGATCAAGTCCCTGTAATCAATCCCTTACTCTTCATCACTTCTAGTGGTTCTACTCTTTATATTGAACTCTGATATTGTCACCATGCACCCCTGCAGAGAATCAGATGGGCACCAATAATGAAAGTCATTCATAGTTACTATAAAGATTTTAGAGTATAAAATGCAAATAATGACCTAATCTAATGTCTAGCATATAGTAGGTCCTCAATGATGGTAGCTATCACTGTGTCATTAGGGAACTGGACTATTTCCCTAGTGCCAGGAGCTATTTCCACGTGGATAGAAATACATCATAGTTTTTGGAACCTGAATATGAGATCAAAGACTTTGCACTACAGTTCCCACGATGAGGAGTTTAATCATGAACAATGAGAAGGATAATGCATCTGGATTGTTTACAGATAGCTAATGACCTGACATTCTAAATATAGCTGTGATTCCCCAACTGAAAGTCAATCTGCTCTGTGGAAGCAGATGGAAAGCCCCACTGCTGGGCAACATTGATGAGAACAGCTAGAACAAATATTTTCCTCTTCTCCACTAAATGATAAATCACAGCTGTCAATGAATAAAACATTCAGTCTCAGCAATCAAGCAATGGATTTTTAAGGAGCCCTCCCATTTATCAGGTTAGCTATTGATTGCTTGTGAAAAGTCCTTGCATCAGAGGAATAATGAATGGGAGAGTAGAGCTCCATCACACAAGGCGAACTGGTCTGTAAGCTTGCCTTCAAGAACTTGACAATGTTTAAATGTGTCCCCCTTATTTAAATAATTTATCATAAATATAACCACATGCCATTGGATTTACAATAGTTAATAACAGGTGTGTAAAGCAAAAAACAAATGCTGATTAAAGGAATCCAAGCCAGTCGCCCAAAAAGCACCACCCACCCAGAGCCCTAGGCCGCTGATGGAAACATAATATCGCTTTCATATCAATAATGGGGTCCAGTCAGCAGCTGGGATTGCACATCTGAGGAGTCCCTGAAATCCTAGACAAATTAGATATTGCTTCGTGCAGTTTCCCTTCCTCTTTTTTCTTTCTTTCTTTTCTTTTTCTTTTTTTTTTTTTCCTTGGGACGTGATTTTACTTGTCTGAAGAGTTTAATGAGTTGGTGTGCTAGTCAATGTTTAACAACTGGCTCTCGGGGGGGGGGCGGGGGAGGAATCCCTTGTTTATATTGTTTGTCACATGCGCACTGTAAGTATTGATACTTCCACTGTACACGATTTTAAGTATCAATGTGACATCATTGAACACAGAGTTGGGAAGAAATGGTGGCAATGGACTCTGTTGCATCAGTATGAGCAAACTCCAGTACACTCAGGTGCCACGTCCAGCACCTTCCCAACAGCACCTCAACGGTATTGTCTCTGCTTGTGTCCTGGGAGTCAGTTCTACCTGTAAATTAAAAAGTGGGTGGCTAGGACCCCTACTTTTCCTGAATTCCACATTTATACCACACCTTCTTCCAAGAAACCTTATTCTGTGTCTTATTTGCACAGATTCAAAAAGAATTAAATGAATTGTCTCACCCAGGAAGGTCTGAACTACCAAAATGAGGATGTATAAAACACCTTGGCATTCTGAGATCAAAAAATAGTGGTGATCTTTCCTAGGTAAAAAAAAAGAAAAAAAAGAGTAGACTTGTTTAGATGACTTCTGTATTAAGCATGGAGGATTCAACATGTATGTCTGCTCCATCACTCTGCTTAACAGAGGTCATCATCCTCTTTGTACTCACATCATAAGCACTTCTCCTTATGAACCTAAACCCAGCTTCGTCACAGTTAGTCTTTGCTGGAAATAAATGTTAACCCAGGGTTTAGATGTTTTTATTGTTAATGACGAATGCTCTAAGGTAGTGCTCTAAATTATCCTTATCCTGGAGTTATCATTTTTGAGATAGAAATGTGGTTCTAAGATATAGTAACTAAAGAGGTAATACAGCATAGTAGTCAAAAGTGCAAAATATACAGTCATAATTGAATATGAATACTGGATGCACTGCTTACCAGTTCATGGATAATTGCTTCATTGTATCAGTTTCCTATTCTGTGAAATGGAGATGAATTTAGTAATCACATGCAGCAGATAATGTCTTTGGGTTGACCTGATTGACGTTCCAAATTCTTGTTCTCTCTTATTGTAGTTCATCCCACTGGGATGAGGAAGAATCTGAGAAAAAGAAATGCATAGTTTTGCAGCCTTTCCTGCTGAAAGAATGGCCCTATAACACGGTTTGGCCCATAATATGGAAGCAGAAGTTTCCTTGCATCTCTTGGAAAGAGTTTTACTCTGTCTGATGCAGCCAGCAACAACTTATCCTTCCTGACTTGAATCAAACAAATGCTTGTGGGAGCAGCATTAGCCATTGTGGAAGCATGGGGTAACAGGCACTTAGAAAAGTCCAAGAGAATCACAGAGAGCCTTGAAACTGCAGTCAGGAATACTCTCCAGATTTCCCAGATACAGGATGAAAAAAATCGCTAACTTGCTTAAGTCACTCTGTATCCAGGTTTTCTCTTATCTTAGCATTCCTAATAATAGACTACTTGACAGAAATTTGTGGAGATTATGTGAAATGATACTTGAGTGCTTAGCACACTGCCTGACAAATAGAAAGCACTACAGAGTGCACATTATTATTTATTACTTTCAGTTTATCATTATTCATTATTATGCAGGACCGATGCCTTCTACTACATCCCTGACAACATCTAACATGGCCAGGTGCATCAAGGTAAGGATTGCCATTTGATGCCACAATCTACGCCTTGGAGGAATGTTCAGGTTTAATAAAGACATAATCATATGCATATATAACAATCTCAAGCCTTTTAAAAGCAATGATTAACTGTATAAACATTTGGTTCAGGAAAGCACTTGTAGGACTTCTGAAAAGGAAAGATCCCTGTGTGGAGTGGTCCAGGGAGACATCCTGAGGAATGTTGGCCTTAGAGTGGGCCCTGAGTGGCAATGTCAGAGTGGGCTTCAGGCATTGGAAGTGCACACCGATGGAGGTTTCTCTCGGGAAACGTCTGTAAGACTCTAATAATTTCTGCCCCAAAAGGTGCTGTTGGGTCCTGCCCATCCCCTTCACCTTGAGTACTCATCCCCAGCTCCTTCTGCCCTTTTCTCCAGAGAATCACCCTTGACTGACAGAAACTGTCTGATTGGGAGATTATGTCCCCTCCCATATGGGCAGCTCATAGCTAATGACTGACTGAGAAAAGTCTGCTTCTTGTCTAATTGCACTCTGTGGTCCAGTCTCCTCTCTAGAACTCCCTGTGAGATCAGGCTGAAGTCAGACTCCAGTTGAGACCATATCTTTGTTTAGCTTCATGCCTTGTTCTATCTTTCTTTCTTCATCTTCTTTCTCCCGAGATCACTTTCTTAACACATCAAGTGCATGTGATTCCCTGTCTCAGGATGTGCTTCTGGGAACACTGACCTGGTTCATTGCAGATATTAAATTGAGAAATGTTGAGCAAGTGATTGGAGCAATAGTAGCTCCATCCACTCATTTGCTTATTCGTTTGTTTATTCTTTCAATAAACTCATGTTGAGCAACTGCTGTAGGTTCACTGCACAGGCATTTATGAAGCAGAGCAAAGACATGATCTGTGTCTTTCACAGAATAGCAGATAAAAGCAACCATCAGGGTCCTCTGTCCATGGGATTTCCCAGGCAGGAATGCTGGAGTGGGTTGCATTTCCTTCTCCAGGGGATCCTCCTGATCCAGGGATCAAACCTGGGTCTCCTGCATTGCAGGCAAATTCTTTATTGCCACACCGCCAAGGAAGCCCCATAAAAGTAACCAAGCCACAGTGAAACAGAACAGGAGTAAAGTCATGGGCCAGAGGCACAGAGGCTTGAGCTGAATGCTGATTTATTGCTAGCAGTGTCACCTTGAATCAGTCACTTAACTCCTCAAAGTCTATTTTCTTCTGGAAAACAACAACAACAACAACAACAAAACTATTTACTTGGTAACTGATGGAAGTAAACAAGATAATGGATGTAATTTCCCAACTCATGGCTAGAATCCACTTATGCTGGATGTCAGTGCTAAGATTATAAGTCTTTATCTTGGGCTAAAGAGGAAGAACACTCTACGTATGGGAAAAGGACAATATTTAGAAAAGGGATACTTCTATTTCTGGTCCCTCCATCTAAAATTATTTTGAAACTCAACCTTCAAAACCGTTGGAGCTCAACCCCAGATGTTCTAAAAATTCAACTTGAACCTCTCCTCCTGCTCAGCAATCTACCTACACAAGATAGCTTTATATTAAGAAGAAGACAAGAAGGGGGTGAGGATGTGTAGGAGAAGAAAACAAAAAGAAAGATAAAGAAAAGAAAACAGCTATTGCAACCTAACCCAGGGTTTATGTCTGCTGATTTATCAAAAATTTCCTGGCAGAAATGACCTTTCAGAACTGCCCTTGAATTATTCCTCTCCTATGGGAGACAGGGATTCAGTGAGCCCAGTAGCAGCTGCCGTGCATAAGATGAGAAATTATTCTGAGCAGCTTATTTGCTGGAAAAGTACTGATTTGGAGTCACCCCACATTTTGTGAAGTATTTCCCATCTGTATCTTGGGTTCCAAATATTCTGGAAGGATCCTACTAAGTAGACCACATGGCTTGGATATCTAGCACAGAGACTGGTATATAATCATTTTTGAACCTGAAGTTTATCTAAAGTAGAATTAGTAACTTAGCCTTACAAAATGTTATTCATTTATTCTCATAACTGCAAAAAACAATAGTTTTTATGCAAATGAAAAGACCAGTTTCCTGCAATCACCTGAGAATGTGCTTTACTTTTTGCAAGGTATTGTATCAACTTGGGACAATTATCAAGCCCATTTGTGATCCATCACAGAATCTGACAAAACATGAACATTCAGTGTGAGAGTCCCAGAATGCTAATTTGTAAACCTGTCAGATTTGTCACGGTGGTGAGAAATGGTGTTAAAATTGCTTTCAATGTCTTAATTAGTGGTAGCCTTCCAGAGAAATGCAATATCTCCAGCTCATTTTTCTTTTCATTTCTTGATTTGTTTTTCAACAAGATTATTAAAATTTGAATCATGATGATCCTCAGAAAACAGCATGCAATTTAAGAATGCTGATGCAAATATGCTTGGGTTGGAGGGGAGATTTTTGTTGCTCCAGAATGCTAAACAAGGAGATCAGACTCTGTGTCCTGTCTTTTATTTTTATATTGACCTTTGGGTCTTAAACAGAGGCACCCAGACACCCCTTGGAGAAACCATGGCATCTCTGATATGGTAGAGCAGCAAGTCACTTACATCCAGTGTGAAAAACTTCACTGTGTGATACCCATATAGTTACTCTTTACTGGGCACTAATACACCAGACTCTTTGCTGTAATAGACTGCATCTTGCCCTGTCTAATTGTTCCCACGACCCCAGAGCATAGGTACCATCAGCATCCAGAAGTTCCAGGTAAAAAAACAGGGACTAAGATCAGTTACGAGATGCACCTTGATCACACAGCCAGCAAATCATTCCATTGCTGGAATCTGCACTGGTAGCTGCTGCTTTATCTTGGAGAGAAAGTTCTGAATATCTTCACTGGGAAAGTAGATGATGAAAGCAGGGTTCCCAGTCTCCTACAGGCCTTGGTCTTTCACATAGTCTCTGAGACACAAATGTCTGGTGCCCACTCATCTCTGCCTTTTGCCAGATCTGATTTATATATAACTTTATAGGACCTCCATAACTTACCTTCAAGTTCTACGTCGAACATTTATTGTGTATTTTACGTGCTGTTTTGTTGTCTGTCTAATGCCACAGAATTTTCTGCAGAGCTTATTAAGAAGAAAAAAAGATTAATTTTAATATTGTTTTCAGGCTTCCCACCCCCCTCCCCCTAAGTTTTAACCACTGCACTGTACTGTATGTTTGATGAAGGAAGGAAGCCTGAGACTCAGCTTCTTCTAAATGTCTGTCTCTTTGTGACCCCATGGGCTGAAGCCTACCAGGCTTCAGGAGTGGGATGTCATTGCCTCCTCCAGGGGATCTTCCCTTCCCAGGGATTGAACCCACATCTCTTAGGTCTCCTGCACTGGCTGGAGGGCTCTTTACCACTAGCACTACCTGTGAAGCCCTAAGTGTCTGTCTAGCAGCTGCTTTTTCCATGCAGAGTGTTCTCCCCCTACCGGAGGAAAATGCTCCAGGAAAGCAAAACATTAAAAAGTAGCTATTAATAGAAAAGAAGAGGTTTCTGCAGCATCTCTGTGGGACCACAGTTATTTCTGTCCTATGCTGAAATATTTCACCCCAAGAAATGATAGCAGAGACACTGAAATTTCTATTCACCATGAAATGGCCCCTTCTCTGTGGTTCTCACCTTTGTAAAGTGAATGTAAGCAGCAATTTTTTTTTTTTTTTTTTTTTTGCATGAAAGAGCTCTCTGCAGGAAGCTCCTTTTGTCTTGTCACTTTAGCAGATCTATATTGTAACCAACCTTAAAACAGCAGGCCATGCTCTGCTCATCTCCTGCCCAAGCACAACTTTTAAATCTTTTGATCACACTGTACCTTGCTTAATTTGTTGGTTCTTTCCTTGATCAAAGAAGTAGAAATGAAGAATAAGTAATTAACAGATAACTAAGCAAGTAGACATCTTGCGAATAGACTGTGTGAACAAGGTACCTTGTGAGAAAATTGTGTGAACAAGATGGCATCTAAAGAAAGATCATAGGAGTCAACAAGCCTGCAAACACTGGGAGATGACTGTGAGTTTGACCCCTTAGCTCAATAATTAGCTAAGATTACTTCCTGTTTCCCCTTTAAAGACTTTCATGGCCAAGTGGAATCTTCAGAGTTTTGGGGGATTTGAGTTCACCTCGGACTTCCTTGGTGGTAAAGTGGAAGGAAATCCACCTGCCAATGCAGGGGACACATATTCAATCCCTGATCTGGGAAGATTCCACATGCTATGGGGCAACAAAGCCCATGTGCCACAACTACTGAGCTGTATGCTGTGACTGCTGAAGCTCACATGCCCTAAAATCAGTGCAGACTGCAAGGAGAACAAACAAGCCAATCCTAAAGGAAATCAGTCCTGAGTATTCATTGGAAGGAGTGATGCTGAAGCTGAAACTCCAATATCTTGGCCACCTGATATGAAGAACTGACTCACTGGAAAAGACCCTGATCTTGGGAAAGAATTGAAGGCAGGAGGAGAAGGGGATGACAGAGGATGAGATGGTTGGATGGCATCACAGACTAGATGGACATGAGTTAGAGAAAGCTCTGGGAGTTGGTGATAGACAGGGAAGCCTGCTGTGCTGCAGTCCATGGGGTTGCAAAAAGTCGGACATGACTGAGCGATTGAACTGAACTAGACTGAGTTCACCTTCTTCCAAGATGCTGGCTTCCTGTTTAAAAGCAATTTTGGTTTTGAACAATACTTTCCCCACAGGTATCGATTTTCAATCATCAAGCAAGTAGTGGGACCAGAGTTCAGTAACATGTACACATGGACACCTCCAAGCAGGCACTCAGGGAGAACATAATATGGTCTGAGGCAGGCTCCATGAGATCAGATTTTTAAAGTTCCCCCATCTTTAATATGCAGCATCACCTGTACATGTGTACATTTGGCTTTTTTTAAATAATTAATTCTATAAGAGACAATCAATCCTCTGTATTTTATCTGAGTTAAAAAAAAAATCACTGCATTTTATCTGAGTTTTGAATAGGTGTCATGTAAATCCAGAGATTAAAAAGTTTTCAACACATGATGCCAAACTGATGGTTGCTGTGGTGTATCGAGAAACAAAAAGGAATAAATGCAGAGAGGAAAAAAAAAAAAAAAAAAAAGAATTCACCACAATCAGCTAGGTTTCCTGTCAGAACTGGATATAGCCACGGCCTAAGAAGATGCTGGCTAGAACAAGGCATGTGCCAGACTCCCATTCCAGACCAGAGCATCTATTTTAGTTCTGTCACATCATGCCAAGAGATCTTATGAAAGTCATTGAGCCTCTGTGTTTAACACCTCTTTCATCCATAGCCAATACCTTTAACACAGTAGGAGTTGGCACAAGGGAAATGTTTTTAAATCAAGTATAATGTTGAACGTCCATGAAGCACTAAATGCAATTTTTTTTTATCTTGTTGAAATGGGTTCATCTCAAATCACAGCCATAAACCTAGAAAATATGTAATATTCTTGGTAAGACAAGAAACCTACAGATAAAAATAAGTAATATATATTTAAAAAAAAAAGGTAAATTCATCAAAGTCCAGATGGCAAAGAAAATCAGAGGAAAGAGAGGATTCCACATAGGCTAAGTGAGAGAGTTCAAGGTGCTGATGGGGTTTCTCCAGAATCTGTAAGGAGTGAAGGTGGGAGAGCAGTTAGAGGTGACAAGATGCAGAGCCAGCCCCACATATGGAAATGGTGAAGCTACCAAGGAATGTGGTGGGAGGAGGCGTCCCAGGCGGTCACCAGGCAACATGTAGAGCAGCACTATAACCTCCAGGCTTTGCTGGGAAGTGGGTCTTCCCAGCTGAGGAAATGGGCCACACCAACAGCACCTGGTTTAAGACCCAGAGGATTCCTTCAGATCAGGTCTCCTAATGATCCCTGACACTGCAAGAAAATGTGTGTGAGTGGAAGAGGTGGAACACTGTTCTCAAAGAGGAGATGCAGAATTCTCAAGATTTGCAATGAAAGCTCTAAATGTGAGCAGTTAAGAACCAGTGAGTTAGAAGGAGAGCATACCCCAAACCATTTTTAGTAATGCTCAAAATTCTCCAAGCCAGGCTTCAACAGTACATGAACCATGAACTTCCAGATGTTCAAGCTGGATTTAGAAAATGCAGCAGTACCAGTGACCAAATTGCCAGCATCTGTGAGATCATTGAAAAAGCAAAAGGGTTCCAGAAAAAAAATCTACTTTTGCTTTATTGATTATGCCAAACTCTTTGACTGTGTGGATCACAACAAACTGTGGAAAATTCTTAAAGACATGGGGCTACCATATCACCTGACCTGCCTCCTGAGAAATCTGTATGCAAGTCAGGAAGTAACAGTTAGAACTGGACATGGAACTACAGACTGGTTCCAAATCGGGAAAGGAATATGTCAAGGCTGTATATTGTCACCCTGCTTATTTAACTTATACTAAGAGTACATCATAAGAAATGTTGGGCTGGAGGAAGTACAAGCTGGAATCAAGGTTTCTGGGAGAAATATCAATAACCTCAGATATTCAGATGACACCATCCTTATGGCAGAAAGTGAAGAAGAACTAAAGAGCCTCTTGATGAAAGCAAAAGGAGAGTTAAGAAAGTTGGCTTAACATTCAGAAAACTAAGATCTTGGCATCTGGTCCCATCAGTTCAGTTCAGTTCAGCTCAGTTCAGTTGCTCAGTCATGTCTGACTCTTTGCAACCCCATGAATCGCAGCACGCCAGGCCTCCCTGTCCATCACCAACTCCTGGAGTTCACTCAGACTCACATCCATCGAGTCAGTAATGCCATCCAGCCATCTCATCCTCAGTCGTCCCCTTCTCCTGACCCCAATCCCTCCCAGCATCAGAGTTTTTTCCAGTGAGTCAACCCTTTGCCTGAGGTGGCCAAAGCACTGGAGTTTCAGCTTTAGCATCATTCCTTCCAAAGGAATCCCAGGGCTGATCTCCTTCAGAATGGACTGGTTGGATCTCCTTGCAGTCCAAGGGACTCTCAAGAGTCTTTTGCAACACCACAGTTCAAAAGCATCAATTCTTCGGTGCTCAGCCTTCTTCACAGTCCAACTCTCACATCCATACATGACCACTGGAAAAACCATAGCCTTGACTAGACGGACCTTAGTCGGCAAAGTAATGTCTCTGCTTTTGAATATATTATCTAGGTTGGTCATAACTTTTCTTCCAAGGAGTAAGTGTCTGGTCCCATCACTTCATGGCAAATAGATGGGGAAACAATGGAAACAGTGATAGACTTTATCTTCTTGGGCTCCAAAATCACTGCAGATGGTGGCTGCAGCCATGAAATTAGAAGAGGCTTACTCCTTGGAAGAAAAGCTATGACCAACCTAGAGAGCATATTCAAAAGCAGAGACATTACTTTGCCAACAAAGGTCCATCTAGTCAAGGCTATGGTTTTTCCAGTAGTCATGTATGGATGTGAGAGTTGGACTGTAAAGAAAGCTGAGCACTGAAGAATTGACACTTTTGAACTGTGGTGTTGGAGACGACTCTTGAGAGTCCCTAGGACTGCAAAGGGATCCAACCATTCCATCCTAAAGGAGATCAGTCCTGAATGTTCAGTGGAAGGATTGATGTTAAAGCTGAAACTCCAATTCTTTGGCCACCTGATGTGAAGAGCTGACTCATTGGAAAAGACCCTGATTCTGGGAAAGATTGAGGGCAGGAGGAGAAGGGGATGACAGAGGATATATTGGTTGGGTGGCATCACCAACTCAATTTACATGAGTTTGAGTAAACTCCAGGAGTTGGTGATGGACAGGGAAGCCTGGTGTGCTTCAATCCATGGAGTTGGAAAGAATCGGACACAACTGAGCAACTGAACTGAATACCTCAAACCATCTGGTTTAGCAAATGAAGCAAATAGCAATGAAATTTATTAGACAGAGAAAACATTTATAGAAAAAATATTTTAAAATAAACTCAAGAGCAAACCTTCAGCAACCATCAGCAAATAGAAATAAAACTCCAGATGTTAGTGTGTGAAAAAACATGTGGAGCATGATACAATTTGTGTTTAAAAATAGGGAACACTTGAGAGTGAAAGAAAGCATTAAAAAGATCTAAAGTTTGAAAACTATTTATTGATTAGAAATTAGCTGTATTATATTGTTGAGCCACAAAATTATCCTATTCAAAAACTATTTTAAAATAATTTTAAATATAATCTATATAAATTAACTTTAAAACAAATTACAAAAACAAATTTATATCAATTATGTAGACATCTTAAGGTTGTATTTTAAAGTCTTATCCTTGGTTTTTATTCATGCAGTTCAACCAACTTTTCAGTCATATCTTTCTAATAACAAGACACTACTATTTTTCTGAAGAAGGTATTCTCCTTCATTGTAGGTTTTTGTTTTTGTAAATTGTATTGAAGAATAATACATGTATGTTACTATATATATATATATATATATACACACACATATATACACACACACACACATACACACACACACACTGAAGTGCACTGATTCTAAGTGTACAGTTTGATGAATTCTCACAAAGTAAATAAGTCTGTGTGAAGAAGATCCCCTGGAAGAGGAAATGGCAACCCAGTATTCTTGCCTGAGAATTCCATGGACAGAGGAGCCTGGCATGCTAGAGTCCACGGGGAGGCAAAGAATCAACAGGAGTGAAGTGACTTAGCATGCACACAACCAGCATTCACATCAAGAGATTAAGAGTTACTAGCACTCCAAAAGCCTGCTTGTGTTGCCTCCCCACACTCCCCCCTCAAATTTAACTACTCTCCTCACTGCTGACAACATGAACTACTTTTGCTCACTTTTGAAATTCATAGAAATTCAATTGCACATCTTTCTCTTAGGATTATGCTTTGGATGCTTATATGTATAGCTGTGTATTTGTTGTGTATAGTTGTAGTTTGTTCTCATGTCTGTATAATGTAGAACTATATCACAATTACATTTTTATTCATTTTACTTTAGAAGGATATCTGAGCTATCACAGTTTTCATATTTATCAATAGTGCTGCAATAAATAATTATACATGTGTTTCAGATGCATTTTATCTTGAGCATGTAACTAAGGAGTAGAAATGTTGGGTGTTAAGTGCTACACTCAATATGCCAGCAAATTTGGAAAATTCAGCAGTGGCCACAGGACTGGAAAAGGTCAGTTTTCATTCCAATCCCAAAGAGAGGCAATGCCAAAGAATGCTCAAACTACTGCACAATTGCACTCATCTCACACTCTTGTAAAGTAATGCTCAAAACTCTCCATGCCAGGTTTCAAAAATACGTGAAATGTGAAATTCCAGATGTTCAATCTGGCTTTATAAAAAGCAGAGGAACCAGAGATCAAATTACCAACATACTCTGAATCATCGAAAAAGCAAGAGCGTTTCAGAGAAACATCTATTTCTGCGTTATTGACATGCCAAAGCTTTGGACTGTGTGGATCACAATAAAGCGTCAAAAATTATGAAAGAGATGGGAATACCAGACCACCTGACCTGCCTCTTGAGAAACCTATATGCAGTTCAGGAAGCAACAGTTAGAACTGGACATGGAACTACAGACTGGTTCCAAATAGGAAAAGGAGTACATCAAGGCTGTATATTGTCACCCTGCTTATTTAACTTCTATGCAGAGTATATCATGAGAAATTCTGGACTGGAAGAAGCACAAGCTGGAGTCAAGATTGCCGGGAGAAATATCAGTAACCTCAGATATGCAGATGACACCATCCTTATGGCAGAAAGTGAAGAGGAACTAAAAAGCCTCTTGATGAAAGTGAAAGTGGAGAGTGGAAAAGTTGGCTTAAAGCTCAACATTCAGAAAACGAAGATCAGGGCATCCGGTCCCATCACTTCATGGCAAATAGATGGGGAAACAGTGGAAATAGTGTCAGACTTTATTTTTTTGGGCTCTGAAATCACTGCAGATGGTGACTGCAGCCATGAAATTAAAAGAGCTTACTCCTTGGAAGGAAAGTTATGACCAACCTAGATAGCATATTCAAAAGCAGAGACATTACTTTGCCAACAAAGATCCATCTAGTCAAGGCTATGGTTTTTCCTATGGTCATGTATGGATGTGAGTGTTGGACTGTGAAGAAAGCTGAGCACCGAAGAATTAATGCTTTTGAACTGTGGTGTTGGAGAAGACTCTTGAGAGTCCCTTGGACTTCAAGGAGATCAAACCAGTCCATTCTGAAGGAGATCAACCCCCTGGGATTCCTTTGGAAGGAATGATGCTAAAGCTGAAACTCCAGTACTTTGGCCACCTCATGAAAAGAGTTGACTCATTGGAAAAGACTCTGATGCTGAGAGCAGTTGGAGGCAGGAGGAGAAGGGTACGACCGAGGATGAGATGGCTGGATGGCATCACCAACTCAATGGACGTGAGTTTGGGTGAACTCCGGGAGTTGGTGATGGACAGGGAGGCCTGGCGTGCTGGGATTCATGGGGTCACAAAGAGTCGGACACGACTGAGCGACTGAACTGAACTGAACTGAGAGTATGTGTTTGTCTAACTTTAGTAGATCTGGAGAAGGAAATGGCAACCCACTCCAGTATTCTTGCCTGGAGAATCCCATGGTCAGAGGAGCCTGATAGGCTACAGTCCATGGGGTCGCAAAGAGTCGGACACGACTGAGCAACTTCACTTCACTAACTTTAGTAGATACTGTCAAGTGTTGTTCACCTCTATGCTGTAAGAGTTCCAGATACTCTGCATTTGGTATTGTCTTTGGTTTTTCATTTTAGTAACTCTGTTGAGTGCATCATTGTTTTAGTTAGTGATTGCTGTGTGACAAAATGCACCGAAACTTAGACGCTTAAATAACCACTATTTTACTACATGGACCAATTATATGGGTCAAAAGTTTTGGCCTATTGTCATCAGGGCAGTGCTTTTGCTAGTGTTTCCAGGGAACACCCATGCTGCTGTAGTCATGCAGATGCTAAACCGGGGCTGGTCCACCATGGCCACACTCACATGTGTGACCTTTCATACTCATAACTGGCTCTGCTTCCCTTTCCAAATGTTCTGTCATCTTCAAGGGGGCTGGCCTGGGCTTTTTGCATGGTAGCTGCAGCATTCCTAGGAGGTCCTAGCAACACTTCTTCCACATTCTACTGGTCAAAGCAAGTTACAAGGTCATTTCAGATTCAAGGCCTTCTGGAGTCTTGTGTGAAAGCATGTCAATCTTGTAGAAATTAATGTTATCTTCTCATGAGAGGAAAAAGTAATTCTCATTTCAAAAATCCATGCCTACAGAAACTAAGAAGTTAATGAAGCCTCATTTGCAAACAATATAGCTGCAATTATTGTGTGTTAATTTACATTTCCCAGATGATCAATGGATTTTGTCATTTTTATTACTTTTTATGGCCCTTTCAATGACTGTTCTTATCTTTTGCCTTGTGAAACTATGTATTATATATTTTGGACAAACGACCATTGCTAGATGTATTTATCATATATAATCTCTGCTCTAGGCACTGGCCTTTTAACATTTTAACAATGTCCTCTGATAAATGTAAATTCTCAATTTTAGTGTGGTTGGCAGCAGTTTTCTACAATATTAGCACTTCTATTCCCTATTTAAGAATATCTGCCTACCATCAAGCCATGAAGATATATTTCATGTCGTATTCTTAAAGTTTAATAGTTTTGCTTTCTATATTTACATGAACAATCCACCTGAAATTGATTTTTGTGTAAACTGGGAAGTAGGGGCCAAGATACATTACTTTTCCCACATGGTAGCCAATTAAAACAGTATGTTAAAAATAATAACTTTTACATAATTCACTGGAGTGTCACATTTGTCATAAGTGGTGGTGGTGTGTTTTCTTGAATGATGGATCATATAATATTACCAATAGCAATAGAAAGGATTCAGTTTTTCCTTGTCCAAAAAGTATTTGAGGTTATCACTATTTTTTAAAATTTTATTTTAGTTACTCTGATATGTCTATACTGATATCTCATTGTGATTTTAATTTGCATCTCCTTGGTGGATAATTATGCTAACATCACTTCATGGGCTTACTTTCCATCTGTATATCTCTTTGTTGAAATTTCTGTTCATGACTGGTCATTTTCTAATTTCAAATGTCATTTTCTAATTTTAATTTTAAATTTCTAATCTGTTAAATGTTTGGAGTTCTTTTATATTATATATAGTGGTACTTTGCTGAATATGTGGTTTGCAAATGTTTTCACCCAGTCTGTAGTTTGTTTTTCATCGTATCTATGTGAGTTTTTGCATAGCAACCATTTTGGGTTTTTTATATTAATAATGTCCAATTATCAACATTCTTAGTTTTAATCATTCCTGAAAAGCATGCTATTTTATATAAAATTGATTTTACATAAATATTGATTCATTTTGTCTTTTATCTACTGTATTACTATTTGTTTTCTGTAATACATTTTCAATGTTCCTTTTTACCTGTTTAACTTCTAAATTAATTAGATATTTTCATCAATAGCATTTTTCTATTAACTTATGACAGATACATTTTTTCATTATTCATTCAGAAGTTATCTTAGATATTTTAAAGGCATACTATTTTGACTTAGTCTAAGAAAAATTACTAATTTTACTTTTTTCCCAATAGTTCTAAAATCTCAAAACACACTTTTTTTTTTTTTAACGTATACCTCAGCTATTGCTCTTTATCTTTTCCCACAGTTCTGTTTCCTGTGCGGTTATTATCCTTGTGCTCAAATCTTTTTTTCATTTAGATTTCTCTTTTTTGGTGCAGGTCTGTTTGTTAGCAACCCTCTTTGTTTTTCATATTATTTAACTGATGGAAGTTTTTCTTATAACAGAGCCAATTCATTTTCAGCAACTACTCTTTTTAGCATGTGTGCAAGAAATATTAGAATTAAAAATATACTATTTTGGAAAATGAGTCAATTGATCTAAAAGAAAAGTTGTGCTTTACTGAGTAATATGTAAATGTTCCTTCTGGAGATAATTTACTAAAACATTATCTTTGAGTGCAATCTTCTTAAAATAAGAACTGACTTTTGAAATAAATATTGATGCATCTTCTTCAGACCTCTGTCTTCTGCTTTTGTGTGTTTCTTAATAACACTATGGGTTTCCTGGTAGTTTAGTTGGTAAATAATCTGCCTGCAATGCAGAAGACCTGGGTTTGATCCCTGGGTTGGGAAGATCCCCTGGAGAAGGGTAAAGCTACCAACTCCAGTATTCTGACCTGGAGAATTCCATGGACTCTATAGTCCAGGGGTTGCAAAGAGTCAGACACAACTGAGCAATTTTTACTTTCACTAATAACACTATAGCTCTCATAATGGTTACATCTGCATTTTATACATGTTTATTAACATTCTTGAAAAACTAATTTTAGCACTTTGTCATTAAACATTTATTTTAAAATTTTAACTTACTGCTTAAATTTTGACTTTACTGTTGCTGAAAGGATATATAAAACTTTTAAAAATAGTATTACCAAACAATATAATTAACAACTAAACTTGCAAGGTACAAAACATATTAAGAGCATTCAGACTACTGTCTACACTCTCAGTGACAAGATTCTTCAGTGTATTCTCTTCTCATCATATTTTGGATGCCTTTGATGTATTGTTATACATTTCCCATAGATCCTACTGACTAGTTGAACATAGTGAAACTTCAGACGTTTAAGAAACTGACTGGAGCAGCTACTTTGACTACTTCACCAACCACCCACCACAGAGACAGTGAGAAATCAACTCTCCCTAGCCATTAGGTCTAGTCACAACTCATTTTGTCAGCAAGCTTTCTGCATGCTGTCCCCAAACAGGGAGTTCTTAGCTACAGATTGGAAAGGATAAGCAAAAAAGGAACACAAGTTGATGCTGGAGGTTTTAGTTTTAATCATGAGCTAAACTGGAAAACTCTGTTTACTATGTACACTCTTTACATACATATACTACTTGATGAAACCATGGCAGAAATAGGAACTTCAAAATTCAGGTTCACCAAACCCAACATGAATTGTTTTAATGGAACTATTAATAATGAATTGTCAAAATGTGAAATATGTTAAAATGTAATCTTTCACTAGATAGTATGCCAAAACAATAATCATGAAGATTTGTGTTCACTAGGACTCATAGAAGTGGATTAGCAGAATGAAGTTAATGCATGGAGAAAAGGGTCCAGGTAAGAGTAAAGCAATTATTATCATCATGATAAGGTAATCAGGGGTTGTCATTAAATACCAGTGGAAGAGATTAAGAGTTTCCATTAATTATCCAAATGTCTAGTATTTAGATTTTTGAGTAGAACTGCTTGAGTTAACAGTACAATTGCCACCTTTTTAAAAGTTAAATCATTCCTAATAGACATTCTTGATCCAAGAATCCATTTGTCCAGCTCCTGTTATGAGTAACATACCTCTAATGCCTGGGAGAATCAAAGTCAAGTGAATCTATGGAGTGTTAAAATTTCAGGGTCTACTACATTAGCAAAGACAATAACACAGGAACATTTAATGTAGTAGTCATAGGCTGGAGTCTTCATTCCTGAAAAAGCATAACATTTTAATGAAAAAGATGATGGAAAGTAGAAAGTTGATTTGACCAAATGTAAAGAGTTCTCACATGGCAAGTGAACAAGCTGGAACATCCATCCTCAGGTACAGGGAACCATGGAAGGATTGTGAGCAAGAAGAGAGACTATGAGAGGAAAACTGGAGGAAGATTAATCTGGTAGAGATGTGAGCTCAGGGTAGAGGAAAAGCCTGATTAGGCTCTAAAACTGCTGTTCAGGGTTTAAACCTGTATTATTGGATCACCATTCCTTTTAGTGGTGATGGCTTTCACCTATCAACAGGGAATTAGAATAAGGCCCCAAAGCAGAAAGAAGGAGGAAGAATTCCTATGCCTTGAGCACCAATTTTATGCTGGCTGCTCTAACATCTCGTGTAATTCCTAAATACTAGAACACAGGTGTACAATACACATCAACAGATAAATTCAGATTCAGCTTAAATTATACAAGATGATAAAGTTAGTAGTTGGCAGAGCAAAGGTTCTAAGTCATGAGTTGATTAACTATGGACTATATATATATATATATATATATATATATATATATGTATTTTTTTTTTCTGTCACAGAGCTGTCTCCTATGGATGAGAGAAAGAGAAGGAGGGATGGGGTAAAAGAGAAGCTTGGTTTTCCTGTGGTCATCATTAAAATTATACATCAGAAAATATATCATAATATACCATAAGTCTTTTCATTTATGTATACTTTAGATTGGGCTTCCCCAATGACTCAGCAGTAAAAAATTTGCCTGCAACAAAGAGCCACAAGATTATGAGTTCCATCCCTGGGTTGGGAAGATCCCCTGGAGAAGGAAAGGGCAATCTACTCTGGTATTCTTGCCTGAAAAATCTCATGGACAAAGGAGCCTGACAAGCTGCAGTTGAAAGGGTTTTAAAGAGTCAGACACATCTGAGCAGCTGAGCAACAAATATCTTAGATTAACTAATGTATCAACCATTACCTGAGTATCTACTAGATGTTAATTTAGGGCAAGAATTTAGATGTAAGGCAGTACCAGCATCTCTGCATATGTGAATAATCAATCAGTATCCACTATTCTAATAAGATGAAGTGATAGGACTGGATGCCATGATCTTAATTTTCTGAATGTTGAGCTTTAAGCCTACTTTTTCACTCTCTTCTTTCACTTTCATCAAGAGGCTCTTTAGTTCTTCACTTTCTGCCATAATGGGAGGTGTCATCTGCATATCGGAGGTTATCGATATTTCTTCCAGCAATCTTGATTCCAGTTTGTGTTTCTTCCAGCCCTGTGTTTCTCATGATGCACTTTGCATATAAATTAAATAAGCAGGGTGACAATATACAGCCTTGACATACTATTTTTTCTATTTGGAACCAGTCTGCTGTTCCATGTCCAGCTCTAACTGTTGTTTCTTGACCTACATACAGGTTTCTCAAGAGGCAGGTCATGTGGTCTGGTGTTCCCATCTCTTTCAGAATTTTCCACAGTTTGATGTGATCCACACAGTCAAAGGCTTTGGCATAGTCAATAAAGCATAAATAGATGTTTTTCTGGAACTCTCTTTCTTTTTCAATGATCCAGCAGATGTTGGCAATTTGACCTCTGGTTCCTTTGCCTTTTCTAAAACCAGCTTGAACATCTGGAAGTTCACAGGTCACGTATTGCTAAGGCCTGGCTTGGAGAATTTTCAGCATTACTTTACTAGCATGTGAGATGAGTGCAATTGTGTGGTAGTTTGAGCATTTTTTTAGCATTGCCTTTCTTTGGGATAGGAATGAAAACTGAGCTTTTCCAGTCTTGTGGCCACTGCTGAGTTTTCCAAATTTGCAGACATATTGAGTGCAGAACTTTCACAGTATCATCTTTCAGGATTTGAAATAGATCAACTGGAATTCCATCACCTCCACTAGCTTTGTTTGTCATGATACTTCCTAAGGCCCACGTGACTTCACATTCCAAGATGTCTGGCTCTAGGTGAGTGATCACACCATCATGATTTTCTGGATTGCGAAGATCTTTTTTGTACAGTTCTTCTGTGTGTTCTTGCCACCTCTTCTTAATATCTTCTGCTTCTCTTAGGTTCCTACGATTTCTGTCCTTTATTGAGCCCATCTTTGCATGAAATGTTCCCTTGGTATCTCTAATCTTCTTGAAGAGATTGCTAGTCTTTCCTATTCTATTGTTTTTCTCTATTTCTTTGCATTGATTGCTGAGGAAGGCTTTCTTATCTCTCCTTGCTATTCTTTGGAACTCTGCATTCAAATGGGTATATCTTTTTCTTTTCTTCTTTGGTTTTTGCTTCTCTTCTTTTCACAGCTATCTGTAAGGCTCCTCAGACAGCCATTTTGCTTTTTTGCATTTTTTTTTTCCCCTTGGGGATGTTCTTGATTCCTGTCATGGCAAATAGATGGGTAAACGGTGGAAACAGTAGCTGACTTTATTTTTCTGGGCTCCAAAATCACTGCAGATGGTGATTGCAGCCATGAAATTAAAAGGCGCTTACTTCTTGGTAGGAAAGTTATGACCAACCTAGGCAGCATATTAAAAAGCAGAGATATTACTTTGTCAACAAATGTCCATCTAGTCAAGGCTATGGTTTTTCCAGTGGTCATGTATGGATGTGAGAATTTGACTATAAAGAAAGCTGAGTTCAAAGAATTGATGCTTTTGAACTGTGGTGTTGGAGACGACTCTTGAAAGTGCCTTGCACTGAAAGGAGATCCAACCATTCCATCCTAAGGAAGATCAGTCCTTGGTGTTCATTGGAAGAATTGATATTGAAGCTGAAACTCCAATACTTTGGCCACCTGATGTGAAGAGCTGACTCACTCGAAAAGACCTGATGTTCAGAAAGTTAGAGGGCAGGAGGAGAAGGGCACAACAGAGGATGAGATGGTTGGATGGCATCACTGACTCAATGGACATGGGTTTGGGTGGACTCCTGGATTTGGTGATGGACAGGGAGACCTGGCATGCTGATGTTCATGGGGTCGCAAAGAGTCGGACACGACTGAGTGACTGAACTGAACTGATTCTGATGCCAGTGATTATGTTCTCAGCAAACAATTAGTTTTCCTCTTTCAAAGAAAGTCCTCTTTCAAAGAAAGGCTGACTCAGTGTCAACATCATTAAGCATCAGAGAGGACATGAACCAGTCTCACCATGATGGTGTGGACACAGAGATGAGTTATGCTGAGTGGGACCATTGTTGGCAGCCACTGAGATTACTCAGCACAAGACTCTACTGAAGACAGCGGCATGGAAGGATCTTCTTTGCTCACCTACCACTCAGCACATCAAATATTTTCTGGCTCCCTTTATGCTCATAGCCCTGGAATGCCTGTCTTTGATACTCGTCAGTACCCTGCCCTTTGAGGCTAATAGTTACACTGAGTTCCTCAGTTATGACACTTGGTGTGTCTACAAACCCTGGCTTCATTAAGTTGATCTCTGGCATTCTTCATTCTTGACTGTCTCCACAAAAACTCACTGCAATGGTTCAGTCAGACTCCAGTAGTGTGCTCACTAGTGAAGCAGGAATCTGCGTTCTTGTTCATGGAGCTGAACAATGAACTTCATGAACACACAAACACTCATGGAGCAACAAAATAGGATTTATTAAAGAGAAGAGAAGTATCATGTAACTCAGTGAACATCACTGGGTGTCCCTCAATGTGGAGAAACTTTTCATCTTTAACCTAGATGTTTTATCATTGATGCTGTATAGATGGAGAAGTCTAGAGGCTACTGTAAAAATAAAACTGAAAACCAGAAGCAGGAGGCTTAAGTCCAAAGCCTGAGAACATCAGAGAACTCCTGAATTCAGGGAACATTAATCAATAGGAGCTCATCAAACGCCTCCATACCTACACTGAAACCAAGCTCCACCCAAAGGCCAACAAGTTCCAGAGGAAGACATACCACACAAATTCTCCAGCAACACAGGAACACTCCCCGGAGCTTCAATATACAGGCAGCTCAAAGTTATTCCAAAACCACTGACGTCTCATAACCCATTACTGGTCACTTCACTGCACTCCAGAGAGAAGAAACCCAGCTCCACCCACCAGAACTCCAACACAAGCCTCCCTAACTAGGAAACCTTGACAAGCCACTGATACAACCCCACCCACAGTGAGGAAGCTCCATAATAAAGAGAACTCCACAAATTCCCAGAATATAGAAAGGCCACCCCAAATGCAGCAATATAACCAAGATGAAGAGACAGAGGAATACTCAGCAGGTAAAGGAACAGGAGAAATGCCCACCAAACCAAACAAAAGAGGAAGAGATAGAGAATCTACCTGAGAAAGAATTCCGAATAATGATAGTGAAAATGATCCAAAGTCTTGAAATCAAAATGGAATCACAGATAAATAGCCTGGAGACAAGGATTAAGAAGATGCAAGAAAGGTTTAACAAGGACCTAGAAGAAATAAAAAAGAGTCAATATATAATGAATAACACAATAAATAAGATCATAAACACTCTGGAGGCAACAAATAGTAGAATAACGGAGGCAGAAGATAGGATTAGTGAAATAGAAGATAGAATGATAGAAATAAATGAATCAGAGAGGAAAAAAGAAAAACGAATTAAAAGAAATGAGGACAATCTCAGAGACCTCCAGGACAATATGAAACGCTCCAACATTCGAATTATAGGGGTCCCAGAAGAAGAAGACAAAAAGAAAGACCATGAGAAAATCCTTGAGGAGATGATAGTTGAAAACTTCCCTAAAATGGGAAAGGAAATAATCACCCAAGTCCAAGAAACCCAGAGAGTCCCAATAGGATAAACCCAAGGCGAAACACCCCAAGACACATATTAATCAAATTAACAAAGATCAAACACAAAGAACAAATATTAAAAGCAGCAAGGGAAAAACAACAAATAACACACAAGGGGATTCCCATAAGGATAACAGCTGATCTTTCAATAGAAACTCTTCAGGCCAGGAGGGAACGGCAAGACATACTTAGAGTGATGAAAGAAAATAACCTACAGCCCAGATTACTGTACCCAGCAAGGATCTCATTCAAATATGAAGGAGAAATCAAAAGCTTTACAGACAAGCAAAAGCTGAGAGAATTCAGCACCACCAAACCAGCTCTCCAACAAATTCTAAAGGATATTCTCTAGACAGGAAACACAAAAAGGGTGTATAAACCCGAACCCAAAACAATAAAGTAAATGGTAACGGGATCATACTTATCAATAATTACCTTAAACGTAAACGGGTTGAAAGCCCCAACCAAAAGGCAAAGACTGGCCGAATGGATACAAAAACAAGACCCCTCTATATGCTGCTTACAATAGACCCACCTCAAAACAAGGGACACATACAGACTGAAAGTGAAGGGCTGGAAAAAGATATTCCAAGCAAATAGAGACCAAAAGAAAGCAGGAGTGGCAATACTCATATCCGATAAAATAGACTTTAAAACAAAGGCTGTGAAAAGAGACAAAGAAGGCCACTACATAATGATCGAAGGATCAATCCAAGAAGAAGATATAACAATTATAAATATATATGTACCCAACATAGGAGCACCACAATATGTAAGACAAATGCTAACAAGTATGAAAGGGGAAATTAACAATAACACAATAATAGTGGGAGACTTTAATACCCCACTCACACCTATGGACAGATCAACTAAACAGAAAATTAACAAAGAAATGCAAACTTTAAATGATACAATAGACCAGTTAGACCTAATTGATATCTATAGGACATTTCACCCCAAAACAATGAATTCCACCTTTTTCTCAAGTCCTCACGGAACCTTCTCCAGGATAGATCACATCCTGGGCCATAAATCTAACCTTGATAAATTTTAAAAAATCGAAATCATTCCAAGCATCTTTTCTGACCATAATGCATTAAGATTAGATCTCAATTACAGGAGAAAAACTATTAAAAATTATAACATATGGAGGCTGAACAACACGCGTCTGAATAACCAACAAATCACAGAAGAAATCAAAATATGCATAGAAACTAATGAAAATGAAAACACAACAACCCAAAACCTGTGGGACACTATAAAAGCAGTACTAAGAGGAAAATTCATAGCAATACAGGCATACCTCAAGAAACAAGAAAAAAGTCAAACAAATAACCCAACTCTACACCTAGAGCAACTAGAAAGTGAAGAAATGGAAAACCCCAGAGTTAGTAGAAGGAAAGAAATCTTAAAAATTAGGGAAGAAATAAATACAAAAGAAACAAAAGAGACCATAGCAAAAAATCAACAAAGCCAAAAGCTGGTTCTTTGAAAGGATAAATAAAGTTGACAAGCCATTAGCCAGACTCATCAAGAAACAAAGGGAGAAAAATCAAATCAATAAAATTAGAAATGAAAATGGAGAGATCACAACAGACATAGAAATACAAAGGATCATAAGAGACTACTATCAGCAATTATATGCCAATAAAATGGACAACGTGGAAGAAATGGACAAAGTCTTAGAAAAGTACAACTTTCCAAAACTGAACCAGGAAGAAATAGAAAATCACAACAGATCCATCACAAGCATGGAAATAGAAACTGTAATCAGAAATCTCCCAGCAAACAAAAGCCCAGGTCCAGACAGCTTCACAGTTGAATTCTACCAAAAATTTTGAGAGGAGCTAACACCTATCCTACTCAAACTCTTCCAGAAAATTGCAGAGGAAGGTAAACTAACAAACTCATTCTATGAGGCCACCATCACCCTAATACCAAAACCTGACAAAGATACTACAAAAAAAAAGAAAACTACAGGCCAATATCACTGATGAACATAGATGCAAAAATCCTCAACAAAATTCTAGCAATCAGAATCCAACAACACATTAAAAAGATCATACATCATGACCAAGTGGGCTTTATCCCAGAGATGCAAGGATTCTTCAATATCCGCAAATCAATTAATGTAATTCACATTAACAAATTGAAAAATAAAAGCCATATGATTATCTCAATAGATGCAGAGAAGGCCTTTGACAAAATTCAACATCCATTTATGATAAAAACTCTCCAGAAAGCAGGAATAGAAGGAACATACCTCAACATAATAAAAGCTATATATGACAAACCCACAGCAAACATTATCCTCAATGGTGAAAAATTGAAAGCATTTCCCCTAAAGTCAGGAATAAGGTAGGGGTGCCCACTTTCACTGCTACTATTCAACATAGTTCTGGAAGTTTTGGCCACAGCAATCTGACCAGAAAAAGAAATAAAAGGAATCCAAATTGGAAAAGAAGAAGTAAAACTTTCACTGTTTGCAGATGGCATGATCCTCTACATAGAAAACCCTAAAGACTCCACCAGAAAATTGCTAGAGCTAATCAATGAATATAGTAAAGTTGCAGGATATAAAATCAACACACAGAAATCCCTTGCTTTCCTATACACTAATAATGAGAAAGTAGAAAAAGAAATTAAGGAAACAATTTCATTCACCATTGCAATGAAAAGAATAAAATACTTAGGAATATATCTACCTAAAGCAACTAAAGATCTATATATAGAAAACTATAAAACATTGATGAAAGAAATCAAAGAGGACACTAATAGATGGAGAAATATACCATGTTCATGGATTGGAAAAATCAATATAGTGAAAATGAATATACTACCCAAAGCAATTTATAAATTCAATGCAATCCCTATCAAGCTACCAGTGATATTTTTCAAAGAACTAGAACAAATAATTTCAAGATTTGTATGGAAATACAAAAAACCTCGAATAGCCAAAGCAATCTTGAGAAAGAAGAATGGAACTGGAGGAATCAACTTGCCTGAATTCAGGCTCTACTACAAAGCCACAGTGATCAAGACAGTATGGTACTGGCACAAAGACAGACATATAGATCAATGGAACAAAATAGAAAGCCCAGAGATAAATCCACACTCCTAAGGACACCTTATCTTTGACAAAGGAGGCAAGAATATACAATGGAGAAAAGACAATCTCTTTAGCAAGTGGTACTGGGAAAACTGGTCAGCCACTTGTAAAAGAATGAAACTAGATCACTTTCTAACATCACACACAAAAATAAACTCAAAATGGATTAAAGATCTAAATGTAAGACCAGAAACTATAAAACTCCTAGAGGAGAACATAGGCAAAACACTCTCAGACATAAATCACAGCAGGATCCTCTATGATCCACCTCCCAGAATACTGGAAATAAAAGCAAAAATAAACAAATGGGATCTAATTAATATTAAAAGCTTCTGCACAACAAAGGAAACTATAGGCAAGGTGAAAAGACAGCCTTCTGAATGGGAGAAAATAATAGCAAATGAAGCAACTGACAAACAACTAATCTCAAAAATATACAAGCAACTCCTGCAGCTCAATTCCAGAAAAGTTAACGACCCAATCAAAAAATGGGCCAAAGAACTAAATAGACATTTCTCCAAAGAAGACATACAGATGGCTAACAAACACATGAAAAGATGCTCAACATCACTCATTATTAGAGAAATGCAAATCAAAGCCACAATGTGGTACCACTTCACACCAGTCAGAATGTATGTGATCCAAAAGTCTACAAGCAATAAATGCTGGAGAGGGTGTGGAGAAAAGGGAACCCTCCTACACTGTTGGTGGGAATGCAAACTAGTACAACCACTATGGAGAACAGTGTGGAGATTCCTTTAAAAATTGCAAATAGAACTGCCTTATGACCCAGCAATCCCACTGCTGGACATACACACCGAGGAAACCAGAATTGAAAGAGACACATGTACCCCAATGTTCATCGCAGCACTGTTTATAATAGCCAGAACACGGAAACAACCTAGATGTCCATCAGCAGATGAATGGATAAGAAAGCTGTGGTACATATACACAATGGAGTATTACTCAGCCATTAAAAATAATATATTTGAATCAGTTCTAATGAGATGGATGAAACTGGAGCTGATTATACAGAGTGAAGTAAGCCAGAAAGAAAAACGCCAATACAGTATACTAACACATATATATGGAATTAAGAAAGATGGCAATGATTAACCTGTATGCAAGATAGCAAAAGAGACACAGATGTGTAGAGCAGACTTTTGGACTCAGAGGGAGAGGGAGAGGGTGGGATAATTTGGGAGAATGGCATTGAAACATGTATACTATCATGTAAGGAACGAATCGCCAGTCTATGTCTGATGCAGGATATAGCATGCCTGGGGCTGGTGCGTGGGGATGACCCAGAGAGATGTTATGGGGAGGGAGGTAGGAGGGGGATTCATGTTTGGGAACGCATGTACACCCGTGGTGGATTCATGTCAATGTATGGCAAAACCAATACAGTATTGTAAAGTAAAATAAAGTAAAAATAAAAATTAAAAAAAAAAAAAAGAGAGAGAAGGGAAGTACAATGCTCTCAGCATAAATACTGAGAGTGGGTAGAGTCTTGCAAAGGCAGGATTTGGAGGAGTGTATATCATTAACAGTATTAATCTCTACAGTTTTTGTTGGCTCCAATCCTTAAAATACATCATATTTAACCAATCAATGTAGAGGTCAAAATGTTTAACTTAACATCTTTATGTTTACCCTTTTCATGCCCCACAGCCGTTTTACAATGGATCAGATATATGGGCTAAAGATAAATGATCACCAGGTATTTTTCCCTCAGGCATATGGAAGAGAAGTTAATTATTATTGCCCTTCTGAATGCTGACAATTTTTCAGACCAAAGACACATTCCAGGAATTCAGGACAAAGGGTATAATTTTAGCTTAACAGAGTAAGATGCTTATTGAAAACAAGATCAAGGTCTCAGAGTCCTACACTGACTGCCTAGCAATTTCACCTCACTAGGAACTCATGTGCCAGTACTTCACAGAGTTTCTGTGTTCTATTTTATGATAACCCAACTAAACAAGTGAATATCACAAAAAGACACAATTGAAGAACTGGCAGATATGAGAACATTCTGTGACTTGGTGTCTCAAGCACATGGGAAGGAGGAGGACTGGTTGCCACTGCACGAGGAATGGCAAGTTCAGACAAACCTAAGTCCCATTGGTGATCTACCTTCACGCACACGGGAGCATAGGACTAAATGATCAGAGGAATTCTCCTGCCACAAAACAGGGAATATGTACTTTTAACCTAAGTCATGTCTTTCCTTGTGCTTCATTTATTGTGTTCTTTAGTCATTCATTTAATAAACATTCTTTAAACACTTTACACATACTAAACAATTTTCCAACCTTTTAGTTATCAGGAAAATAATATAAAAATTTCACAATAAAATATCACTGCACACCTACCAGAATGGCTTTTTTTTTTAATTGGCATATTTTCAAAGAAAGTAGAAAATTAATTCACTGCTGATGGAAATGTAAACTGATATAGTCACAAATTTTCTATCTAGAATCCCAGAAAAAGAAGAAAGAGAATGATTTTGAAGATATGCATATTTGAAGAAAAACAGAATATTCCATAATTACTAACTAGCAACATATACTAAACCAGAGATCACTGAAGTTCAGAAATTAAGAAATAAATAAACACACACACACACACACACACACACACACACACACACATATATATATATATATATATATATATATATATATATATATATAACCATGGGTACAACAAATTTCAAACCACTGAAAACAAAAGGTGAAGGAAAAATTTGAAAGCAGACATTAATTGAACAGGTAGATGCTGTCAGCAGCTGTGTTCCTCATTCTCACTAATACTTATGACAACACATACATAAGCCTTTAAGTTCTGATAGTGCCATCAGATTCTCTTAGCTTTCTTATCTCTTATTTTAACATAATCCCTGTTAACATATTGTGGCTATGTTTTCTGATGCTTGCTTTAAGTCTCAATCTCAAGCAGGCACTGTGAACAAGCAGCTTGGGGTGTGGTCTTTACAAGTACCCCTCCCCCCCCCAGGTAAATTCTGGGCCTAGTTTATATACCTACCCCTCTTCCGAGGCAGAGGGCTGTCCCCTCCCTTCTCCACCCTCTCCCCTAGCTATAATGAGTTATCACAGGTACCCTTAGGCTACATAATTTTTGCCTTTCCCCTAAAGTTTGGTGGTGGTGGTTTAGTCATTAAGTCATGTTGGATTCTTGTGACCCTGTGGACTACAGCCCATGAGACTCCTCTGTCCATGGGATTTTTCCAGGCAAGGACACTAGAATGAGTTGCCACTTCCTTCTCCAGGGAATCTTCCTGACCCAGGGATTGAATCTGGGTCTCCAGCATTGCAGGCAGATGCTTTACCAGCTGAACCACAAGGGAAGACTGTTCATTCATAGTTGTAATGAGTTTTGGTAGCTCTCGCTGTGGCTGCTTTTTACCTCCCCCATCTGGGGGTGTGGCTTTCTCTCAGGTCTCTCCATTCTTTGTGGGAGCCTGATGGAGTTCTGAGGAAGTCTGCAAGTTTGTGTGAAGATTCCTGTCTTCAGCCCCTAGAGTCTGTCATACTGTTATGCCAGCCCACATTTGGCCTTTAGAAACTGTATTAGAACATCTACTTTGATTTTCTTACAGATACAGTTCAGTCACTTAGTCGTGTCCAACTCTTTGTGACCCCATGAATTGTAGCACGCCAGGCCTCCCTATCCATTGCCAACTCCCAGAGTTCACCCAAACTCACGTCCATTGAGTCAGTGATGCCATCCAGCCATCTCATCCTCTGTCATCCCCTTCTCCTCCTGCCCCCAATTCCTCTCAGCATCAGAGTCTTTTCCAATGAGTCAACTCTTCTCATGAGGTGACCAAAGTACTGGAGTTTCAACTTTAGAATCAGTGCTTCCAAATAACACCCAGGACTGATCTCCTTTAGAATAGACTGGTTGGATCTCCTTGCAGTCCAAGGGACTCTCAAGGGTCTTGTCCAACACCACAGTTCAAAACCATCAATTCTTCAGCACTCAGTTTTCTTCACAGTCCAACTCTCACATCCATACATGACTACTGGAAAAACCATAGCCTTGACTAGATGGGCCTCTGTTGGCAAAGTAATATCTCTGCTTTTCAATATGTTATCTAGGTTGGTCATAACTTTTCTTCCAAGGAGTAAATGTCTTTTAATTTCATGGCTGCAATCACCATCTGCAGTGATTTAGCAGCCCAAAAAAATAAAGTCTGACACTGTTTCCACATCTATTTCAAGAGTTAGCCTCTATTCCAAGAGTTAGTCTCTTGGAGCTCTGCCTGCAGGGTCTGGTCGGAACTGAATGTCTGAAGATCTGATGTCACCATGAAGAGATTAGCCGAGAGGAGCCACTCCACATTCAAGGTCAAGAGGGGCAGCGATGAGGAGATACCCCTCGTCCAAGGTAAAGAGCAGTGACTGTGCTTTGCTGGAGCAGCTGTGAAGATATATCCCACGTCGAAGGTAAGGAAAACCCAAGTAAGACAGTAAGTGTTGTGAGAGGGCATCAGAGGGCAGACACACTGAAACCATAATCACAGAAAACTAGCTAATCTAATCACATGGACCAGACCCTGGTCTAACCCATGAAATTAAGCCATGCCCTGTAGTACCAACTAAGATGGGCGGGTCATGGTGGAGAGGTCTGACAGAAAGTGGTCCACTGGAGAAGGGAATGGAAAACTACTTCAGTATTCTTGCCTTGAGAACCCCATGAAAAGTATGAAAAGGCAAAATGATAGGATACTGAAAGAGGAACTCCCCAGGTCAGTAGGTGCCCAATATGATACTAGAGATCAGTGGAGAAACAACTCCAGAAAGAATGAAGGGATGAAGCCAAAGCAAAAACAATACCCAATTGTGGATGTGACTGGTGATAGAAGCAAGGTCCAGTGTTGTAAAGAGCAAAATTGCATAGGAACCTGGAATCTCAGGTCCATGAATCAAGGCAAATTGGAAGTGGTCAAACAGGAGATGGCGAGAGTGAACATTGACATTCTAGGAATCAGCGAACTAAAATGGGCTGGAATGGTTGAATTTAACACAGATGAACATTATATCTACTACTGTGGGCAGGAATCCCTTAGAAAAAATGACTAGCCATCATGGTCAACAAGAGTCCAAAGATTGCAGTACTTGGATGCAATCTCAAAAACGACAGAATGATCTCTGTTCATTTCCAAGGCAAACCATTCAATATCACAGTAATACAAGTCTATGCCCCAATCAGTAATGCTGAAGTAGCTGAAGTTGAATGGTTCTATGAGGACCTACAAGACCTTTTAGAACTAATAACCAAAAAAGATGTCCTTTTTATTATAGGGGACTGGAACGCAAAAGTAGGAAGTCAGGAAACACGTGGAGTAAAAGGCAAATTTGGCCTTGGAATACTGAATGAAGCAGGGCAGAGGCTAATAGAGTTTTACCAAGAGAATGCACTAGTCATAGCAAACACCCTCTTCCAACAACACAAGAGAAGACTCTACACATGGACATCACCAGATAGTCATCACCGAAATCAGATTGATTATATTCTTTGCAGCCAAAGATGGAGAAGCTCTATACAGTCAGCAAAAACAAGGCTGGGAGCTGACTGTGGCTCAGATCATCACTCCTTATTGGCAAATTCAGACTTAAATTGAAGAAAATTGGGAAAACCACTAGACCACTCAGGTATTACCTAAATCAAATCCCTTATAATTATACAGTGGAAGTGAGAAATAGATTTAAGGGACAGGATCTGATAGCTAGAGTGCCTGATGAACTATGGATGGAGGTTTGTGACATTGTACAGGAGACAGGGATCAAGACCATCCCCATGGAAAAGAAATGCAAAAAAGCAAAATGGCGGTCTGGGGCAGCCTTACAAATAGCTGTGAAAAGAAGAGAAGCGAAAAGCAAAGGAGAAAAGGAAAGATATAAGCATCTGAATGCAGAGTTCCAAAGAATAGCAAGGAGAGATAAGAAAGCCTTCCTCAGTGATCAATGCAAAGAAATAGAGGAAAACGACAAAATGGGAAAGACTAGAGATCTCTTCAAGAAAATTAGAGATACAAAGGGAGCATTTCGTGCAAAGATGGGCACAATAAAGGACAGAAATTGTATGGACCCAACAGAAGCAGAAGATATTAAGAAATGTTCAGAATACACAAAAGAATTGCACAAAAAAGATTTTCATGATACAGAAAATCACGATGGTGTGATCACTCACCTAGAGCCAGATATGGAATATGAAGTCAAGTGGTCTTTAGAAAGCATCATTATGAATGAAACTAATGGAGGTGATGGAATTCCAGTTGAGCTATTTCAAAATCCTGAAAGATGATGCTGTGAAAGAGCTGCACTCAATATGTCAGCAAATTTGGAAAACTCAGCAGTGGCCACAGGACTGGAAAAGGTCAGTTTTCATTCCAATCCCAAAGAAAGGCAATGCCAACGAATGCTCAAACTGCCACACAATTGCACTCATCTCACATGCTAGTAAAGTAATGCTCAAAATTCTCCAAGCCAGGCTTCAGCAATACATGAACTGTAAACTTCCAGATGTTCAAGCTGGTTTTAGAAAAGGCAGAGGAGCCAGAAATCAAATTGCCAACATATGCTGGCTCATCAAAAAAGCAAGATAGTCCAAGAAAAACATCTATTTCTGCTTTATTGACTATGCCAAAGCCTTTGACTGTGTGGATCACAATAAAGTGTCGAAAATTCTGAAAGAGATGGCAATACCAGACCACCTGACCTGCCTCTTGAGAAATCTGTATGCAGGCCAGGAAGCAACAGTTAGTACTGGACATGGAACAACATACTGGTTCCAAATAGGAAAAGGAGGACGTCAAGGCTGTATATTGTCACCCAGATTATTTAACTTCTATGCAGAGTACATCATGAGAAACGCTGGACTGGAAGAAACACAAGCTGGAATCAAGATTGCCGGGAGAAATATCAATAACCTCACATATGCAGATGACACCACCCTTATAGTAGAAAGTGAAGAGGAACTAAAAAGCCTGTTGACGAAGGTGAAAGTGGAGAGTGAAAAAGTTGGCCTAAAGTTCAACATTCAGAAAACGAAGATCATGGCATCTGGTCCCATCTCTTCATGGCAAATAGATGGGGAAACAATGGAAACAGTGTCAGGCTTTATTTTGGGGGGCTCTAAAATCACTGCAGATGATGATTGCAGCCATGAAATTAAAAGATGCTTACTCTTTGGAAGGAAAATTATGACCAACCTAGATAGCATATTAAAAAGCAGAGACATTACTTTGCCAACAAAGGTCCATCTTGTCAAGGC
This sequence comes from Capra hircus, assembly GCF_001704415.2. NCBI lineage: Eukaryota > Metazoa > Chordata > Mammalia > Artiodactyla > Bovidae > Capra > Capra hircus. The sequence continues at coordinate 133,609,511 of NC_030809.1, forward strand.
ATTGGTTTTTCCAATGGTCATGTATGGATGTGAAAGTTGGACTGTGAAGAAGGCTGAGTGCTGAAGAATTGATGCTTTTGAACTGTGGTGTTGGATAAGACTCCCTAGAGTCACTTGGACTGCATGGAGATCCAACCAGTCCATTCTGACGGAGATCAGTCCTGGGTGTTCTTTGGAAGGACATATGCTAAAGCTGAAACTCCAATACTTTGGCCACGTCATGCGAAGAGTTGACTCATTAGAAAATGCTCTGATGCTGGGAGGAATTGGGAGCAGGAGGAGAAGGGGAGGACAGAGGATGAGATGGCTGGATGGCATCACTAACTCGACGGATGTGACTCTGAGTGAACTGCAGGAGTTGGTGATGGACAGGGAGCCCTCTTGTTCTGGAATTCATGGTGTCAGAAAGAGTCGCACATGACTCAACTACTGAACCGAACTGATACTTACCATCTTGTCATTACTTATATGGAAAAGAATCTGAACATTTGAAACTTTACTGTTTACTATACACCCGAAACTAAACACAACATTGTATACCAACCATACTTCAATAAAAAAGAGAAGAAGGGAGTGGAGAAAGAATAATGTGTTAAAAATATATTTGGAGAAACAATGCCTTAAAATATCTTGAATTTAGAATAAGACAAACCCAGAGAATCAGAAACTTTCTCACTCCCCAAGCAGGGTAAACCCTGGGTCAGGAAGGTTCCCTAGAGAAGGAAGTGGTAACCCATTCCACTATCCTTGAGTGGGAATTCCCATGGACAGTGGATTCTTGTGGGCCCAGTAGTCCATAGGGTCACAAGAATCCAATGTGACTTAATGACTAAACTACTACCACCAGAGAACTTCATACCAAGGCAAACTATATTTAAACTTCTAAAAAACTAAAGAAATTATCCTAAAGCCTACCAGAGAGAATGATATTTACTATAGAGAAACACCAATTTGGATAACATCAGATTGTTTGTTGAATAGTATAGAGAGCAGAAGGAAGTGGCATAATATTTTTCATATGCTTTATGAGCTATTACTAGATTTTCTTATATATTTAATTTTTTTTGCATGAAAATTACTTTAGTTATATTCATTCTACCTTATTTAATAGTAATAGTACACCTGGACTTGAACATTTTGTAAGTATAGCTCTGATTTCACACCAAGATTTTCATATATAATGCACTTTTTTTACTTTTGCTATCACCTAAGTATTCGAGAGCATGTTTTTATTCTTCTTTACTTGAGTCTTTAAAAGATAATTAAAATATTTTTATTAATTTATGGTCTAAGTTTATTTCAGTTTTACATAACCTTCAAGTACATGATCAATTTTAATATAATATTGAAGTGATTATTATACTTTATGAGCAAGCAAAATGATTTTGTTCCATAGAAGACTGCCTGTTAGAGAATCATTATGCAGTTTTTAAACTTACTTGCTTACCTCTGGAAGGATGATTCACTCCAGACAAACAATTTATTCTCACATACCATTATAGTAAACGACTCTGGTCTAAAGTACCTGTATTATTTCAGCTCAGTTCAGTTCATTCAGTTCAGTCGCTCAATCGTGTCTGAATCTTTCGACCACAAGGATTGCAGCACACTAGTCCTCCCTGTGCATCGCCAACTCCAGAAGTTCACCCAAACTCACGTCCATCGAGTCGGTGATGCCATCCAGCCATCTCATCCTCTGTCGTCCTCTTCTCCTTCTGCCCCCAATTCCTCTCAGCATCAGAGTCTTTTCCAATGAGTCAACTCTTCTCATGAGGTGGCCAAAGTATTGGAGTTTCAGCTTTAGCATCAGTCTTTCCAAAGAACACCCAGGGCAGATCTCCTTTAGAATGGACTAGTTGGATCTCCATGCAGTCCAAGGGACTCACAAGAGTCTTCTCCGACACCGCATTTCAAAAGTATCAATTTTTCGGTGCTTAGCCTTCTTCACAGTCCAACTCTCACATCCATACATGACTACTGGAAAAATTATAGCCTTGACTAGATGGATCTTTGTTGGCAAAATAATGCCTCTGCTTTTCAACATGCTATCTAGTTTGGTCATAACTTTCCTTCCAAGGAGTAAGCATCTTTTAATTTTATGGCTGTAATCACCATCCGTGGTGATTTTGGAGTCCCCCAAAACAAAGTCTGACACTGCTTCCACTGTTTCCTCATCTATTTGCCATGAAGTGATGGGACCAGATGCCATGATCTTCATTTTCTGAATGTTGAGCTTTAACCCAACTTTTTCACTCTCCTCTTTCACTTTCATCAAGAGGTTTTATAGTTCCTCTTCGCTTTCTGCTGTAAGGGTGGTGTCATCTGCATATCTGAGGTTATAGATATTTCTCCCAGCAATCTTGATTCCAGCTCGTGCTTCTTTCAGCCCAGCATTTCTCATGGTGACAATATACAGCCTTGACGTACTCCTTTTCTTATTTGGAACCAGTATGTTGTTCCATGTCCAGTTCTAACTGTTGCTTCCTGACCTACATACAGATTTCTCAAGCGGCAGGTCAGGTGGTCTGGTATTCCCATCTCTTTCAGAATTTTCCATAGTTTATTGTGATCCACAAAGTCAAAGGCTTTGGCATAGTCAATAAAGCAGAAATAGATGTTTTTCTGGAACTCTCTTGCTTTTTCAGTGATCCAGGGGATGTTGGCAATTTGATCTCTGGTTCCTCTGCCTTTTCTAAAACCAGCTTGAACATCTGGAATTTCGTTCATGGTTCACGTATTGTTGAAACCTGGCTTGGAGAATTTTGAGCATTACTTTACTGGCATGTGAAATGAGTGCAATTGTGTGGCAGTTTGAGCATTCTTTGGCATTGCCTTTCTTTGGGATTGGAATGAAAACTGACCTTTTCCAGTCCTGTGGCCACTGCTGAGTTTTCCAAATTTGCTGACATATTGAGTGCAGCTCTTTCACAGCATCATCTTCCAGGATTTGAAATAGTTCAACTGGAATTCCATCATCTCCACTAGCTTTGTTCATAGTGATGCTTTTTAAGGCCCACTTGACTTCACATTCCAGGATGTCTGGCTGTAAGTGAGTGATCACATCATCGTGATTATCTGGGTCATGAAAATCTTTTTTTTTTTACAGTTCTTATGTGTATACCGGTTACTTCCTCTTAACATCTTCTGCTTCTGTTAGATCCATACAATTTCTGTCCTTTATCAAGCCCATCTTTGCATGAAATGTTCCCTTTGTATCTCTAATTTTCGGGAAGAGATCTCTGGTCTTTCCCATTTTGTCGTTTTCCTCTATTTCTTTGCATTGATCACTGAGGAAGGCTTTCTTATCTCTCCTTGCTATTCTTTGGAACTCTGCATTCAGATGCTTATATCTTTCCTTTTCTCCTTTGCTTTTCGCTTCTCTTCTTTTCACAGCTATTTGTAAGGCTGCCCCAGACCGCCATTTTGCTTTTTTGCATTTCTTTTCCATGGGGATGGTCTTGATCCCTGTCTCCTGTACAATGTCACAAACCTCCATCCATAGTTCATCAGGCACTCTATCTATCAGATCTAGTCTTTTAAATCTATTTCTCACTTTCACTGTATAATCATAAGGAATTTGATTAAGGTCATTCCTGAATGGCCTGGTGGTTTTCCCAACTTTCTTCATTTTAAGTCTGAATTTGGCAATAAGGAGTTCATGATCTGAGCCACAGTCAGCTCCCGGTCTTGTTTTTGCTGACTGTATAGAGCTTCTCCATCTTTGGCTGCAAAGAATATAATCAATCTGATTTCTGTGTTGACCATCTGGTGATGTCCATGTGTAAAGTCTTCTCTTGTGTTGTTAGAAGAGGGTGTTTGCTATGACCAGTGTGTTCTCTTTGTAAAACTCTATTAGCCTTTTCCCTGCTTCATCCCATCGTCAAATTTGCCTATTACTCCAGTTGTTTCTTAACTTGCTACTTTTGCGTTCCAGTCCCCTATAATGAAAGGACATCTTTTCAGGGTGTTAGTTCTGGAAGGTCTTGGAGGTCTTCATAGAACCTTTCAATTCAGCTTCTTCAGTGTTACTGGTTGGGACATAGATTTGGAGTACTGTGATAATGAATGGTTTTCTTGGAAACGAACAGAGATTATTCTGTTGTTTTTGAGATTGCATCCAAGTACTGCCTGTTGGATTCTTTTGTTGCCATAATGGCTACTCCATTTTTTCTAAGGGATTCCTGCCCACAGTAGTAGATATTATGGTCATCTGAGTTAAATTCACCCATTCCAGTTAAGTATAGTTTGTATATGTTTATCCCAACCTCCTAATTATCCCTCCTTCTCCCTTTCCCCTTTGGTAATTGTAACTTTGTTTTCTATATCTGTGGGTTTATTTTTGTGTTGTATATAAGTTCATTTGTGTCATTCTTTGTTTTTTAGATTCTACGTATAAGTGATACAACATTTGTCTTTCAAAGTCTTGTTTTTTTAATGTGATAATATCTAGATCCACTTGTTGTTCCAAATGGCACTGTTTCATTCTTTTTTATGGATGCTGCTGCTACTGCTGCTGCTGGTGCTAAGTCGCTTCACTAGTGGCAGACTCTGTGCAACCCCATAGACGGCATCCCACTAGGCTCCTCTGTTCCTGGGATTCTCCAGGCAAGAATACTGGAGTGGGTTGCCATTGCCTTCTCCGTTTTATGGATGAGAAATATTCAATTGTATAAACATGTTGTTACTATGCTGTGCTTATTTGCTCAGTCATGTCTGACTCTTTGTGACCCCATGGACTATAGCCTGCCAGGCTCCTCTGTTCATGGGGATTCTCCAGGTAACAATACTGGAGTGGGTTGCCATGCCCTCCTCCAGGGGATCTTCCCAACCCAGGGGTCAAACCCAAGTCTCCCGCATTGCAGGTGAATTCCTTACTGTCTGATCCACCAGGGAAGCCCACGTTTACTATAGTGGGTAGCCTATACCTTCTTCAGGGGTTCTTCCCGGCCCAGGAATTGAACTGGGGTCTCCTGCACTGCACGCAGATTCTTTACCAGCTGACCTACCAGGGAAGCCCACATAAACATGCTACATCTTCTTTATCCTTTCATCTACTTTAGGGCATTTAGAGTGCCTCCATGTCTTGGTTATTGTAAACAGTGCCACAATGAACATTAGGATGCATGTATCTTTTTGCATTTTGTTTTTTTCTGGATATATGCCCAGGAGTGAGATTTAAGTACCATATGGTAGCTCTATTTTTATTTTTTTAAGAGACATTCATGCTGTTCTGCATAGTGACTGTACCAATTTACATTCCCACTAACAGTGCAGGAGGATTCCTTCTTCTCCACATCCTCTCCAACATTTATTATTTGTAGATATTTTGATGATGGCCATCTGATCAGTGTGAGATGATATCTCATTGTAGTTTTGATTTGCATTTCTCTAATAATTAGTGATGTTGAGCATGTTTTCAGGTGCACTTTGGTCATCTGTATATCTTTTTTGGAGAAATGTCTACTTAGATCTTCTATTCTTTTTTAATTGTTTTGTTGTTGTTGTTGTTGTTGTTGTTTAATATATTGAGGTATATGAGCTATTTGTATATTTTGGAGATTAATCCCTTGTCAGTCAGATCATTTGCAAATATTTCCTCCCAATTGTGTTTTAGTTGTGTTTATGGTTTCCTTTGTTATGCAAATACTTTGTACATTTAATTAGGTCCATTTGTTTATTCTTGTTTTTATCTCTATTACTCTAGGAGACCAATCCTAAAAAGATGCTGTTGTGATTTATGTCAAAGAGTGTCATACCTACATTTTAGTCTAGGAATTTTATAGTATCCAGTCTTACATTTATATATTTAATCCGTTTGAGTTTATTTTTGTGTGTACCATCTCTACTCTTTCTAGGTTTATGATACAGATTTATAATGTAGATCTTAGATCTTTATTATTTTTCAGGTCACTAAGGCTCTGTTTTCATTGTCATTGTCCATTTTAGTCAATTTGCTCTCTTGTTCAGATTGAATACATTCTGTTTCAAGCTATATATGTACTTGCTGTCATGTACATGCTCCTATTGAGCCATTCCAGCAAGATCTTTACATTGGCTTTTATTTTTTTTTTACCCTAATTAAAAATACTTTATTGCTAAAAGAAAAAAAAAAAAAGTACTACCCTCTGAGTCTTCAAAAAGTGTTTTTCTTTTTCTTTTTTTGCTAGTGGAGGGGCTTGCCTCCATGTTGATAGCTGCTGACTGATCAGGCTGGTAGGTGCTGAAGGTGGGTGTGGCTGAAACAATTTCTTAAAGTAAGACAACAACAAAGTTTGCTGCATCAACTGACTCTTCTTTTCACAATCTCTCTGTAACATGCTACAGTCCTAGATAATATTCTACCCACAGTAGAACTTTTTTCAAAATTGTAGTTAATCCTCTCAAACCCTGCCTCTGCTTTATCAAATAAATCTATATCATAGTCTGAAACTTTTGTTGTTATTTCAACAATCTTCACAGAATCTTCACCAAGAGTAGAACCCAGCTCAAGAAACCACTTTTTTGAAACCCATAAGAAGCATCTCCACATAAGACATCCACGAGGGTTGAAATTAACTTCTTTCAAACTCCTATTATGTTCTATTTTGGCCTTTTCCTATGAATCACAAATATTCTTGATGGCATCAGTAATGGTGAATTCTTTCCAGAAAGATTTTAATTTACTTTGCCCATTCTATAATGTCTATTTGACTCTTTTTTCCTTAAATTCTATTTCTTTGCTGAACTCTTCCTTTTTTTTTTTTCCCAGTTGTTCCAAGAGAGTTCTTATCTACTTTGTTTAATCACTTCTATGATGGCTGCTCAAATATCTTTGGCAAACATATCCAGCTTCTCAAATTCATCTTAATGTGATATCTCTTGACTGCCTTTTTCATTTAAGTCACTATTTCCCTGGTTCTTGCGTGATCAATGACTTTTTACTGTGTTCTGGATATTTTAGATATTATAGTACCGGATTCTTGATCCTGTTTAAATCTGCTATTTCAGCGCGAGTCACCTTGCTTTAGTGTGCAGGCTCGGAAACCTTCCAGTGTTGTTCTGACTTTTCCATTCTGAGAAAATCAAGCTAGTTTCAGCAAGTGGGTGGGAAGCAGAGGGAGAATTGCACTGGGTTCCACTGGAAAGGCTCTTGTGTACAGATAAGCTGCCACTGCCTCTGACAGAAGGTTTTATAATAGAGAAGAACAAAACATACTGAATCCATTTCTTTTACCTTTACCTTTGCTTTCTATTGCTTTTGCTGCAAGTTAATTACTAGAGGTTTGTTGCTTATAGGTTGAAGTATATATAATGGCCCATCTTTAGGAACCCTCCCTCCTGTTAAGGGTGCCTGAGTTTTAAGCTAAATGCCTTTGTTTAGCTCACCGGAAACATTCTGACTAGGCCCACCTGCGAATGGTTGCAGAAAAGAAAATTTAATACATCCTCTCTGAGTAAGGCTGGAAACAGGAAATATTTGCAACAATTTATCACCTTTTTTACTTTACCTTTATATGTTTTCCTCTGTTATATAATAGAAACTAGCATCTAAACCTGGACAAGGTGGTTCTTTGTGACATGAGTTCACCAGCTTCTCTGCTGGTTTTCCAAACAAAGTCATTATTCTTGGCCCAAAAAACTTGCTTCTCAATTTATCGTCCTTTTGTGGAAAGCAGCGTGATCTTGGATTTGGTAACAGTTTTACCTCCCATCCCCACTGGGTTTTCCATTTATTGGTCTTTTGGCCAGTGGATGAAGTTTTCCTTGTTTCCCTTCACTTATTTTATCTTGACAGTGGCTAAGCTGTAGAATTATCTTGTACCCAGATCTTGTTTTTTTCCTGAGACACTGGGGCCCAACTTAGCGGAACACGACCTTTGGCTGTAACATTTTGAAAAACCCCAGAAACATCACTGAAGAAAGAGTACAGATGAAAAGGAAGATGAACTCATGTAAAGAGAGAGATGGTATAGGGAGGGAGGTGGGAGAGGGGTTCAGGATTGGGAACTCACGTACACCCATGGGAGATTTATGTTGATGTATGGCAAAACCAATACAGTATTGTAAAGTAAAATTAAAAAAAATAAAAGAGTAAGGTGAGCTCATGTAATAAATCTGAAATATAGCTACTTTAGACTTCTTTTAGGAAAGATAGACACAGGAAAAATGAATGGGGAAGAAAACAATTCATGATAGTCTGCATCAATATGAGATTTCCAAATTGTTTCCTCTTTCAATGGACTTCAGTTTCTTCAAGGGGAATTAATAACATTGTCAATATTTAGCTCAGTCATAGTTAAGAGATATTTTTGCATGCCTACTATGTGCTGATGTTCAGTCACTGAGTCATGTCCTGCTCTTTGCAACACCATGGACTACAGCATGCCAGGCTTCCCTGTCCTTTATCATCTCCCTGGGTTTGCTCAAACTCGTCCTTTGAGTCGGTGATCCCATGCAACCATCTTTTCCTCTGTCATTCCTTTTTCCTGCTGCCCTCACTCTTTCTCAGCATCAGGGTTTTTCCAGTGAGTTGGCTCTTCCTATCAGGTAGCCAAAGTATCCAGAGTTTGGGCATTCCCTTCAACATCAGTCCTTTCAATGAATATTCAGTTTGCTTTCCTTTAAGATTGACTGGTCTAATTTCCTTGCTGTCCAAGGAACTCTCAAGAATCTTCCTCAGTGCCATAATTTGAAAGCATCAGTTCTTTGATGCTCAGCTTTCTTTATGGTCCAACTCTCGAATCCATGAATGACTGCTGGAAAAACCATAGCTTTGACTATGTTTACCTTTGTTGGAAAAGTGATGTCTTTGTTTTTAATACACTGTCTAGTTTTGTCATAGCTTTTCTTCCAAGGAGCAACTGTGTTTTAATTTCATTGCTGCAGTCACTGTTCATAGTGATTCTGGAGCTCAAGAAAATAAAGTCTATCACTGTTTCTATTTTTCTCCCCATCTATTCACCATGATATGATGGGACCAGATACTTTGATCTTAGTTTTCTGAATATTGAGTTTTAAGCCAGAATTTTCACTCTGATCTTTCACCTTATCAATAGACTCTTTAGTCCCTGTTTACTTTCTGCCATTCAATTCAGTTCAGTCGTGTCTGACTTTTTGCAACCCCATGAACTGCAGCATGCCAGGCTTCCCTGTCCATCATCTACTCCCAGGGCTTGCTCAAATTCATATCCATCAAGTCAGTGATGCCATCTAACCATCTTATTCTCTGTCATCCCCTTCTCTTCCTGCCTTCAATCTTTCCCAGCTTCAGTGTCTTTTCCAATGAGTCAGTTCTGCCATTAGAGTGGTGTTATCTTCATATTTGAGTTTATTGATATTTCTCCTTGCAACTTTGCTGCCAGCTTGAGCTTCATTCAGCCTAGCATTTTGGATGATGTGCTCTGCATATAAGTTTAATAAGCAAGGTGACAATGTACAGCCTTGACATACTCCTTTCCCAGTTTGGAACCAGTCCATGGTTAAATCCCTGGCTCTAGCTGTTGCTTCTTGACCTCATACAGGCTTCTGGGAGGCAGGTAAAGTGTTCTGGTATCCCTATCTCTTTAAGAATTTTCCACAGTTTCTTGTGATCCACACAGTCAAATGCATTAGTATAGTCAATAAAGCAGAAGTAGCTGTTTTTCTGGAATTGCCCTGCTTTATCTGTGATTCAATGGATATTTGCAATTTATCTCTGGTTCCTCTGCCTTTTCTAAACCCAGGTTATATATCTGAAAGTTCTTGGTTCACATATTACTGAAGGCTAGCGTGAAGGATTTTGAGCAGTTCCTTGCTAGCCTGTGAAATGAATGCAATTGTGGGGGTAGTTTGAACATTCTTTGGCATTGTCATTGCTTGGAATTGAAATGAAAACTGACCTTTTCTAGTCTTGTAGTCACTGCTGAGTTTTCCACATTTGTTGGCATATTGAGTGCAACAGTTTAACAGCATCATCTTTTAGGATTTGAAATAGCTTACCTGGAATTTTATTACCTCCACTAGATTTGTTACTAGTAATGCTTCCCAATGTCCACTTGACTTCATATTCCAGGATGTCTAGCTCTGAGTGAGTGAGCACACCATTATGATTATCCAGGTCTTTGTTCAGTTACAAAGTCATATCCAACTCTCTGTGACCCCATGGAATGCAGCACTCCAGGCTTTCCTGTGCTTTACCATCTTCAGAAGTTTGCTCAAACTCATGTCCATTGAGTTGGTGATGCCATCCAACCATCTTATCCTCTGTCATCCCCTTCTCTTGCCTTCAATCTTTTCCAGCATCAGGGTCTTTTCCAATGAGTCAGTTCTTCACATCAGGTGGCCAGCATTAGTTCTTCCAATGAATATTCAGGATTGATTTCCTTTATGATCAACTGGTTTGGTCTAGCAGTCCATGGGACTTTCAAGAAACTTCCCCAACACCACAGTTCAAAGGCATCAATTCTTTGATGTTTAGCCTTCTTTGGTGATTAAGATCTTCTTTGTACAGTTTTCTGTGTAGTCTTGTCACCTCTTCTTAATATCTTCTGCCTCTGTTAGTTCCATACCATTTCTGTCCTTTATTGGACCCATCTTTGCATGAAATATTCCCTTGGTATCTCTAATTATCTTGAAGAGATTTCTAGCTTGTTCCATTCTATTGATTTCTTCTATTGCTTTGCATTGTTCACTTAAGAAGGCTTTCTTGTCTCCTCTTGCTATCCTTTGGAACTCTACATTCAGATGGCTATGTCTTTCCTTTTCTCCTTTACCTGCCACTTCTCTTTCTCTCCTAATTGTAAGGCCGCCTCTGACAACCATTTTGCCTTTTTACATTTCTTTTTCTTTTGGATGGTTTTGATCACAACTTGATGTACAATGTTATGAACCTCTGTCCATAGTTCTTCAGGCACTTTGTCTAGCAGATCTTATCCCTTGATTCTATCTGTCATTTCCACTGTATAATCTTAAGGGATCATACCTGAATGGCCTACGGTTTTTCCCTACTTTCTTCAATTTAAGTCTGAATTTTGCAATGAGGGGTTGATGATCTGGGCCACAGTCAGTTGCAGTTTTGTTTTTGCTGACTGTATAGAGCTTCTGCATCTTTGGTTGCAAAGAATATAATCAATCTGATTTTGGTATTGACCATCTGGTCATGTCTATGTGTAGAGTCATAACTTGTATTGTTGGAAGAGGGTATTTGCTATAAATGCATTCTCTGGGCAAAACTATGTTAGCCTTTGACCTGCCTCATTTTATACTCCAAGGTCGAACTTGCCTGTTACTCTAGATATCCCTTGACTTCCTACTTTTGCATTCCAGTCCCCTATGAAGTAAAGGACATCTTTTATTTGGTGTTAATTCTAAAAGATCTTATTGGTCTTCATAGAACCATTCAGCTTCTTCAGCGTTAGTGGTTGGGATATAGACTTGGATTACTGTGATGCTGAGTAGTTTCCTTGGAAATGAACTCTAATCATACTAATAGACTCTGACAAGTTATGTATATGTTATCTATATATACACACACATATTACATATACATAAATTTTCAGAGTCTATTTTTGTTGACATGTTGCCAGTTTAAATGGAATCTAGAAATTTTTGTCCCTTTAAGCCCCCCATTATAATATAATGATGCTAAATATTTCCTCCAAGTTTATTGTAATTTTTTTCAACTTAGATCATTTTGTCATTTTTGAGATTGCACCCAAGTATTGCATTTTGGACTTTTTCTTTTTTTTTTTTACTATTTTTCTTAGGGATTATTGCCCACACTAGTAGATATAATGGTCATCAGAATTAAATTCACCCATTCCCATTGATTTTCATTTATTAATTTCTAAAACATCGATTTTTCATCTCCTGTTTGACTACTTCAAATTTACCTTTATTCACGAACCTAACATTTCAGGCTCCTATGCAATATTGTATTTTACAGTATTGAACTTAAGTTTCACCACCAGATGCATCCACAACTGCACATTGCTTCCACTTTGGCTCAGCCTCTTCATTCTTTGTGGAGGTATATCTCCACTCTCTTGCAGAGTCATATTGGACACCTACCAACCTGAGGGGTTCATCTTTCAGTGTCATATCTCCCCCCGCCACGTTTTTTTTTTTTTTTTTTTTAACTGCTGATGAGATTCTGAAGGAATGAATGCTGAAATGGTTTTCCATTCCCTTCTCCAGTGGACCATGTTTTGTCAGAACTCTCCACCATAACCCATCTATCTTGAGTGGCCCTACACAGCATGGCTCATAGTTTCATTAAGTTACACAAGACTGCAATCCATGTGGTCATTTTGGTTAGTTTTATGTGACTGTGGCTTTCATCCTGTCTGCCCTCTGTTGGCTGAGGATAAAAGTCTTGTGCAAGCTTCCTGGTAGGAAGAACTGGCTGTGAGGAAAACTGGGTCTTGCTCTGGTGGGGAGGACCATGCTCAGTAAATCTTTTACAATTTTCTGCTGATGGGTAGGGCTGTGTTCCCTCCCTGTAGTTTGGCCTGGGTTCAAACTATGATAGGGCAAATTTCAACCTCCTCCAAAAGAACTTATACCAGCATGCCACACCTCCCAGGACTGCTACTGTCAGTTTCCCTTGACCAGAGACAGGCCGCTGTCAACACATGCCTCTGCTGGAGTTTCCCAAACACTCACAGAGGAGTCTGACTCTGTCTCTTGTTGGGTCCCTGCTCCTTTCTCCTCGGTTCTGCTGCACACACTTTCTTCCTTTCTCTCTCTCTTTTTTTTTTTTTTTTTTTTTTTTGCCCTCCAAGAGTTTCTATTTCCCCAGTCCTGTGGGAATTCTGTAATAAAGTCCTCTGAACTTTCAATCAGATTCCTTGAGGATCCTCAGTCCTTTTGTCAGATCCCCAGCTTGTGAAGCCTGTTGCAGGGCCTAGAACTTTCACAACAGTTTGAGAGCTTCTTTGGTATAATTGTTCTCTGGTTTGTGGATTGTCCACTGGGCAGCCTTATAGTGACTATCAACTCACTACTCAGTGTTTTTGTTGTTTTTATTATTGTTGTTTCATTAAATTGTAGATTTCTTCCTTTACATAAAGAAACCTAGAGTTGACTCTCCAGGGCTGTGTTATAAGCTGAAGGAAGACACAAGAAACCCAGGCTCCTTCCTTCTGCTTCACTATGTTGGTTTCTGTCTTCCTTTCTCAAGGTTGCAATATGGCTGCTGGAGCTCCAACTTTATATCTGAGTTCCAAAAGGGAAGTAGAGGAAGGTCAAGGAACAAAAAGAACACTCACCCTCAGTTTCCCAGAAGCTTCATCCAATGGTATGCACTCACAAATCATTAGCCAGTCTTAAATAGATGGAGAAACAGTGAAAACAGCATCAGACTTTATTTTGGGGGGCTCCCAAATCACTGTAGATAGTGATTGCAGCCATAAAATTAAAAGACACTTACTCCCTGGAAGGAAAGTTATGACCAACCTAGATAGCATATTCAAAAGCAGAGACATTACTTTGCCAACAAATGTCTGTCTAGTCAAGGCTATGGTTTTTCCAGTGGTCATGTATGGACGTGAGAGTTGGACTGTGAAGAAAGCTGAGTGCCAAAGAATTGATGCTTTTGAACTGTGGTGTTAGAGAAGACTCATAAGAGTCCCTTGGAGTTCAAGGAGATACAAACTTTCCATTCTAAAGGAGATCAGTTCTGGGTGTTTTTTGGAAGGAATGATGCTAAAGCTGAAACTCCAATACTTTGGCCACCTCATGCAAAGAGTTGACTCATTGGAAAAGAGCCTGATGCTGGGAGGGATCGGGGGCAGGAGGAGAAGGGGATGACAGAGGATGAGATGTCTGGATGGCATCACTGACTCGATGGAAGTGAGTTTGGGTGAACTCCGGAAGCTGTTGATGGACAGGGAGGCCTGGCATGCTGCAATTCATGGGGTTTCAAAGAGTCAGACATGACTGAGCGACTGAACTGAACTGAACTGTAATGTATGGGTAGTTTAGTTTTGTAGCTGATCATATTAACACTGAATAAATCAGGAATTTGTTCTTAAGGGTATCTGTCATGATTCAATAACAGAAACAGAATCATTGTGTTGTACAGAAAAAGAAATTTATTGGCAGCATTAGATCATTTGAAGTTGCAGACAGTAAAGTATGTAGACTTTTGCCTGTATGTCCAGTTTTGGTTCTGAGCTTAAATCCAGCCTGGCAATCAGATAAGAAAGGTGGATGTGAGATGGCTCATTGCAATGACAAAGCAAAGCCTGTGATTTAAGCATGAGAACAGCCTGCAAGCTATGAGAATAAAGTGGAATCTACATATGTCTTTCACTGCCTCTAACCTTAATGACATGGGTGGCCTATGGGAAAAGTCAGTGCTCTTTGCCAAGGAGTGATGCATGCACCTTGCCCAAAACACAGAGAAGCCGGAGGAGGCAATCTGGTGGATCTGCAGGAGCCATGAGCTAGCAAGGTGGGCCAAAAATGCAGAGACAACACATATGAGAACAACAGCACCAGTGTTCTATGCAAACTTCAGAGCCTAAACAATGCCTGCTGTTTCACCTCTGCCTTTTAAATCTTACACAAGCTGTTTTCTTGTTAACCCTTATCCAAAAACATACAGAAATAAATTTGGGGGAGTTAGCTCCAATTTAGCTAAGAGAACATAGTTCAAAACACCATCAAGATAGAAGGCATAATAGGTATTGTGCAGGCAAGGAGCTATGTCCACCACAGGAAGATAGTAGAAGTGTAGGACATCCAGGGAATGATGCAAATGAGCCAGCTCTGGGTTGTGAAGAATGACATATTTTCAGGGGATTAGTCATTCAGTAGTGTACAATACCATGGACCGTAGCCCACCAGGGTCCTCTGTCCATGGAATTCTCCAGGCAAGAATACTGGAATGGGTTGCCATTTCCTTCTCTAAGTGATCTTCTGGACCCAAGGATCAAAGGTCTCTTGGATTGCAGGAGAATTCTTTACTGTCTGAGCCACTAAGGAAGCCCTTTCAGGGGAAGATTCAGGGAAATATTCTCAGATGGAAATAATAGCATGTGGTAAAGAGGAATAAAGCAGAATCTGAGTTCTAAAGATACTTCCATATTGCTGAAGCATAGAATAAGAGTGGTTTTGGGAGAATGAGAGGAGGGAAAGCTGAGGATCATTTTCACCCTGTTTGTATTTACATAACCTCATAACATAAGGAAAAACATAATATTCATAACACTCTCAAGTTTGACAAGACCTTGAGCACTTTCAAAGCATGTGAGACTACAGTTGCCAGTTAGAACTGGATTCTGCTAAAAGAAATAGGAGTTCAAATGGTAGAAGCTTAAGTACATTTAATTTATTTGTCTTGTATTGCAAAACACCTGAGTGCAGTTCAGGGCAGTTATGATACCCAACCAGTGACATTGGACTCTTTCCATATTTGTGCTCTGCATGCTTTGTGTGTGTCTTGGATTGTGTACCCTGGAAATAAGCTCAGGCTGCAGAAGGTTCACTGGGGAGAGTTTTGGGGAGATACAACAGTAAGGTCATGAGGAAAGCATGTCTAAGCAAAGGGAGAAGCTGAACCGCAAAAATGTTTGCAATTGATGAGTCAGTCAATCCTATTAGAGTTCTGGAGCAAGATTAAAAACTATAAAATCAATTAATTATATCTGACTATAAACTGTATAATGATATACTCATTTTTTCTTTATAAATAATCAGTTCACCAATAAATGACCTATTCTGTATAAATAGAAGTATTCTTACCTGTTATTTGTGATGGTTGAAAGTTCAATTCATCAAGACTGAATTGAATGAGGATGACGTGTAGAATACAAAACATCAAATGCTACCAGAATATGAGCTGACCGACTTCTTACTAGAGATTGTAGAGAATAAAATGGGAATTGTTACAAACTCCCAAACATATAAGAACAAGTGAAGCACCCACAGTGCAATGAGACCTCATTTATTTCTTCAGGAAGAAACTGAGAAAAAAAATGCAAGAGTCAAGACCAGGCATCTAAGTTGTCAAAAACACCTGCTATTTGCTATGAAGAAATGCTCAAGCCTCTTTCAGATTTTTTATTCTTATTTTAGAAATAAACTTAACAACTGGTTATGGGAACACTTATCTCACATTATTCCTCTTCACCTGGTGGACTCTCTTGACTCATACACTTCACCCTGGAGGAAATAGCTTTCTCATGCTCTCAGGAAAAATATTTTCTCTTTAGGAGTTAAGGTCAGTGCTCAAGGGTTCACCTTTGGATGTCTTGGTCAGGTGGATGATCCCAGACACACCTGCAGTGGGGAGACCACACGTGGGAACAGATCACCACATATATAGACTCCATCCTCCACTCCTACTATTTCCAACTCATCCTTCAAGAACTGGTCCTGAGCTTCCCTCTGCTGAGGGTTTTCTGAAGGGCCAGGCAGGTGAGATCCTACTGCCATCTGTGGGAGTACCAGACCAGAGATCATCAGTGACCAGCTCTTTCATTCGTAGCAGCAGAAAAGACCACCTGCACGCACCCTGACAAACATGACAGCCAACACGTCATGCCTGGGGTTTTACTGAAGGAAAACAGTTATCAAAAACGTTGGAAATACTGGCTTTCAGGTGGTATAACTAAGATGAAATCCTATGGGAATGGGAAGCAGGATCAACTTCTCCTGTCTTGCTTAGAGTTACAGTAAATTTTTTCAGCCTTAGGACACAGGAGTGAAAGAGAAGACAGGAGATTCAGTGAAGGAAAACACACATCAGCTCATTGGGAAGTTCACTCAGCATCCAGTCTCTTGTCAGAGCAATTTAGGCCAATAGTGTGGCCGCCAGGCTTGTGTCCCTTTATGAGAATGAGACCAACCGGGAGCAATGTCATTCCAGCTGTGTGAGTGGGCATGTGTGTGCAAGCATCTGTGTATGCCTGTGCACACTTGGATAGTCAGAAAGCAAAGGCATGGCCTTGTTGGACACGGATAAAGTTACAGACTAGCGTCTTAGATACCATATTGCTTCATGAACAATCAGGACATTTCTTAACCTCAGGGGACGATTTGGAATATGGCCATAAGCATTACTGTGCAGCAGTAACTCTATCAATAATAGCTCCAGGAATAGAGTTATTTTCTAAAGAAATGGACTATGTTAAAGGGTTTTTTTTTTTTTTTCCCCCTAAATACTGATAGGTATAATAGTGAATTAAGGCCCAAAGGGACAAGAATTCCTTGGCACAGACAGTTAGAAATCCCACTCAGTTAATGACAATTCTGGACAGCTTCTCATGATAGCATTCTTTCTCCACATTTTTGACTCGATATTCAGATGATAGCTGTTCTCCCACTCTTCCCATCTACTTCAAGTCAGTGGAGAATCACACATACATCAATGAATAAAGTAATTAACAGCCTACTGTTGGATTTGTGATTTTGGGGTCATCTAATCCGGATGTAACAGCATTTATCCTCAGTCTTCAGAGATTCAGGAACACAAGCAGTGCTAGTAGGAGCACTGCTCGAACACTTTGTCCATCCGCAGTTCAGTTTCTAGCACCCTTGGTATCAATAGACCTTCCCAAAGGGCTGTGAACCAGGCATGCAGATGGAGAGTCTCTACTACCCAACAACATGCAACCTGAAACAGGTCACGTAGCTATATAGAAATTGGCATGATACTGTGTCAGCTCACCTTTCAACGTTGTGAAGAAGTGAGAAATGGCCTTTGTCACTGTAGGTCCTGCATCTGACTCATTTATGTCCTGTGAAGCTGCCAGTGTGAGGCAGGCACAAAACATTCAGCTGTCAGGAGAGGATGTATCTTTATCCTTTATAACTTTATCTCTTTATTCTCACCTCTCTTCTTGACGTGGTCTGGCCCAACCCTGCGGAAACACTCATGAGAAGAGTGGAGTCCTCAAGTGCACAAAGATTCTCGTCCAGAAGAGAACGAACCTGTACTCAAGAGAAATACTGGATGGAAACCTCTCAAATTTGGAGGAAAAAAAGGGCATAAACTACAGATTCATGAATCTGGTTAATCACAAACAGAATTAAAGAAACTCACATCTAAAATATGACACAAATGAGCCTACCTATGAGACAGAAATAGATTTGCTGACACAGAACACAGACTTATGGTTGTCAAGGGGCAGGTGGGTCAGGGAGGGATGGATTGAGAGTTTGGGATTAACAGATGCAAGCTATTATATATAGTATAGATAAACAACAGGATCCTACTGTACAGGACAGGGAACTAACTATATTCAGTATCTTGTGATAAAACATAATGGAAAAGAACATGAAAAAGAATGTTTATGTATATATATATATATGTCACTTTGCTGTATAGTAGAAATTAACACATTTTAAATCAATCATATTTCAATAAAATACATTTAAAAAAGAAGTCCAAACCAAGATAAATCATAAAATTCCAAAAACTAAATCTAAGGAAAAATTATTTAAATTTGTGAGAGGGAAAAAAAGTGCAATTAATCCATAAGAGAAAAGCAATATTATTCATGACTATAGAGTCAAAAATTCTTAACAAACAAAAAACGTAACAGTTTTTAAAAATTACTCACTGTGATAAACTGTAGTTTATTCCAGGAATGCTGGGCATAAAACATTTCAAATTAATTAACATTGACATACTAAAGAATAAAAAACATATCATATTATTTGATGCAGAAAAAGTGTTTGGCAAAAGGTAACATTCATGATAAAAATTCTCAGAAAATAGGAATAAATGAAAATTTCCTCAATTTGTTAAAAAACATGTACAATCTATTGCTATCATTATACTTAATGCTAAAAGACTGAATAAAGTAAAGATGTCTACTCTCTTCACTCTTATACAGTGCAGTGCGTCAAGATTCGGACAGTGTGAGAAAGCAACATATGAAAACAAAAAACCAACAGATCACAAAGGAATAAATAAAATTACCACTATTTGCAGTTGCCGTTGACTGTGTGCATAAGAAATCCCAAGGAATCTGCTCAAAACCCCTAGAATTATTAAGTGATTCCAGTGAAGTTGCACTTTATTAGATCAACATAAAAATTAACTGTACATACACACATATTAGCAATGAACAATGAGACAAATTAAATTTCAAAAAAAAAGTTTAAAATCACTTAAAATATGAAATGTATAGGCATAAATTTAGCAAAGCCAGTGCAGTACTTGTATGCTGACAACTACAAAATGTTGACTCAATGACTCAATGAGGATCTAAATAAAGGAGAGCTATACAGTGATTGGAGAAGGCAATGGCACCCCACTCCAGTACTCTTGCCTGGAAAATCCCATGGATGGAGGAGTCTGGTGGGCTGCAGTCCATGAGGTTGCAAAGAGTCGGGCACGACTGAGCGACTTCACTTTCACTTTTCACTTTCATGCACTGGAGAAGGAAATGGCAACCCACTCCAGTGTTCTTGCCTGGAGAATCCCAGGGACGGGGGAGCCTCGTGAGCTTCCATCTATGGGGTCGCACAGAGTCAGACATGACTGAAGCTACTTAGCAGTAGCAGCAGCAGCAGTATACAGTAATTATGAATTTGCAGACAGAATATCAAACGTGTTAGTTCTCCCAATATACAAGGTGAAAGCAATTCCTTATCAAAATCCACACAGACAAAATTATTCTAAAATTTATATTGAGAGACAAAAGAATTAAAATAGCTAAAAATAATTTTGAAATAAAAACAAAATGGAAGGAATCAACCTACCAGCTGCCAAAAATTATTATTTGGTATAAAATCAAAACTGTGATATTGACAGAGGAATAGTGCCGGGAGCCAGCATGAGGAATTCCACCCATTACAAGGTCATGAGGCAAGAGCTCTGATGGCAAGGCTAATCAGACCTCAGGTTTTCCCCCTGGAATTTCCTGAGCATCCACCCCCAAAAAAATAAGAATCTGCCTGCTTTTCCACTCTTCTGATATTCTCTGGAAAAAGTCAACTCAGGGCTTTAGTCTTCTGCATTTGAAGGGATGTTTCAGTTAAAACCCCTCTGATAGCTCTCTAGCTTGCCTAACAGGTTCCCCAGACTGCTTACAGTTTGTGAATAGCTTACAGCGCCCCCAATTGCGAGAGGCACAAAGCTTGAAAGCATCTTAAAGATACAGAGCCTTTTCTAAAGAGTTAAAAATTATATTGGTAAAGGGTTTTTACTGTTGACTCAAGGATTGCTACCAGACCTCCATATTCTTTATCTTTTAGGCACCTGGAAGGATGTTACTCAATGTAAGCAGGATGTAGAAAAAGATACATAGTAGTTTTGATGTTAGCAACACTAGACTTTTGAGTTAATTGCTTCTCTTTTGCTGTAAATCACTGTACTCCCTCTACTTGTTATAAGTTGCTGTGCTGTATATTTACTATGTAAGAATATAACTTTATTTAGTACTTTTCTGAGAGTGACACCAGGCCTTGGGAAGATCTACACAAATAAGTCTTCTGGTTGACAAACCCTTATCACAAAAAGGCTGTAAAATGTTAATTGGCCCTTTTGGCTGGAAGAAGATGTAAATTACCTAAGACTTGTGTATATAACTAGGTATGCAGAGAGAAAAGCCTGGTTTTGATAAGAATCTGGACTGCTAACACTGCATGATTTTGTATCACCCATTGATCTCTATGTACAATCAAAAAGGTACAAAAGGCCTTCTGAACAATAGAGGCAGGAGCCAGTCGCTAGACTGCTTTCCCCCATGTCTCTCTCTCTCTCTTCTTCTCTCCCTCTCTTCTTCTCTCCCTTTCCCTCCCTCTCCTCTTCACTCTAATTTCAGGCTGAATTTCTACCTGGGATGCAGAGGCTCACCAAGTCTGCTTACTTTCCCTGGCTGTTAAGACCTGCACGAAAGGGAGCCTAAGGTGAGGCACCCTTAGATATTCAAACGAGTGCCAGTGGCCCAACATAGATGGTGCAAATTCCTTGTCTGGAATTTTATTGGTCTACTGCATAATCCAAGCTATTCAGCCCTTTTCCTCCACTTAATTCTCCTACTACACTATTTCTTCCTAATCTAATCTTATATTTCTTATATCAATCAATAAATAAGTTTTCCTCACGCCAACGCCGTCCACCCTTCGAATTCCCTGGATCCACCGGGGCTGGTCCCCGGCAGAATAGCCACACAGAGATTAATATCTGGTTCAAATGTGCTTTAAAAGGGTGAGACTGGGACTTTCCCGGGGGTCCAGTGGTTAAGACTCCATGCTTCCACTGAGAGGAGTATGGATTTGATCCCTGGTTAGGAAGGTAAGAGGAGCAACTCCATGTCCAAGGAGTGATGGCTGTGCAGGTGCAGGTGGGCCGAGAGGAGCTACTCCACGTCCAAGGTCAGGAGGGATGGCTGTGAGGAGATACCCCTCGTTCAAGGTAAGCGAAACCCAAGTAAGAGGGTTGGTGTTGTGAGAGGGCATCAGAGGGCAGACTCACTGAAACCATAATCACAGAAAACTAGACAATCTGATCACACAGGTCATAGTCTTGTCTAACTCAATGAAACTAAGCCATGCCGTGTGGGGCCACTCAAGACAGGAGGGTCATGGTGGAGAGGTCTGGCAGAATGTGGTCCACTGGAGAAGGGAATGGCAAACCATTTCAGTATTCTTGCCTTGAGAACCCCATGAACAGTATGAAAAGGCAAAATGATAAGATACTGAAAGGGGAACTCCCTGGGTCGATAGGTGCCCAATATACTACTGGAGATCAGAGGAGAAATAACTCCAGAAAGAATGAAGGGATGGAGCCAAAGCAAAAACAATACCCACTTGTGGGTGTGACTGGTGATAGAAGGAAGGACCGATATTGCATAGGAACCTGGAATGTCAGGTCTATGAATCAATGCAAATTGGAAGTGGTCAAACAGGAGATGGCATGAGTGAATATCAACATTCTAGGAATCAGCGAACTAAAATGGACTGGAATGGGTGAATTTTACTCAGATGACCATTATATCTACTACTGTGGGTAGGAATCCCTTAGATGAAATGGAGTAGCCATGATGGTAAAAAAAAAAGTTAGAAATGCAGTACTTAGATGCAATCTCAAAAACGACAGAATGATCTCTGTTCATTTCCAAGGCAAACCATTCAATATCACAGTAACCCAAGCCTATGCCCCAATCACTAATGCTGAAGAAGCTGAAGTTGAATGGTTCTATGAAGACCTACAAGTCCTTTTAGAACTAACACCCAAAAAAGAAGTCCTTTTCATTATAGGGGACTGGAATGCAAAAGTAGGAAGTCAAGAAACACCTTGAGTAACAGGCAAATTTGGCCATGGGATACAGAATGAAGCAGGGAAAAGGTTAATAGAGTTTTGCCAAGAGAATGCACTGGGCATAACAAACACTCTCTTCCAACAACACAAGAGAAGACTCTACACATGGACATCACCGAAATCAGATTGATTATATTATTTGCAGCCAAAGACCGGGAGCTGACTGTGGCTCATATCATGAACTCCTTATTGCCAAATTCAGACTTAAACTGAAGAAAGTGGGGAAAACCACTAGACCGTTCAGGTATGACCTAAATCAAATCCCTTATGATTATACAGTGGAAGTGAGAAATGGATTTAAAGGACTAGATCTGATAGACAAAGTGTCTGATGAACTACGGATGGAGGTTCGTGACATTGTACAGGAGACAGGGATTGAGATCATCCCCATGGAAAAGAAATGCAAAAAAGCAAAATGGCTGTCTGAGGAGGCCTTACAAATATCTGTGAAAAGAAGAGAAGCAAAAGGCAAAGGAGAAAAGGAAAGATATAAGCATCCGAATGCAGAGTTCCAAAGTGCCGGGGGCCAGTGTGAGGAACTCCGCCCATGGCAAAGGTCATGAGGAAGGATGCTTGGCATACGCAAAGGCGTGATCAAGCCTCAGGAAACCCCCTGTTCCCGAGCATCTACCCCAAAACCAGTGTCTGTTTTATGCTTTAACCTACACCTCTGACTTTACGGGGGGCTCTCCCCCATAACCGTTTCTTTTGGAGAAGGAGTAAACGTGCAGCTCCAAGGCAATAAAAATTCCTGGATGTGACAAGAGTGTTTCAGGTTACGGACTCCTCTGAAGGTTATCTAGCCCACCTCTAAAGGTTCGTCCGGCCACATGTGATTGTTTCCAGCCTCCCAACCTGAGAGGCAAGAGATGTTTTACACTTACTAAAGGCAAATTCTTTTGGGGAGTTGGAAATTATTAGTATAGTGGGTTGGTTAGGAATTATATTGGTGAAGGGTTTTTCATTTGTTGTGTCAATAATTGCTGCTAATGCCCTGCTCTGAGTGGGACAAGGATGTCTCAGGTGAAACCTCTCTGCTGACAGACTAGCTTGTGTGACAGGATTATCCATACTCCTGCCACATGATTGTTTACTACCTCTTAACCATAAACAGCACAGAGAGTTTTGGAGTATTTTAAGAGTCTTAATTAGCATAGGGCTTTTTTTTCTTGTTGAGTCAATGATTACTGCCAAGCCTCCATATCCTTAGGAACCTGGGAATATATTAATCAATGTATTTGGAAAATAGAAAAGGAAATATAACAATTTCTAGGTTAGCAATACTAGACTTTTTGAGTTAATGGATTTTCTCTTTTGTAATATTCACTGTATTTTGTTATAAATCACTGTGTCCTTGCTATGCAAAAGTGTAACTTTATCACTATCTTAAGACTAAATAGATCTTAAGGGGAGCATTGGTGAAAGGATTTTTATTTGTTGGGCTGATGTTTGCTGCTAAATCTCCATGTTCCCTGCCCTTATAATAAATATAACACATAGGAAAATAAGTATTAACCTTTAAGCATATAGGAGAAATAAGTATTAACCTTTAAGATTAATCATGTTAACCTTGGGTTAAATAGATTCCTTTCTTGACTGTAACTCACTACACCCTCACCCTATAGGAATGTAACTTTATTTGGAGGGTGGTGCCTGGTTTAAGAAAAAACACCTTTGGAAAAAATAAGTTATTTGGTTATCAGAAAGAAAGAATCATAAAATGTCAGCAGGTCTCACTCATGGCCAGAAGATGATGTAATATCCCTAAGACCTTTTTTAATACATTTATGTGAAGCACCTGATTTTGATAAAGGTCAGGACTGCTGACCCCTGCGTGACTGTATCCATCCCTATATGTAACAAAAGGTATATAAGCAAACCCAAGAATAAAGAAATCGGATCAGTTTCTGGAAAGACTGATACCCCCATGTCATTTCTTTCTTGCTCCTCGTTTTTCTGGCTGAATTCCCATCTGGAGCATGGATGCTATTCCATGTAATCCAAGTTATTCAGCCTCTTTTCTCCACTAATCTTCCTACTACACTATCCTTTTCTAATCTCTCTATATGTCTGTAATTAAATATGTATTTCTCCAAGGACGCCGACGCCGTCCCCACCTTCGAATCACCCTGGATCCACTGGAGCTGGACCCCGGCACCAAAGAATAGCAAGGAGATATAAGAAAGCCTTCCTCTGCAATCAATGCAAAGGAATAGAGGAAAACAACAGAATAGGAAAGATTAGATATCTCTTCAAGAAAATTAGAGATACCAAGGGAACATTTCATGCAAAGATGTGCACAATAAAGGACAGAAATGGTATGGACCCAACAGAAGCAGAAGATATTAAGAAGAGGTGGCAAGAATACACAGAAGAACTGTACAAACAAGATCTTCATGATCCAGATAATCATGATGGTGTGATCAATCACCTAGAGCCAGACATCCTGGAATGTGAAGTCAAGTGAGCCTCAGAAAGCATCACTATGAACAAAGCTAGTGGAGGTGATGGAATTCCAGTTGAGCTGTTTCAAATCCTGAAAGATGATGCTGTGAAAGTGCTGCACTCAATATGCCAGCAAATCTGGAAAACTCAGCAGTGGCCACAGGACTGGAAAATGTCAGTTTTTATTCCAATCCCAATGAAAGGCAATGACGAAGAATGCTCAAACTGCCACACAATTGCACTTATCTTACATGCTAGTAAAGTAATGCTCAAAATTCTCCAAGCCAGGCTTCAGCTGTACATGAATCGTGAACTTCCAGATGTTCAAGCTGGTTTTAGAAAAGGCAGAGGAACCAGAGATCAAATTGCCAACATCTGCTGGATCATCAAAAAAGCAAGAGAGTTCCAGAAAAAAAACATATATTTCTGCTTTATTGAGTATGCCATAGCCTTTGACTGTGTGGATCACAATAAAGTGTCGAAAATTCTGAAAAAGATGGGAATACCAGACCACATGACCTGCCTCTTGAGAAACCTATATGCAGGTCAGGAAGCAACAGTTAGAACTGGTCATGAAACAACAGACTGGTCCAAATAGGAAAAGGAGTACGTCAAGGCTGTATATTGTCACTCTGCTTGTTTAACTTCTATGCAGATTACATCATGAGAAACACTGGGCTGAAAGAAGCACAAGCTGGAATCAAGATTGCCAGGAGAAATATTCATAACCTCGATATGCAGATAACACCATCTTTATGGCAGAAAGTGAAGAGGAACTAAAAAGCCTCTTGATGAAAGTGAAAGAGGAGAGTGAAAAAGTTGGCTTAAAGTTCAATATTCAGAAAACTAAGATCATGGCATCTGATCCCATCACTTCGTGAGAAATTGATGGGGAAACAGTGTCAGACTTTATTTTTGGGAGGTCCAAAATTACTGCAGATGATAATTTCAGGCATGAAATTAAAAGACGCTGGCTGCTTGGAAGGAAAGTTATGACCAACCTAGATCGTACATTGAAAAGCAGAGATATTACTATGCCACCAAAGTCCGTCTAGTCAAGGCTATGGTTTTCCCAGTGGTCATGTATGGATGTGACAGTTGCAGTGTGAAGAAAGCTGAGTGCCGAAGAATTGATGCTTTTGAACTGTGGTGTTGGAGAAGACTCTTTAGAGTCCCCTGGACTACAAGGAGATCCAACCAATCCATCCAAAAGGAGATCAGGCCTGGGTGTTCACTGGAAGGATTGATGCTGAAGCTGAAACTCCAATATTTTGGCCACCTCATGCAAAATGTTGACTCATTGGAAAAGTCTCTGATGCTGGGAGGGATTGGGGGCAGGAGGAGAAGCGGATAACAGAGGATGAGATGGCTGGATGGCATCACCGACTCAATTAATGTGAGTTTGAGCAAATTCTGGGAATTGGTGATGGACAGGGAGGCCTGGCATGTTGTGATTCATAGTGTCACAAAGAGTCAGACACGACTGAGTGACTGAACTGAACTGAACTAGGAAGTTAAGATCCTACATGTTGCTAAATGTGGCCAAAAATTAAGCTATTACTTAATTTCCAAATATTCGTACAATTTTGAACTTTCAGTGATTGATTTCTAGTTTAATTCCACTGTGATCTGAGTACATACTTTATCTGATTTTTATTCTCTTAAATGTTAATATATGGTTTAGGACCTTGATGAGGTACATCATGGGATACATCTTAGTGGATATTTCATAGAAGCCTGAGAAGCATGTGCTTTCTACTGTTGTCATATGGAATATGTTATAAATATCAATTATAGAGTGCTGATTTATAATGTTGCTCAGGTTTTGTTAGTTTATATTTATCTATCTATATAAAGTTAAAAAAAATTCAGTGCAGGAAAACTAGCACTTTTGTTTTGGGGTGAGGTGGGGGGTCTCTTCCAGAGCTGAGAATGGGCTCTTGTCTAATGCTCAGAAATGAATTGTCCAAGGAGACATACATGCTGACAAAGCAAGAGACTTTACTGGCAAGAGGGCCCAGGTGGAGAGCAAGAGGGTAAGGGAACCCTGGAGGACTACTCTGCCACATGGCTTGAAGTTTTGGGTTTTATTTTGATTATATTAGTTTCCAGATTGTCTCTGGCCAATCATTGCTCAGCTGAGATGGAGTCTCATGAGGAAACTTCTGGGAAGTTGGTAGGACATATGGCATCTCCTTTTGACCTTTCTCCAATTCTGTTGGCTGGTGGTGGCTTGTTAGTTCTGTGTTCCTTACCAGGATCTCCCATTGTAAAGTAACTCAAGCAAATGGTTACTATGGTGCCTGGCCAGGGTTGGCTGTTTCTGTCAGTGTTTCCCCCAACATTTTTGACAAACATAAATAAGGCAACATGCCATCATAGGCAAAGGAAAATGAATCTCCCCAACCTAAATGTTATGTCTTATATAAAATGTTATTAAATGTATCACAGATTTAAATATAAAATTTTAAACTATAAATATATTAGAAAAAAATATGCAAAAATTTGGCACTTATGGCTGAGCAAAGAGATCTCTCATTTGACAGAAAAAACGCAATCCCCCATGACTGATTCATGTCAATGTATGGCAAAAACCACTGCAATATTGTAAAGCAATTAGCCTCCAATTAAAGTAAATTAATTAATTAAAAAATACTGTCCATTGAGGGGAAAATAATAAATCAGATCTCATCAAAAATAAGTATTTTGGTCTGTGGAAAATCCTTTTAAGAAAATGAAAAGACAAACTATTAACCAAGATAAAAACCACAAATGAATCATATAAGCAACTAGAACCCAGAATCTATTGAATATATATATCAAATTCAACTCAGTTAGAAAAATGGACAAAAGCACCATAAAAAGATGTTTTATCATTGAAGCTATACAGATGAAAAATAAGCACATTAAAATATATTCATGTTCATTAGTCATCAGGAAAATACAAATTAAAACCACAACAGGATATCAAAACATACTTAATAAAATGTCTAAAATACAAAATAGTGGCAAATAAAATACTAGCAAAAATAAAAAGAAACTGGATCACTGACACAGTGTTTGTAGGAATATAAAGTGGTCCAGTCACTTGGAAACTGTTTAGGAGTTTCATGAAAATGACTAACTATGCAACTACCATATGACTCACCAAGTTCACTTAGAAAATTCCCAAAGAAATAAATTCCAAGAGAAATAAAGAATTAACATCTATATAACAATCTGTACACAAATGCTTACAGCAGCTTTATTTGTTAAAATGAAAAACTGCAAACAACTTAGTAGCCATTCTTCAGGTAAATCAACTATTATATATATATATTATATATATATATACACACTACAGTTCTATAGTTATATACATATGTGTTTATATATATATATATATATACATACAATGACACAGTAGTTAACAATGAAAATAAAAAGACTATTGAAGCCCTCAGCCTGATGATTATCCAAAGAATTATGCTGAATGAATAAAAGCCAGTCTCAAAAGAATACATTCTGTATGATTCCATTTAAATAGCATCTTTGAAATGGGAAGATCATAGAAATGGAGATGAGGATTAATGAGGTGTGGAAGCAGAAGCAGGAGGAAAGTAGGTGTGGCTGTTAAAAGGCAGCCAAAGTATGGTATGTTTGTGAAAATTTATTAAAATATTCTGTATCATGACTGTATTAATGTCAATATCCTAGTTACTATAATTAACTATAATTTTTCAAGGTGTTATTACAAGAGAAGTGGGATAAAAGAAATATAGGACCTCTATATTATTAATGTTTCAACTGGTAGTGAATTCACAATTATCCACAAATACAAAGCTCAATAAAAGAAGTTCTCCATAGCAGCCATCTCATCTACACAGTTTCAGTGGTGGTGACGGTGTTCATGGCTGTGGTGCTTGCTGGTAGTAGTGGTAGTTGCTGGTTAGTATGGCAGACTGCGGCAGTGATGGTGGCATTGGAGGTGCTGGTGTGATGGCGAAAGAGGTGGGAGCAATGCTGCCGCTGCTGCTGCTGATCATGGTGTTAGCAGCAGCAGGGGCAGTGCTTGTGGCACCAATATTGCTGTTGTTGGCAGTATTAGCGGTGGTGTTGGCAGTGTTGGTCTTAGTCAGAGTTTTGGTGGCAGATAATAGTCTAGAGCTGTGGTTGCTTTTGGTATTGGTCATGGTGATGTTGGTGGGAGTAGGGGTTGTAGTGAGAATAGAAGGAGTGAGGATGCAGATGAGTTTGGAAACAACTTAGGACTAGGTTCTTGGGCTTGGATATGGCTACAGAATGAAGATTGAAGACTAAAATGTAATACACATTCTTCGGAAGTGTCCAGAAAGAGTCAAAGTGAAGGGAGGAAATAGCAAAGATCAACAATTTCAACAATATTCTCCATAAAAGCTGTCATATTCTTGAAGACATTAAACTTTCAGTTTGCTTTTATCTGTTTCCATATCTGCCCTTGACTCAGGATGTGACCTTTAGCAACCGATTTCAGCTCATTGTCTACATGTTCTCATTCACCAGATTTAAACAGGAGCCTCACTAATGATTCTCCTGAAAAGAATGACTGTTATTTGAGAACTCTTGCACGCAAAAGAGCTGAAAAGGCACACACCATGATTATCAGGATGAAATACAAAAGGACTTCTCTAGTGGAAAATCACAGCTGACAGCAGCTGCAAAGGAGACATACTGAGGGACTGTAGGCTGCAGGAAGAAAATAGTAAAGTTTGAAAGTTCTTGATTACTTTATAATTAAAAGTGAGAGAAAAATAGATGAAACAGATTGGACTGGTATGATTGTAAGAATCCTGGGGAAGAAGAGAAATCCAGAGTTCCCTGTTATTTAACAGTTGCCTATTATTAAAAAATATATAGATTGGTAGTTTGGGATTGACATGTACAAACTACTATATTTAAAATAGATAACCAACAAGGACCTACTGTATAGCACAAGAATAGTGCTCAATACTCTATAATGACATAAATGAGAAGAGAATTTGAAAATAAAAAGTACATGATATGTATCACTGAGTCAGTTTGCTGTACACCTGAAATTAACACAACATTGTTAATCAATTTTGCTTCAATATAAAATAACTTTAAACACACAAAGGAGACTAGAGAAAAAATAATTAAAAGAGCAATCATCTTTAAATGTGCATCAAATTTGTTCTTTTAATATCCCTTTTGCAAGTATGATTATTCCTGAAAGTGCCTGGAAAGTAGAATAGGATA
Organism: Capra hircus; assembly: GCF_001704415.2. Classification (NCBI taxonomy): domain Eukaryota; kingdom Metazoa; phylum Chordata; class Mammalia; order Artiodactyla; family Bovidae; genus Capra; species Capra hircus. Next base: position 133,639,428 of record NC_030809.1, read on the forward strand.
GATATATAGAAAATCTAGATACTTAAAAGAACTTGCCCAATGGTACAGCAATAGTTAATGTGGAGTAAGGATTAAACTAAAGTATTAGCACATTGGAAAGAGCACAGAGGTGGGTAGACAGTTCTCACAGCCAGAAGACACACTTCTGACCCCCTGTGTTTCCTGTTTCTTCATTAAGGAAGCTCCACAGACTGTCCTCCTTCTTGCACTGAGGAACATACATGAAGATGAAGACTCTCTAGGCAGGAGGAGCCCTACTCTTAGTTGCTCTAGGAGATTGCTGTGATTATAGAGGTAAAGGGAGGTTAGAACCCCTGGAGATTGAACCACAGGTTGGGGGGGCGGGGGCGAGTAAGAGAAAGTGTGGATGAGCTGATGGCTTCATCATTAATTGCAGGGCAACTCTAGTCCTTCTAAAGATGAAAAAGTTTTCAAATCACAGAATGGTAATAAATAACCATAAACAATCTCTTATTTCTTTTTACCTTTTTTTGTTTTCTCCTCTTAATTTCTGAGTTGTTTAAAATCTCATATCTCCTTTGGTAAAGGCAGTGATCAACAATGCCTCCTATTTAATTTTTGTTTCAACATTTTAACATTTAAACTATTGAGTTTATTTAAAGATATTATTCAACCAGTTTCATTGAGTAGATGGAATAATATTTAATAAACATTAATTAATGTTGCGTGGTGGCAGTTGGTTTGTCACTTCACTTTCCTAAGACAATGGAATTTTTACCCACAAAGTAAAGCCATTAATCTTTGAATCAAAACAAACTGCAAGATAACCACTGGTAAAACAAGATAAGAAAAGAGCATACCATTTTACAAAAAAGAAAGCAAGATTTTTTAAAGATCAAGTTAATAAAAATAAGAAAATTTAAGGAAGTAAACAAACTAGAAATATTGCAAATGGTAACTGTGAAATAAATAAAAGGAATATATCTAACCAAGCTTCCTCCGTGGCTCAGCAGTGAAGATTCTGCCTGCAATGTGCCGTGTCAGAGACGCAGGAGATGGGTGTTGGATTCTTAAGTCAGGAAGACTCCCTGGAGGAGGAAATGGCAACCCATTTCAATATTCTTGCTGGGAAAACTCCAAGGACAGAGGAGTCCTTGGGGTCACAATAAGTCAGACATAACTGGGTAACTGAGCACACAGGCACATATGTCTAATCATATCAATTATAAATATAACCAAAATAACCATATTAATTATAAATATAATTATATTAATTGAATTTATTTTATAAAGACATAAAAACCTGCATCAGGATGCTTTTTTTTTCCTTTTTTTGCAAATAGAGTAAGAGAGAAACAAAGGATAAACTTATGAGAAAATTTATAAGACAGTAGCATGGATTTATTGATGAAGTGAACAAAAAAGGAGTAGTTGTTAAATTACTATCAGACAGTATGCTGAGGGCCAGGTCCACCAAGAAAACATGAGCCACAGACCTTATTATGTAATAGTGGAATTCATAAAAACCTAGAGTCTACTTAAAACAAATGTAAGAATACTCTGAAAGGTAAATAGGACAACTGGCCAGGGAAGTCAGGATGCAAAGAATGACAGATGGTGGCAATGCAATCTGAGTAGTGAACCTGAACTTCCCATATGGCAATAATAAGGAAGCAGCTGCCTTCTCCTAAAGAAGCTGTGCCATAAGAAAACTGCTAAAACAAGATTAAATAAGATCCAAAGTCTTACAATATAATATCTAAAATGCTCAGATTATCAATAAAAATGACTCATCATCCCAATAAACAGAAAAACATCACACTGAATAAACAGATGTCAATATTAAAAGGGCACAGAAGTTAGAGTTATCTCATAACAATTAAAATGGCCCTAATAGAAAAAGTTTAACAAGCAATTGAGAACACACCTGAAACAAATTAAAAATATGAAGCCTCATAAATAAAATAGAAAATCTCAGCAAACAAATGATATAAAGAAAAAACAAATTCACCTTTTATAATTGAAATATATAATAATCAAAACAAAACTTCATAAGAGGTAAACACAGCAACAAAAAGGAGAAAGTAAGAGAAACTTGGAGCTGTCATTAAAGAGATTACCCAATTTGAACAACCATGTACAAATAGCCTGGACAAAAAGATGAACAAAGCCTCTGGGACTTGTGAGACTGTAACAGAAGATATATATGTACGTATCATTGGAATTCTAGAAGGAAAGGAAAGCAACAGTAGGGCCAAAAACTATTTGAATAAATAATGAACAAAAATTTTCTAAATTTGACAGAAGTATAGACTTACATATCCAAGAACCTGAGCATATTTCAAACAGTATAAACCTAAGGAAATCATCCATGACACATCTTAGTAAAACTTGTGAAAACTAAGCACAAAAAAATCTTGAAACAGAAAATGATAAATATTAACTGTAAGGAAAAATCAAGTCAAATAAACTTCATTTCCCATGAGAAATCAGGGAGGTCAGAAGGGGCACATTTTTCAGGAATTAAAAGGAAACTCTCAATCCAGATATTATATCCAGTAAAAATACCCTTTAGAATGAAAGGGAAATCAAAACAATGTCAGGTGAAAAGAAACTAAGAGAATTTGCTATTGTAAGCCCTACACTAAAAGACTGCCTACAGAAATATCTCTGAACAGAAAGGAAACAATAAAAATAGGAATCTGAAAATATTAGAAAGAAGAAAGAAAAGTAGTCAGAGTATAAAGCATAATAAATACAATGGACTTTGTTTTTCTTCTTGAAATTTTCCCTTGAGTTTTATAAATTGTATTAGAAAAGAATTATGTAGTCTTATGTGTTTATCAATAAAAGTGGAGGAAATATATAGCATCATTATATTATAATGGGGGGCTTAATGGGACAAAAATTCTAGACTCCATTTTAATTAGCAAAATGTCAACAAATATAGACTCTGACAAGTTATGATATGTAATATGTGTGTATGTGTCTATATATAAATATATATATTGCATATACATGACTTGTGATATATATATATTATAATATGCATATTACATATACATAGCTTGTCAGAGTCTATCGTATGACCTTGGTTCGTTTCCAAGGAAAACTATTCAACATCATAGTAATCCAAGTCTATGCCTCAACCACTAATGCTAAAGACGCTGAAGTTGAATGGTTCTCTGAAGACCTACAAGACCTTCTAGAATTAACATACAAAAAGGTGTCTTTCTCATCATAGGGGATTGGAATGCAAAGGGAGGAAGTCAAGAGATACCTAGAGTAACAAGCAAGTTTGGTCTTGGAGTACAAAATAAATCAGGGCAAAGGCTAACAGAATTTTGCCAAGAGGCAAAACTAGTCATAGCAAATACCCTCTTCCAACAACACAAGACAGCTCTATACATGAACATCACAAGATGGTCAAAACCAAAATCAGATTGATTATTTTCTTTGCAACGGAAGATGGAGAAGCTCTATACAGTCAGCAAAAACAAGACTGGGAGCTCACTCTGACTCAGATCACGAGCTCCTTATTGCAAAATTCAGACTTAGGTTTATAACATTGTATGGGAGGCAGTGACCAAAACCATCCCCTAGAAAAGGAAATGCAAGAGGGCAAAATGGTTTCCTGAGAAGGTTTTATCAAATAGCTGAAAAAAGAAGAAGCAAAAGGCAAGGAGAAACAGAAAGATACACCCATCTGAATGCAGAGTTCCAAAGTATAGTAAGTAAGGATAAGAAAGTCTTCTTAAATGCAAAGAAATAGAGGAAAACAATAGAATCAGAAAGACTAGAGATCTCTTCAAGAAAATAAGAAATATCAAAGGAACATTTCATGCAATGACATGCACAATAAAGGACAGAAATGGAAAGGACCTAACAGAAGCAGAGGAGATTAAGGAAGGGGGCGAAAATACTCAGGACTATTAAAAAAAAAAAAAAAAGTCTTAATGACCCAGATAACCACAATGGTGTGGTGACTCACCTAGAGCCATACATCCTAGAGTGAGAAGTCAAGTGGGTCTTAGGAAGCATTACTACAAACAAAGCTAGTGGAAGTAATGGAATTTCAGGTGAGTTATTTAAAATCCTAAAAGATGATGTCATTAAAGTGTTGTACTTGATATGCCAGCAAATTTGGAAAACTCGGAATTGGAAAAGGTCAGTTTTCATTCTAATCCCAAAGAAGAGCAATGTCAACAAGTATTCAAAATACCATAAAATGTTCAAACTACTGTACAATAACTGCACTTATTTCACATTCTACCAAGAGAATGCTCAAAATCCTTCAAGCTAGGCTTCAGCAGTATATGAACCAAGAACTTCGAAATGTGCAAGCTGGATTTAGAAAAGGCAGAGGAACAAAAAATCAAATTGCCAATATCTGTTGGATCATAGAGAAAGATAGGAAATTCCAGAAAAACATCTAATCTACTTCATTGACTATGCTAAAGCCTTTAATTGTGTACATCACAACAAACTGTGGAAAATCCTTAAAGACATGAGAATACCAAGCCAATTTACCTGTCCCATGAAAATCCTGTTTCCAGGTCAGGAAGTAATACAACCAGACATAGAACATAGACTGATTCAAAATTGGGAAAGGAGTACAACAAGGCTGTATATCGTCACCCTTCTTATTTAACTTATATGCAGAGTACATCGTGTGAAATACCAGGCTGGATGACTCACAAACTGGAATCAAGATTGCCAGGAGAAAATCAATAACCTCAGATATGAAAATAATGCCACTCTAATGACAGAAATTGAAGAGGAACTGAAGAACCTCTGATGAGGCTGAAAGAAGAAAATGAAGAAGCTGGCTTAAAACTTAATAAACTTCAAATAATTTCAAAAATTCAATGAAATTCAGAAAACAAGATCAGGGCATCCATTTCCATTACTTCATGGCAAATGGAGGGGGGCAAGTAGAAGCAGTAACAGATTTTCTTTCGTGAGCTCCAAAATCACTGCTGTCAGTGACTGTAGCCATGAAATTAAAAGACACTTTCTCCTTGGAAGTAAAGCTATGACAAACCTAGACAGTGTATTATAAAAGCAAAGACATTCTTTTGCTGACAAATGTCTGTACAGTTGAAGTATGGTTTTTCCTGTAGTCATGTACAAATGTGAAAGTTGGACCATAAAGAAGGCTGAGTGGGGACGAATTGATACTTTTGAACCATGGTGCTGGAGAAGACTCTTGAGAGTCCCTTGGACTACAAGGAGATCAAACCAGTCAATCCTAAAGGAAATCAATCCTGAATATATGTTGGAAAGACTGATACTGAAGCTGAAGCTCCAATACTTTGGCCACCTGATGTGAAGAGCCAATTAATTGGAAAAGATCCTAATGCTGGGAAAAACTGAGGGAAGGAGGAGAAGGAGGTGACAGAGGATGAGATGTTTCAATAGATCACTGATTCAGTGGGCCTGAATTTGAGCAAACTCATGGAGATAGTGAAGGACAGGGAAGCCTGGCATGCTGTAGTCCATGAGGTCTCAAAGAGTTGGACACATCTGAGTGACAGAATAACAAAAACAATGCCCTAAAAAAGAAATGGTTACATTACATGTAAATAGTCTAAAAACAGCACTTAAAAATCAGAAATTGGCAAGAAGACAAAAATATAACCAGTTCATATACTGTCTACAAGAAACACACTTTAAAATACCATGATATTTATAGGTTAAAAGCAAAAGTATGGAGAAAGATACTGTGCAAACATTAATCAAAAGTAGTAGTAACTATACTAATAAATAAATTTGTCTTCAGAGCCAAAAAAAAATAAATGTATGTAGAGGTGTTGGAGAAGACTCTTGGGAGTCCATTGGACTGCAAGGAGATCCAACCAGTCCATTCTGAAGGAGATCAGTCCTGGGATTTCTTTGGAAGGAATGATGCTAAAGCTGAAACTCCAGTACTTTAGCCACCTCATGTGAAGAGTTGACTCCTTGGAAAAGACTCTGATAGTGGGAAGGATTGGGGGCAGGAGGAGAAGCGGACGACCAAGGATGAGATGGCTGGATGGCATCACTGACTCGATGGACGTGAGTCTGAGTGAACTCCGGGAGTTGGTAATGGACAGGGAGGCCTGGCTGCTGCAATTCATGGGGTCGCAAAGAGTCAGACATGACTGAGCGACTGAACTGAACTGAACTGAGAGAGACCTAATGATGACAATCAACATACAAAAGAGCCACAGCAATCCTAAAAGTATGTGCACCAAAAACACAACAAATCTAGAAACTATGCAAAACAAAAATGGAGAAACAAGAGAACTACACAAATCTACAATTACATTTGGAGACTTCAACACCTCTCTCTCAACAATTGGTAGACCAACTTGACAGAAAATCGAGTAAATAAGAAAACTCAACACCATCGAACTAATTAACATTATAGAACATTATACTCCCCAAAAATGTCTTTTCAATAATGCACTGAACATATAACAAAAATAGACCACAGTTACTCTTGAAGAATATAGGTTTGAATTGTGCAGTTTTTTGTTTTTTTGTTTTTTGCTTTCTTTTCAATAAATACTATAGTACTTCACAGTCCATGATTGATTGAATCCATGGATAAGGAGCCCTGGCTACAGAGGCCCAACTCTATATGCAAAGTTTCAACTGCACAGAGTTGGGAGCCCTAACCCCCACATTGTTCATGGACCAGCTGTATATTCTTGGCCATAAAACAAACCTCAGCAAATAAAAAAACTGAAATCATGCAGAGTTATCTGACTATAAATCTAGAAATCAATAATATAACAGTAACAGAAGAATTTCCAAATAATTAGAAGGTAAAAAGCCCACTTCTAGGTAATCCATTATTCATGAGATGTCCCAAAGGAAATTAAAATTACATTGATCTGGATGAAAACAAAAAGACAATGTACAAAATGTTTCCCTCAAAACACTACTAGAGCAGAATTAAGAGGAGCATTAAGAGCAGCATTAAATTTATAGTACTTAATGTTCACTTTTTTTATGTATATGTCAGCCTGAGGCTTGCCAGTGTCTTGTCAAATGGCCAGGCTGTTAACAGTAGTCTATGAAGTTCATAGTGCTCCTCTACACTACACTAAATGGTCATAACTTCAGTAATTCCTGCTAAGGCTTGGGGACGAGGGGTGTGGAGAGAAAGAGGGATGTACATAGACAATTCCCATAATAAATTCAGTAGTAGGGGCCATAGCAATAAAGTTTTGTAGATACCCAGGAGAACCTACCTATAATCAGGCTTGGCCAAGTGTTCTGGTGTTGGTGACCTAAGACCCCAAAGCAGAGAGCTATTTTCCACCTCATCTTGATGGCAGGGATGGTGTTATCTGTGTAGCAATTTCTAAAGGATCTGAGCAGTGCAGTTTCCATATCTCTCCATGGACTTTCAAACTTGGCATAAGGCCTCTGATCTCTCATAAGGACAGAGGGACATTGTCTTAGCAAACCACTAATATTGCTTTTTTTCTGAACAATTGAGCGATCTGAAAAAAAGAAATTGGTCTCTCCAACCTTTCCAGAGGTCCATAGGAAGATGCAGAAGACACAGCCCCTTTATTAATCACAGAATTTGCTAAAGTACAAATCTCTATAATGTCTTCTGTCAGCTTTGGTCACAAGTTTTCTGGGGTTAGGGGAAAGTGTAGAGAGCCAGGTGGAGAACCAAGCTGGGGTAGACAGCTGTTTCCCGGACAGGACTCCAGGAATAACATAGCATAGGCTCATTCCAGCAGAGCCCAGACTTCTGCACTCAGAAGGCTCTTGCAGCTGCTGCTTGACTCCTGTTTTTCTGGCATCAGCCACTGCTGGGGCACTCTGAAGTGGGGTATTTTAGCAGTGCACTCTACATCATGTCACTCTCCCTTACTAAATTTAGCAAAAATATCTCTGAAGCGCATCTAATTAAGTCTCTAAGGTCTCTTCAGGATCGCTGGTCAAAGTGATCTCAAACAGCTCTACATTCTTTTATCCCTTCTGAAATTTCAACAACTTGCTGGGTGGCAGGGCATTTATCTGTGTTTGATAACTGCTTGGTGTTACTCAACTCATGAAGACATCCCACTCTCTGTTTCCACTGTCAGATTGCTGAAGGCAGTGCTGGGGCAGTTCATCTCTACTTTTTTGAACTTCTCTGTTGTACGTCTAAATTAACTTATAAGAGGAATTCATCCAAGGAACTCCAGGCTAAACAGAAGGACCAAAAGTTCCCCCTGGGGACCAGATAACTCACGTAAACAATTCCTTAGCATCGTCCAACAATACTCTGTGATTTCTATTAGCACTCCCCAAGACTAACTGGCTTGGCTAATAAAGTGCCCCATGGGATGCTCTAGTACTTTCCAAGATCTGTTGGCAAAGTGCCTTGTAGAACTTTCATAGTCTTACAAATGATTTACTAGTACCCCTCCAGAATACTCCTCTGTTAGCCCCCTCAAAAAGTTCCCTATGATATCTTCAAGCTTTTTATTCTTCCATAATGATATTGTGCTTAATTGACTATCCTGTTTGATGTTTGTCAAGGACTCAGCTCAGCTGGAGAGAAAGCAGAGGGGCCAGAGTAGTAGTAGCAACTTAGACAACAACAAAATGAAAATGATAGTAATTTTTAATTATGAACTGCAATAATATAAGTAGGAGGCTGCACTGGAGAAAGTCCTGGCCATCTCCTGTTACATTTCCCAAGGGGATGTTGACCACGTTAGATCAGATAGATGACACACACAGATTGTCTCATCGCCAAAGGAAGCCCTAAACAAAAGGCTTCTGTGTTTTGTAGATGCAAAGGCCTGAAGAAGATTGAGAGGGAAGATTTAGGGAAGATGTTGGTTAAAGAGCCAAATCAAGAGGCCTCTGAATGGTGGTTTTTGGGCTAGGAAAGAGCATGAGTTAGAGAAAGAGTCCTGACTGCAACTCCCTTCAGAGGCTGCATTGCAGTAGCTGAGCACAAAGCCTATGCAGGGAGAGCAGGTAAGACCTTTTTAATTGCCTGTGATTGGGGCTGGGAAATTATATATAAACATTAATAACAGGGACTTAGACTCCTTAGATGCTGGAAAAAGAAGAGCAATGTAAACCAAAAACAAGGAGAAGCAAAGAAATAATGAAGATAAGAGCAGATCAGTTAAAACTAAAGCAAACAACAAGGATGTCAATGAATTAAAGTGTCATTTCTTTGAAGGGATCAATAACATTGACAAACTTCTAGCAAGAGTGAAAATGTATAAAGAGAAAAGACACAAATCACCAATATCAAGAATGAAACTGGCGATACCTCAACAGATCCCATAGTCTAAAAAATGATAACAATAGAATACTATAAACAACTCTAATTATAAATTTGAATACTTAGATAAAATGGGCTAATTCCTCAAAATCTACCTTCAGTTCAGTTCGGTTTCAGTTCAGTCGCTCAGTCGTGTCTGAATCTTTGAGACCCCATGAATTGCAGCTCATCAGGCCTCCCTGTCCATCACCAACTCCCAGAGTTCACTCAGACTCACGTCCATCGAGTCAGTGATGCCATCCGGCTATCTCATCCTCTGTTGTCCGCTTCTCCTCCTGCCCCCAATCCCTCCCAGCATCAGAGTCTTTTCCAATGAGTCAACTCTTCACATGAGGTGGCCAAAGTACTGGAGTTTCAGCTTTAGCATCATCCCTTCCAAAGAACACCCAGGACTGATCTTTAGAATGGACTGGTTGGGTCTCCTTGCAGTCCAAGAGACTCTCAAGAGTCTTCTCCAACACCACAGTTCAAAAGTATCAATTCTTCGGTGCTCAGCTTTCTTCACAGTCCAACTCTCACGTCCTTACATGACTACTGGAAAAACTGTAGCCTTGACTAGATAGACCTTTGTTGGCAAAGTAATGTCTCTGCTTCTGAATATGTTATCTAGGTTAACTATCACTATTCACCCAATAAGAACTAAATGACTTTAATGCCTCCATAGCTATCAAGAAAATTGAATTTATAATGAAATACTTTTCTAGAAAAAAAAGAAAATCTTGACCCATGAGCTTCATAAAGCAAACTATACCAAACGTTTAAACAATTAAAACTAATTTTACATAAATCTCATCCAGAAAATAGAATAAGATGTATAATTTCCAAACAGTACTGAAAAGAGAAAAGAAAAAAAAAATACAATATTCCTCTTGAACTGGTGTGGAAAAATCCTTAACAAGATACTAGAAAACTGAATCCAACAATGTATAAACAACATACATCATGGCCAAGTGGGCTTTATTCCAGAGATACAAAAGTTGTTCAGCATTCCAAAATCAGAAAATGTAACTCACCATGTCAACAAATTAGAGAGAAAGCATGTGATCTTATCAGTTGACACACAAAAGCACTTTGCAAAATGTAACACCCATTTGTGATTTCAAAAACTCTCAGAAAACTATAAATAGAGTGGAACATCTCGGGGATATTCCTAAATTTAATGAAGACCATCTGTACAAGAACTGCAACTGACATCACACTTAATGATGAAAGATCAATGTTTTACCCCTTTTAAACTGAGAAAAAGACAAGAATCTCTTTTATTAACACTGTAATTAAATACTGTACTGGGAATTCCAGTCAGTATAATAACACAGGTAAAGAAAATGAAAGACATACAGTTTAGAAAGAGAGAAAAAAAATGTTTTTATTTGTGGATGAAATGACACGACAATGATTCTACAAACAAACAAAAACTTCTGGAACTAATCAGTGAGTTCAGTAAGTTTATAGAGCACAACATTGACATTAAAAAATCAACTGCATTTTTTATACTCACAAATAAAATAAAACTTGGTCAAAAAAAGAAGAAGGAAATATTTAGGTGCAAATCTATAAAAACATATGTGGAATTTGTATCCCCCCAAATATAAAATAGTTATGAAAGAAATCAAGCAGGATCAAAATAAAGAGATGTCTATATTCATATCAAACAATTAGACTTCATAAAAATTAAAAATTTCCCTCTTCAAACAGCCCTCCTAAGAAATGAGGAGATCAGCAACAAGCTATTTGAAAATATTTCAAACTGCATTTCTGGTAAAGGACTCAGATCTAAACTATAAGAAAGAAACTCAACATTAAAGAAACAACCAGTCCAATTTAAAAATAAAAAATATGTAGAGACATTTCACCAAAAGGCATATTCAGATGACAAATAAGCACATGGAAGTATGTTTAACATCACTAATCATTAGGGAGATAGAAATTGTGATCACATTAACAGTGTACGACTATTAGAGCAGTTAAAAAAAATGGTGACAATTAAAAATACTGGTGAGTCTGCAAAGAAATTGTATTTCTTGTATATTGCTATGTGAAATGTTACAGCTACTCTGAAAAGGAGTTTGTAGATTGACAACATCTTTTAAAAAATGAAACTGAACATACTATTCACTTCTGGGCATTTATCTTAGAGACACAAAAATCTATGCATCTTTATTAAAGAGGGTGACTCTATGTATAACGTTTGTCTGATGACAGCTTGAAAATCCTATTGCCCCCCTTCAATTTCTTCCCAACATCTGGTTAAATGAATAAGAAAACCTGAGTGCTTCCTCCTTTGTTCCTGGCAGGAGGTTCAAAACCTGTGAGCTGTGGAAAAGGAGCATGTAGGAACACAAGAAGAGTAAAATATGGTAAGACACACTGGAAATTAATTTTAAAAAGCATAATTTAATTTTAAAATAATAGAAAAATAATATTTTTGATCAAAAAAGCAAAAATCTGATTCTGTGAAACCAATATAATAAAATTAGCAAATGTAATTTAAAAAAAAACTTGCAAAGAAGGATTAAATTTAAAACTTGGAATTGAGTAAGGAGACAAAGAACGTAAATTGTTGTAGTTGTCATTGTTCAGTCCTAAGTTATGTTCAACTTTTTGCAACCCCATAGACTACAGCACGCCAGGCTCCTGTGTCCTCCACTATCTTCCAGAATTTGCTCAAATTCATGTTCATTGAATCAATGGTGCTATCTAAACAGCTCATCCTCCATCACCCCCATCTTTCACTCTTAATCTTTCCCGGCGTTAGGGTCTTTGCAGAGTCCCTTCTTCACCTTAGGTGGCCAAAGTATAAGAGTTTCAGCTTCAGCATCAGAACTTCCAATGAATATTCAGTGTTGATTTCCCTTAAGATTAACCGGTTTGGCTTCTTTGCAATTCAAGGGACCTCTAGAATCTTTTCCACCACCACAATTTGAAAGCATCAGTTCATTGGCACTCAGCCTTCTTTATAGCCCAACTCTCACATCTATATATAACTACTGGAAATACTACAGCTTTGACTATACAGAATTTTGTCTGCAAAGTGATGTCTCTGCTTTTTATTATGTTGTCTAAATTTGTCATAACCTTCCTTCCAAAGAGCAAGTGTCTTTAAATTTCATAGCTTCAGTCACTATCTGCAGTGATTTGGGAGACCAAGAAAAGAAAATCTGTTAGTTTCTCCTTTTTCCCTATCTATTTGCCATGAAGTGATGTGACTGAATGCCTAATGTTAGTTTTTTGAATGTTGAGTTTCAAAGCGGTTTTTTCACTCTCTTCTTTCACCCTATTGAAGAGGCTTTTTAGTTTCTCTTCAGTTTCTGTCATTAAAGTGGTATCATCTTCATACCTGAGGTTGCTGATATTCCTCCCAGCAATCTTGATTCCAACTTGGGATTTATCTAGCCCATCAATTCATATAATTTACTCTGCATATAAGTTGAATAAGCAGGGTGACAATGCTGCTGCTACTGCTAAGTCGCTTCAGTCGTGTTTGACTCTGTATGACCCCATAGATGGCAGCCCACCAGGTTCCCCTGTCCCTGGGATTCTCCAGGCAAGAGCACTGGCGTGGGTTGCCATTTCCTTCTCCAATGCATGAAAATGAAAAGTGAAAGTGAAGTTGCTCAGTTGTGTCCGACTTCTAGCGACCCCATGGACTGCAGCCTACCAGGTTCCTCCGTCCATGGGATTTTCCAGGCAAGAGTACTGGAGTGGGGTACTATAGACAGCCTTAAAGTACTCTTTTCCCAATTTTGAACCAATCTGTGTTGCATGTCCAGTTCTAACTATTACTTCTTGACCTGCATACAGGTTACTCAGGAGATAGGTAAGGTGGACTGGTACTACCATAACTTTAAGAATTTTCCACAATTTGTTGTGATGCACACAGTCAAAGGCTTTAACATAGTCAAATAAACAGAAGTATATGTTTTTCTGGAACTCCCTTGCTTTCTCCATGATGTAACAAATGTTGCCAATTTAATCTGTTTCCTCTGTCTTTTCGAAACTGAGCTTATAAATATGGAATTTCTCAGTTCATGCACTGATGAAGCGTAACTTGGAAGATTTTGAGCATTACCTTGGAGCATGTGACATGAACATAACTGTATTATACTTTGAGCATTCTTTGTCATTGCCTTTTTTGGGGATGGGAATGAAAACTGACCTTTTCCAGTCCTGTGACCATTGCTGAGTTTTCCAAATTTGCTAATATATTGAGTGCAGTACTTTCACAGCATCATCTTTTAGGATTTTAAAAAGTTCGTCTGGAATTCAATCACCTCCACTAGCTCCCATTCTATTGTTTTTCTCTATTTCTTTGCATTGTTAATTTAATAAAACCTCTTTATCACTCCTTGCTTTTTTTCTGGAACTCTACATTCAGTTAGGTATATCTTTTCCTTTCTACTTTGCCTTTCATGTCTCTTCTTTCCTCAGCTATTTGTAAAGCCTCCTCAGACAACCACTTTGCCCTCTTGCATTTCTTTTTCTTTGGGATGGTTTTGGTCACCAAAACCATTCCCTGTACAATGTTACAAACCTCCATCCATAGTTCTTCAGGCACTCTGTCTTCCAGATATACTCCCTTGAATCTATTTTTCACTTCTACTGTATAATCATAGGGATTTGATTTAGGTCATACCTGAAAGGCCTACGCCTTTCTCTACTTGCTTCAATTTAAGTCTGAATTTTGCAATAATGGGCTATAATCTGAGCTACAGTCAATGCCAGGTCTTAGTTTTGCTGATTTTATAGTTTCTCCATCTTCTGGTGCAAAGAACATAATCAATCTGATTTCAGTACTGATCATCTGGTGATGTCCATGTGTACAGTTGTCTGTTGTATTGTTAGAAGAGGGTGTTTGCTATGAACAGTGTGTTCTCTTAACAAAACTCTATTAGCCTTTCCTCTGCTTCATTTTGTACTCCAAAGCCAAACTTTTTTTTTTTTTTTTAAATTCTGGGACCATTTTGAATTACTAGTTTTGCATTCCATCCCTTTATGAAGAAAATGACATTGTTTTTTAGTATTAGTTCTAGAAGATGCTGTAGGTTTCCATAGAACCAGTCAACTTCAGCTTCCTTGGCATCAGTATTTGGGGTATTGACTTGGGGTACTGTGATGAATGGTTTACCTTGGAAAGGACCTGGGATCATTCTGTCATTTTTGAAATTGCACTCAAGTACTGAACTTTGGGCTCTTTTGTTGACTATGAGGACTATTCCATTTCTTCTAAGGGCTTCTTCTCCACAGTAGTAGATATAATGGTCACAGAATTAAATTTGTCAGTTCCTGTCCATTTTAGTTCACTGATTCCTAAAATGTCAGTGTTCACTCTTGCTATTTCCTGCTTGACCACATCCAATTTACCTTGATTTGTAGACCTAGCATTTCAGTTTCCTATGCAATACTGTTCTTTACAGCATCAGACTTTACTTTCACCACCAGACATATCCACAACTGAGTGTTGTTTTTGCTTTGACCCAGCCACTTCATTCTTTCTAGAGCTATTAGTAATATCCCAGTAGCATAGCTACCCCAGTAGCATATTGGACACCTGACCTCAGGAGCTCATCTTCTGGTGTCATATATTTTTGCCTTTTCTTATAGTTCATTGCAGTTCTCAAGGCAAGAATACTGGAGTGGGTTGCCATTTCCTTATCCAGTGCACCATGTTTTGTCAGAACTTTCATTGTGATCTGTCTGTCTTGGGTGGACTGCACAGCATGGCTCATAGCTTCATTTAGTTAAGCAAGTCTCTTCACCATGATATGGCTGCGATTTGGAAGGGTAAGAACCACAAGAACACAAATAGAGGCAATAAAGTATAGAAGAGCACAAAATACTATGTTTAGTTGATATGTAAATTTGAAAACTGATGCAAAATAAATGTTCTATTTAGAAAATTAAAACCAACTCAAAGAGAAATAGAAAACTTGAATAGATCAATTAAATTGAGATATAGTAAAGATAGTTAAATCATTAGTGCATTTTATCAAATTAAAGAGGGAAAAAATCATATGATCACACAACAAATCAAACTTGGGTTTGACCCCTGGGTTGGGTAGACCAGTTGGATGAGGGCATGGCAACCCACTCCAGTATTCTTACCTGGAGAATCCCCATGGTCAGAGGAGCCTGGTGGGCCTACAGTCCATAGAGGCTCAAAAAGCTGGACACGACTGAGCAACAGCACATGATAGAAGGTGAAAAATATCTTCCAAAATTCTCCCTGCATCCATGAAAAGAAAAACAGAAGTGCAGGTAAACCAAAAATAGAAGGAAATATCTTTTATGCACTTTCTCCAAGAAATCTAAGGAAACATCAAATTAGTGGCAAAACATGAAGGCATCCATCTGAAACAGTTTTAAGATAAGGATGGCCTCAATCATTGCTATTAGTCATGACCATACGGAAAGCTCTCTTACTATGTATTAACCAAAACTATCAAGCAAATAAGATTTAATATTACATAGGAAAAATAAAACTGTCATCTTTTTTGTAGACAGTAAGATAGTTTGAGGACTTCCCTGGTGGCTCAGATGGTAAAGAGTCTGCCTACAATGCGGGAGACCGGGTTCAATCCCTGAGCCACGAAGATCTTCTGTAGAAGGAAATAGCAACCCACTCCAGTATTCTTGACTGGGAAATCCCATGGATGGAGGAGCCTGGTAGGCTACAGTCCATGGGATCTCGTGTCCAAGAGATGGACATGACTGAGCGACTTCAATTTCACTTTTCACTTTTTAAGATAGTTCACCTTGTAAATATAAGAAAACCAATTGAAAAATTAATTGAATTAATATTAGCTCAATTTAAAAAGTCAAATTAAAATTAATATAAATATTAATAAAATTTCTTATGTAGCATCAGGAACCAACAACAAAATTGCCTACGGGGGAAAATCATCAGTCACACTAGCAAAAAGAAACACAAGTTATGTGAAAAATAAATCTCATAAATATATCAAGATAATCCAAAAATGTAAAATATGAACTATATCTGCACAAACAGAAAGGCATGCTATGATTCTAACTGGGAAAGCTCTATATTGTAAAAACACTGCTTCTTCTCTACTTGATCTACACATTCAAAAATTTCCAATCAGGCTTTTAGTCCCAAGTAGTAGATTGACCTCATGCATTTATATTCTCTCCCTCCCAGGATTTCATTTAAATGAAAACAAGGCAATGAGAAGACTCAAGAAGATGACATTTGCAGAAGAGATAATTAAACTGAGTTCAAGAAGACATAGAGAAGATAAAAGAATGTTCACAAAAAATTAGAGTTCAAAAGATGCAACATGGATGCTTGGGAAAGTTCAGAATTACTGAAAGGTGCCAACTGTCCTCAACTCTGAATGGTTTTGGCTCTATGGAGCGTTTGCAGGATTGGTTGTTGGGAAAGTCGAGACTTAAATTTTTATATGGAGTAGTAGATTCCTATTACCATGTCATCACCCACAAACAAGAGACACAAAGGAATCTCAGTAGCCAGACTGGCTCTCTTCAGGTAGAGAGGTATGAACAAGCTGCTCAAGATTTAGAATGTCTGATATGGTCATTAGAAGACTTGACAGAAGCATGCAAACTTATGGCCCTGACCTTCCCTCCATTCAGTAAGGCTGGCTGAGGCTTTATTTGCTCATTTCAAGGTAAAGGACTCCAGTAGACAATCCCTACCCACGTGCACAGGCTCCCAGTCAGGTTTATTATTGCTTCATTCTTAGATATGAAATTAAAAATGACAACCAAGAAAACCAGACATTTAAAGAAAGATCACTGATGCACCCCAAGGGCTAGAACTGTTGATGTGCATTGAAGATGTTCAATGAATATTTGCTGAATGAATGACTGGCCAAGGGAAAAGTAACAAAATCTGACAGTGGAACAAACAGGTAATTGGGGAAATGGAAGGTACATTAGCATTTTTAAAGTCTAGAATCCTTAGTGAAGTTTGAAATTATATTCTTTCCATAAAACAGCAGTTTCTTCTCTATTTAAAGGAGAGAGATAAGAAAAGGCAGGAAGGAAGAAGACAGAAGGAAGGAGGAAGAACAGAGAGGAGGCAAGGAAGGGAAAAGGAAGCTCTTAAAATTAAATATATATATATATATATATATATATATATATATATATATGCGATGTTCCACTCCTCCTCCAAAAACATTGAAAGTTAAAACAAAAACAAGTAAACAAAATGTTGAATAAATGACAAATGATGAGGAGACAAAAGTACATAAAAAAAGGTAAATTTTGAAGATGCACAGTGAGCACATAGTCCGTTTCTACTGGAGGAGTTCTGGAGTTGTAAGGGAGTGTACTTGACAACATGGCTTCTCCCATACTCTGGAAAGTACATGTGCACATGAATACATAGCACACATGCACTCACACACATATGTACATATACATGAATGCACATATATGTGTGTGTGCACACAGACTTGCATATAGTCATCTGCAGCTGCATTGCTAACACCCCCAGATGGCTGTTTTCTTCTGTCCCCACTGTTGGACACAAGATCCCCACTACTCGCATGATCTCAAATCCAACCTAACAAGATCACCAAGTGATTTGTAGGAATGGATTTGGCAGAGTGTGTGCTGCAGTAACATGTGCACCTTGGTTTGGGGATGGAGACAGAGTGAGGGGCTAGCTACAGTCTTCTGCTTTACATGGTCCCACTGTCTCACAAATGCTCTGCCATTGACTTATAAATAAACAATTTTGGCAGCCACCGTGTGGCTGAATTTAATTGAATCTTCTGATTGAATCTGAAATACAGTATTCCTAATGCATCTCCACTCTCTCCTTAAGCCCCTTTACATTTAGCATCTCAATCCTCTCCTTAAGTTCCTTTACATTTGGCAGAGTCTAGGGCTTTTTATTTTGAGGGGCTCCAAAATTACTGCAGATGGTGACTTCAGCCATGAAATTAAAAGACAGTGACTCCTTGGAAGAAAAGCTATGACCAAACAAAACAGCATATTAAAAAGCAGAGACATTACTTTGCCAGCAAAGGTCCATCTAGTCGAAGCTATGATTTTTCCAGTAGTCATGTATGGATGTGAGAATTAGACTATAAAGAAAGCTGAGCACTGAAGAATTGATGCTTTTGAACTGTGGTTCAAGGGACATGGAGAAGTTCCTTGAACTGCAGGAAAATAAAACCAATCAATCCTAAGGGAAATTAGCCCTGAATTTTCGTGGAAGGACTGATGCTGAAGCTCAAATTCCAATACTTTGGCCACCTGAAGCGAGAACTGACTTATTGGAAAAGACCCTGAGGCTGGCAAAGATTAAAGGCAGGAGGAGAAGGGGATGACAGAGGATAAGATGGTTGGATGGCATCACCGACTCAATGAACATGAGTTTGAGTAAGGTCTGGGAGTTGGTGATGGTCAGGGAAGCCTGGTGTGCTGCTCTCCTTGGAATCACAAATAGTTGGACACGAATGAGTGACTGAACTGAACTGAACTTTGGGTCTCCCAACCTGACCAAAAAGACAGTTTCTGGACATAAAAGTGAAAAAAGCAAACCTTGAGATTTTGGTTATGCTCAAAAGTTAATTTGAAATGTTATAAAGCTACATGTGAAAAGAATTAAAACCATAAAGTTCTGCTTAAAGACATAAGAAGATATCTTCCTGGTCCTGGAGTGAGCAAATATTTCTTAGAAAAAAATACAAACAGCATTAACCAAAGAAGAATAAAAAAAATAAAACTGTCTTCATCAAAATTTTGGTCTTCCCTGGTGGTTCAGAGGAAAAAAATCTGTCTGTAATGCTGGAGACCTGGGTTTGATCCTTGGGTCAGGAAGATTCTCTAGAGAAGGAAATGGCAACCCACTCCAGTACTCTTGCCTGGAAAGTCTCATGGACAGAGGAGCCTGGTAGGCTACAGTCCATGGGGTTGCAAAGAATCAGACACAACTGAGTGACTTTACTTTCACTTTTCACTGTTCATCAAAATTTAATATTTTTCTTGTCAAATACATCACCTAAAATATGGGAAAAAACAGGCATAGACTGAGAAAATATATATTCAATATATTAGATATATATATACTGTGTGTGTGTATATATATATATAATAAAACTTTTATTCAGAAGAGACAAATATGTACAAACATCAATGAAAACACAACTGAGTTCAAAAATTAACAAAAAACTTGAACAGAAACTTCACGAAGAAAATATTCATAAGGCCAGTCAAAATCATATGATTAGATGCTCACATTAATTAATTAACCAGAGAAATGCAAAAAGGAAGTCTATTATGAAAAATAACTACACACTCACTGGAATGGCTACAATGAAAACTACAGATAATCCAAATGCTAAGAATAAAGCAAATGTACACTGCTTTGGGGACTGTAAAATGTGTAACGATTTAGGAAACTGGTAGTTTACAATAAAGTTTAACTGATCCTTACCCTGTGTCTCAGCAATTCTACTTCTAAGTGTATACCTATATTAGTATTCTAGAACTATCATAATGAAATACACAAATTGGATGACAGAAAAAACAGAAATATATTATTTCGCCATGCCCGATGCTAGAAGTCAGAAACCAAGGTATCAGCAGGACCATTGCTCCCTCTGAAGGCACTAAAGAAAGATGTTTCAGATCTCTGTCCTAGCTTTTAGGTAGTTCCTTGTCTGGTAGGCAGGATCAGTTGTGTTCAGGGTGGTTAGGATTCCCTGGTGGCTCAGAGGGTAAAGAATTTGCCTGCATTAAGGAGACCCAGGTTTGATCCCTGTGATAGGAAGATCTCCCTGTGATGGAGAAGAAAATTGCTACTCATTCCAGTATTCCTGCCTGGAGAATCCCATGGACAGATGTCACAGAGAGTTGGACATGACTGAGTGACTAACATTTTCAACACTGCTTGGTAGAAGCACTGCAGTCTTCTCATGGCATTCCCCCTGTGTGTGTAGGTGTATCTAAAACCCCTCTTTTCTATAAGGACACTGGCCATATGGGATTAGGACTACCCTTTTCCAGTATAACCTCCTCTAAACTAATTATGTTTGCATGATCCTACTTCCAAATAAGATCTCATTCTTAGATACTGAGTGTTAGAACTTCAGCAAAATGAATTAGGGGAAGCACAATTCAAGCCATAACAATTTCCAACAGAAATGAATGCATCTCTACCAAAATACAATAATGTATTAAGCAGTTTAATTTATAATCGTAAAAAATGAAAATCAATCAAATGTCCAACAAAGACAGTAGATAAACAAAATGCCATATATTTACACAATGGCATACCAAATGATAAGGAACATGCCACAGAATGAAAAGAAATGATTATTACACAGTGTGAATGACTCTCAGAAACATTATATAGAATAAAATAAGCCAGAAATAAGATGTATACATACTGATTCCTTTTACATAAAGTATTTATAAACTCTAAACTTTTATATCAACAGACACGCAGTGATGGAAGCTAGACAGAAATGACATGTAGGTGGGGGTTGGGGAGTGAGAGTTGAGAGAGAAAAGCCATGAGGAAAACATCTAGGGAAGTAAAAATTTCTGTGCCTTCATTTGGGGACTGCTCAGTCAGGAGTAAAGGCAAAATTAACAGGATGTTAATTCATGACATGTAGGTGGGGGTTGGGGAGTGAGAGTTTAGAGAGAAAAGCCATGAGGAAAACATCTAGGGAAGTAAAAATTTCTGTGCCTTCATTTGGGGACTGCTCAGTCAGGAGTAAAGGCAAAATTAACAGGATGTTAATTCTTCAGTCGCACAGTAGTGTCTGACACTTTGCATCCTCATGGACTGCAGCATGCAAGGCTTCCCTATCCCTCACAATTTCCAGGAGTTTCCTCTAACTCATGTCCATTCAGTCAGTGATGCCATCCAACCATCTCATCCTCTGTTGTCCCCTTCCCCTCCTGCTGTCAATCTTTCCCAGCATCAGTGTCTTTTCCAATGAGTTGGCTCTTTGCAGCAGGTGGCCAAAGTATTGGAGCTTCAACTTCAGTATCAGCACTTCCAATGAATATTCAGAGTTTATTTCCTTTAAGATTGACTGTTTTGATCTCCTGGATATCCAAGGGACTCTCAAGAGTTTTCTCCAGCACCACAGTCCAAAAACATCAATTCTTTGGTGCTTAGCCTTCTCTGTTCCAACTCTCACATCTGTACATGACTACTGGAAAAATCATAGCTTTGACTATATGGACCTTTGTTGGCAAAGGTCTGCTTTTTAATGCACAAAGTTTGTCATAGCTTTTCTTCCAAGGTGTGCTGGAAATGCATGTAGTTTACTCTGCATATTATACATATGGAAAAACTATAAGGTAAAACAAAAACTATACAGGGGGATTGGCATTCTTTAACATAGTCTTGGGTTTTCCATGCAATTTTGTTAAAATGCTAACAAAAAAATTTCATTTCTAGGATGCTTTATATAATCTATCTGGCAGGTGCTGGATAATCCATAGCTTCCAGTTCTGGACAGCATAAGCCAAGGGACACATTATCTTATGCACTAATGTTACAGCCTCTGAACAAATCGAATCTAGAGATTGAACTTAATGCTTCTGTATAATATATATTATGAGTAAAACTGGGAGAGACAGTGGAGAAGGAAATGAAGGATAAGGAAGAGGAAATTTACAAAGCAGATCCAGAGAGTATTATTTCTGAATTCCTTAGTAGACACCCTAATACACAAGAGATAGTCCACTCCCTTGAATGGGAGGCAAGGAAGCAGAGAGCCAGGTTACATCAGTTTTCTAGGAACGCAAGTTTCAGGGCTTTGGGCACAGTCAAGACCATTAGCAGTATTTATGTAACAGTGAAGTGGCTGCCAGGAGGCACTGCAGCACTGCCCAGCAGGTGCCTGGCACTGGATCAGCAAGCTGCCAAGAGAAGATACTCCATGGCGAAGGACAGTAGTGGCAACTGCGCTTCACTGGACCAGCCATAAGGAGATACCCCATGACCAAGGTCAGAGAAATCCCAGTAATACAGTAGGCACTGAGAGAGGGCATCAGAGGGCAGACATATTGAAAACCACCATCACAAAAACTCGTAAATCTGATCACATGGACCACAGCCTTGTCTAACTCTATGAAACTATGAGCCAGGCCATGTATGACCACCCAAGATGGATGTATCATGGTGGAGAGTTCTGACAAAGTGTGGTCCACTGGAGAAGGGATTGGCAAGCCACTTCAGTATTCCTGCCTTGAGAACCCCATGAACAGTATGAAAAGGCAAAAAGATAGGACAGTGAAAGATAAACAACCAGGTCTGTAGGTCCCCAATATGCTACTGAACATCAGTGGAGAAATAACTTCAAAAAGAATGAAGAGACTGAGAAAAAGCAAAAACAACACGCAGTTGTAGATGTGACTGGTGATGGAAGCAAGTGCTGATGATGTAAAAAGCAGTATTGCATAGGAACTTGGAATGATAGGTCCACGAATCAAGGCAAATTGGAAGTGATCAAATAGGAGATGGCAAGAGTGAATGCCAACATTTTAGGAATCAGTGAACTAAAATGGATTGGAATGGGTGATTTTAAGTCAGATGACCATTATCTACTACTGTGGGCAAAAATCTCTTAGAAGAGATGGAGTAGCCATCATAGTCCACAAAAGAGTCTGAAATACAGTACTTGGATGCAGTCTCAAAAAGGACAGAATGACCTCTGGTAGTTTCCAAGCTAAACCATTCAATATCACAGTAAGCCAAGTCTATGCCCCAACAAGTAATGCTGAAGAAGCTGATGTTGAATGATTCTATGAAGACCTACAAGACCTTATAGAACTAACACCCAAAAAAGATGTCCTTTTCATTATCAGGAACTGGAATGCAAAGGTAGGAATTCAAGAAACACGAGGAGTAATATAGGCAAATTTTGCCTTGGATTACAGAATGAAGCAGGGCAAATAACCGTTTAAAAAAAAGGCGGGGGAGGGGGGACTAATAGAGTTTTGCAAAGAAAGCAAACTGGTCAGAGCAAACACCCTCTTCCAACAACACAAGGGAAGACTCATATACATGGACAGCACCAGATGGTTAACACTGAAATCAGATTGATTATATTCTTTGCAGCCAAAGATGGAGAAGCTCTATACAGTCATCAAAAAAAAAAAAGACCGGGAGCTGACTGTGGCTCAGATCATAAACTCCTTATTGGCAAATTCAGATTTAAATTGTCAATGTATGACAAAACCAATAGAATACTATAATTAGCCTCCAAAATAAATAAATAAATTTTTTTTTTTTTTTAATGACAAGAGGGAAAACCACTAGACCACGCAGGTATGACCTAAATCAAATCCCTAATGATCATACAGTGGAAGTGGGAAATAGATTTAAGGAACTAGGTCTGATAGACAGAGTGCTTGATGAACTACAGATGGACATTTGTGACATTGTATAGGAGACAGGAATCAAGAATATATATATATATATATATATATATATATATATATATGAAATTCAAAAAAGCAAAATGGCTGTCTGTGGAGGCCTTACAAATAGCTGTGAAAAGAAGAGAAGCGAAAAGCAAAGGAGAAAAGGACAGATTTACCCATTTGAATGCAGAATTCCAAAGCATAGCAAGAAGAGATAAGAAAGCCTCCCACAGTGATCAGTGCATGAAATAGAGAAAAACAAGAGAATAGGAAAGACTAGAGATCTCTTCAAGAAAATTAGAGATATCAAGGGAACATTTCATGCAAAGATGAGCTCAATAGAGGACAGAAATAATAGAGATGTAACAGAAGCAGAAGATATTAAGAAGAGGTGGCAAGAATACACAGAAGAACTGTACAAAAAAGATCTTCATGACCCAGCTAATCACGATGGTGTGATCACTCATCTAGAGCCAGACATCCTGGAATGCGAAGTCAGGTGGGCCTTAGAAAGCATCACTATGAACAAAGCTAGTGGAGGTGATGGAATTCCAGTTGAACTATTTCAAATCCTGAAAGATGATGCTGTGAAAGTGCTCCACTCAATATGCCAGCAAATTTGGAAAACTCAGCAGTGGCCACAGGACTGGAAAAGGTCAGTTTTCATTCCAATCCCAAAGAAAGGCAACGCCAAAGAATGCTCAAACTACTGAAAAATTGCACTTATCTCACACGCTAGTAAAGTAATGCTCAAAATTCTCCAAGCCAGGCTTCAACAATATGTGAACCGTGAACTTCCTGATATTCAAGCTGGTTTTATAAAAGGCAGAGGAACCAGAGATCAAATTGCCAAAATCCGCTGGATCATGGAAAAAGCAAGAGAGTTCCAGAAAAACATCTATTTATGCTTTATTGACTATGCCATAGCCTTTGACTGTGTGGATCACAATAAACTGTGGAAAATTCTGAAAGAGATTGGGAATACCAGACAACCTGACTTGCTTCTTGAGAAATCTGTATGCAGGTCAGGAAGCAATAGGTAGAACAGAACATGGAAAGACAGCCTGGTTCCAAATAGCAAAAGGAGTGCAACAAGGCTGTATGTTGTCACCCTGCTTATTTAACTTCTATGCAGAAGACATCATGAGAAACCCTGGACTGGAAGAAACATAAGCTGGAATCAAGATTGCCAGGAGAAATATCAATAATGTCAGATATGCAGATGACGCCACCCTTATGGCAGAAAGTGAAGAGGAACTAAAAAGCCTCTTGATGAAAGTGAAAGAGGAGAGTGAAAGAGTTGGCTTAAAGCTCAACATTCAGAAAACGAAGATCATGGCATCTGGTCCCATCACTTCATGGCAAATAGATGGGGAAACAGTGGAAACAGTGTCATATTTTATTTTTGGGGGCTCCAAAATCACTGCAGATGGTGAACTGCAGCCGTGAAATTAAAAGACGCATACTCCTTGGAAGAAAAGTTATGACCAACCTAGATAGCATATTCAAAAGCAGAGACATTTCTTTGCCAACTAAGGTCCATCGGCTATGGTTTTTCCTGTGGTCATGTATGGATGTGAGAATTGGACTGTGAAGAAGGCTGAGCGCCAAAGAATTAATGCTTTTGAACTGTGGTGTTGGAGAAGACACTTGAGAGTCCACTGGGCTGCACGGAGATCCAACCAGTCCATTCTGAAGGAGATCAGCCCTGGGATTTCTTTGGGAGGAATGATGCTAAAGCTGAAACTCCAGTCCTTTGGCCACCTCATGCGAAGAGTTGACTCATTGGAAAAGACTCTGATGCTGCAAGGGATTGCGGGCAGGAGGAGAAGGGGCTGACAGGTGATGAGATGGCTGGATGGCATCACTGACTCGACGGACGTGACTCTGAGTGAACTGCGGGAGTTGGTGATGGACAGGGAGGCCTGGCATGCTGCAATTCATGGGGTTGCAAGGAGTCGGACACGACTGAGCGACTGAACTGAACTGAACTAAACTGAACAGAAGCAGAAGATATTAAGAAGAGGTGGCAAGAATACACAGAAGAGTTGTACAAAAAAGATCTTCATGACCCAGATATTCATGATGGTGCAATCACTCACCAAGAGCCAGACATTCTGGAATGAGAAGTCAAGTGGGCCTTAGGAAGCATCACTACAAACTAAGCTAGTGGAGGCGATGGAATTCCAGTTGAGTTATTTAAATCCTAAAAGATGATGCTGAGAAAGTGCTGCACTCAATATTCCAGCAAATTTGGAAAACTAAGCCGTGGCCTCAGGACTGGAAAAGGTAATTTTTCATTCCAATCCAAAGAAAGGCAATATCAAAGAATGCTTAAACTACCACACAATTGCACTCATCTCACACGCTAGGAAAGTAATGCTAAAAATTCTCAAAGGCAGCTTGAAATTCCAGATGTACAACCTGGATTTAGAAACAGCGGAGGAACCAGCAATCAAATTGCTGACATCTGCTGAATGATCAAAAAAGCAAGAGAGTCCCAGAAAAACATCTATTTCCGCTTTATGACTATGCCAAAGCCTTTGACTGTGTGGATCACAGTAAATTGTGGAAAATTCTGAAAGAAACAGGAATATCAGACCACCTGACCTGACTCTTGAGAAACCTATCTGCAGGTCAGGAAGCAACAGTTAGAACTGGACATGGAACAACAGACTGGTTCCAAAAGAGAAAAGGAGTAAGTCAAGGCTGTATACTGTCACCCTGCTTATTTAACTTGTATGCAGAGTACATCATGAGAAACGCTGGGCTGGAAGAAGCACAAGCTGGAATCAAGATTGCTGGGAGAAATATCAATAACCTCAGGTATGCAGATTACACCTCCCTTATGGCAGAAAGTGAAGAAATGAAGAGCCTCTTGATGAAAGTGAAAGAGGAGAGTGAAAAAGTCAGCTTAAAGCTCAACAGTTTTTCTGTGTATTCTTGCCACCTCTTCCAAGTATCTTCTGTTTCTGTTAGGTCCATACCATTTCGGTCCTTGATTGAACCCATCTTTGAATGAAATGTTCACTTGGTATCTCTAAGTTTCTTGAAGAAATCTCTAGTTTTTCCCTCTCTATTCTTTTCCTCTATTTCTTTGCACTGATCCCTCAGGAAGGCTTTCTATCTCTCTTTGCCATTCTTTTGAACTCGGCATTCAAATGGTTATATCTTTCCTTTTCTCTTTGGCTTTTCACTTCTCCAGTTTTCACATCTATTATTGTAAGGCCTCCTCAGATAGCCATTAGTTTTCTGCATTTCTTTTGTGGGGATGATCTTAATCCCTGTCTCCTGTACAATATGATCCTCCATCCATAGTTCATCAGGTATTCTGTCTATCAGATCTAGTCTCTTAAATCTATTTGTCATTTCCACTGTATAATCATTAGAGCTTTGATTTAGGTCATACCAGAACGGTCTAGCAGTTTCCCCTACTTTCTTCAATTTACAACTGAATTTGGCAATAAACAGTCCATGAACTGAGCCATAGTCAGCTCCCAGTAGTGTTTCTTCTGACTATATAGAGCTTCTCCATCTTTGACTGCAAATAATATAATCAATCTGATTTTGGTGTTGACCATCTGGTGATGTCCATGTGTAGAGTTTTCTCCTGTATTGTTGGAAGAGGGTGTTTGCTATGACCAGTTCAGTTTAGTTCAGTCACTCAGTCATGTCTGACTCTTTACAACCCCATGAATTGCAGCACGCCAGGCCTCCCTGTCCATCACCAACTCCCGCAGTTCACTCAGAGTCACGTCCGTCGAGTCAGTGATGCCATCCAGCCATCTCATGCCCTATCAGCCCCTTCTCCTCCTGCCCCCAATCCTTCCCAGCATCAGAGTCTTTTCCAATGAGTCAACTCTTCGCATGCGGTGGCCGAAGTATTGGAGTTTCACCTTTAGCATCATTCCTTCTAAAGAAACCCCAGGGCTGATCTCCTTCAGAATGGACTGGTTGGATCTCCTGGCAGTCCAAAGGACTCTCAAGAGCCTTCTCCAACACCACAGCTTAAAAGTATCAGTTTTTCAAGGCTCAGCTTCTTCACAGTCCAACTCTCACATCGATACATGACAACAGGAAAAACCATAGCCTTGACTAGACGGACCTTTGTTGGCAAAGTAATGTCTCTGCTTTTGAATATGCTATCTAGGTTGCTCATAACTTTTCTTCCAAGGAGTAAGCGTATTTACTTTCATGGCTGCAGTCACCATCTGCAGTGATTTTGGAGCCCCCCAAAATGAAGTCTGACACTGTTTCCACTGTTTCCCTCTCTATTTCCCATGAAGTGATGGGACAAGATGCTATGATCGTCATTTTCTGAACATTGAGCTTTAAGCCAACTTTTTCACTCTCCTCTTTCACTTTCATCAAGAGGCTTTTTAGTTCCCCTTCACTTTCTGCCATAAGGGTGGTGTCATCTGCATATCTGAGGTTATTGATATTTCTCCCAGCAATCTTGATTCTAGCTTGTGTTTCTTCCAACCAAGCATTTCTCATGATTTACTCTGCATAGAAGTTAAATAAGAGGAATGACAACATACAGCCTTGACGTACTCCTTTTCCTGTTTGCTATGACCAGCGTGTTCTCTTCGCAGAAATCTTTAACGTTTGCCATACTTCATTCTGTACCCCAAAGCAAAATTTGCCTGTTACTCCAGGTATTTCTTGAGTTCCTACTTTTGCATTCCAGACCCCAATAATGAAAAGGACATCTTCCTGGGGTATTAATTCTAAAAGACCTCTTAGGTCTTCATAGAACCATTCAACATTAGCTTCTTCAGCATTATGGTAGGGCATAGACTTGGATTAGCATGATATTGAATGGTTTACCTTGGAAACGAACAAAGAGATTATTCTGTTGTTTTAGAGATTGCGTCCAAGTGCCACATTTCAGACTCTTGGTGACGATGCTGGCTACTCCATTTCTTCTAAGGGATTCTTGCCCACAGTAGTAGATAATGGTCATCTGACTTAAAATCACCCATTCCAATCCATTTTAGTTCACTGATTCCTAAAATGTTGGCATTCACTCTTGCCATCTCCTATTTGATCACTTCCAATTTGCCTTGATTCGTGGACCTATCATTCCAAGTTCCTATGCAGTATTGCTTTTTACATCATCGGCGCTTGCTTCCATCACCAGTCACATCTACAACTGCGTGTTGTTTTTGCTTTTTCTCGGTCTCTTCATTCTTTTTGAAGTTATTTCTCCACTGATGTTCAGTAGCATATTGGGGACCTACAGACCTGGTTGTTTATCTTTCACTGTCCTATCTTTTTGCCTTTTCATACTGTTCATGGGATTCTGAAGGCAGAAATACTGAAGTGGCTTGCCAATCCCTTCTACAGTGGGCCACATTGTGTCAGAACTCTCCACCATGATCCATCCATCCTACATGGCCTGGCCCATAGTTTCATAGAGTTAGACAAGGCTGTGGGCATGTGATCAGATTGGGAAGTTTTTGTGACAGTGGCTTTCAGTCTGTCTACCTTCTGATGGAGAAGGATAAAAGGCTTATGAAAGCTTCCTGACGGGATAGACTGACTGAGGGGGATACTGGGTCTTGTTCTGATGGGAGGGGCTATGCTCAGTAAATCTTTAATTCAATTTTCGGTTGATGGGTTGAGCTCTGTTCCCTTCCTACTTTTACCTGCAGCCAAACTATGGTGGAGGTAATGAAGATAATGGTGGCAAGAATAACAGAAGAACTGTACAAAAATGATCTTCATGACCCAGATAATCACAATTGTGCAAGCACTAACCTAGAGCCAGACATCCTGGAATGTGAAGTCAAGTCAGCTTTAGGAAGTGTCACTACGAACCAAGCTAGTGGAGGTGATTTATTCCACTTGAGCTATTTCAAATCCTGAAAGATGATGCTGTGAAAGTGCTGCACTCAATATGCCAGCAAATTTGGAAAACTCAGCAGTGGCCACATACTGGAAAAGGTCAGTTTTCATTCCAATCCCAAAGAAAGGCAACGCCAAAGAATGCTCATACTACTGCACAGTTGCACTCATCACACACTAGAAAAATTATGCTCAAAATTCTCCAAGCCAGGCTTCAGCAATACATGAACCATGAACATCCAGTTGTTTAAGCTTGTTTTAGAGAAGGCAGAGGAACCAGAGATCAAATTGCCAGCATCCACTGGGTCATTGCAAAAACAAGAGAGTTCCAGAAAAATATCTACTTCTGCTTTATTGACTATGCTAAAGCCTTTGGCTGTGTGGATCACAATAAACTGTGGAAAACTCTTCAAGAGATGAGAATACCAGACCACCTGACCTACCTCTTGAGAAATCTGTATGCAAATCGGGAAGCAACAGTTAGAACTGGATATCAGGCAACAGACTGGTTCCACATAGGAAAAGGAATACATCAAGGCTGTATGTTGTCGCACTGCTTATTTAACTTATATGCAGAGTACATCATGCTAATGCCAGGCTGGATGAAGCACAAGCTGGAATCAAGATTGCTGGGGGAAATATCGGTAACCTCAGATTCACAGATGACAGCACCCTTATGGCAGAACGCAAAGAAGAACTAAAGCACCTCTTGATGAATGTGAAAAAGGAGAGTGAAAATGTTGGCTTAAAGTTCAACATTCATAAAATAAAGGTCATGGCTTCCCATCCCTCACTTCATGGCAAATAGATGGGGAAACAGTGGCAGACTTTATTGTTTTGGACTCCAAAATCACTGTAGATGGTGAATGCAGCCATGAAATAAAAAGATGCTTACTCTTTGGAAGAAAAGTTTTGACCAACCTAGACAACATATTAAAAAGCAGAGACATTACTTAGCCAACAAAGGTCCGCCTAGTCAAGGTTATGGTTTTTCCGGTAGTCATGTATGGATTTGTGACTTGGACTATAAAGAAAGCTGAGTACCCAATAACTGATGATTTTGAACTGCGGTGTTGGAGAAGACTCTTCAGAGTCCCTTGGACTGCAAGGAGATCCGACCAGTCCATCCCAAAGGAAATCAGTCTTGAAGGTTCATTGGAGGACTGATATTGAAGCTGAAACTCCAATACTTTGGCCACCTGATGCAGAGCTGACTCATTTCAAAAGATCCTGATGCTGGGAAAGATTGAAGGTAGAAGGATAAGGAGATGACCGAGGATGAGATGATTTGATGGCATCACTGACTCAATGGACATGAGCTTGAGTAAACTCCAGGAGTTGGTGATGGACAGGGAGGCCTGGCGTGCTGCAGTCCATGTGGTAGCAAAGAGTTGCACATGACTGAGTGACTGAGCTGAACTGAAAGCTCAACATTCAGAAAACTAGAATCATGGCATCCATTCCCATCACTTCAGTGCAAATAGGTGGGGAAACAGTGGAAATAGTGGCAGACTTTATTTTGGGAGGTTCCAAAATCACTGCAGATGGTAACTGCAGCTATGAAATTAAAAGACACTTTCTCCTTGGAAGAAAATCTATGACCAACCTAGACAACATATTAAAGCATAGGCATTACTTAGCTGACAATGTCAAAGCTTTGTTTTTTTTCCAGTAGTCATGTATGGGTGTGAGAGCTGGACCATAAAGAAGCCTGAGTGCCAAAGAATTGATGCTTTTGAACTGTGTTGGAAAATACTCTTGAGAGTCCTTTGGACTGCAAGGAGATCAAATCCTAAAGGAAATCAACCATGAATATTCATCGACTGGACTGCTGCTTAAACTGACGCTTCAATACTTTGGCCACTTGAAGGGAAGAACTGACTCATTAGAAAATACCTTGATGCTGGAAAAAACTGATGGCAGAAGGAGAAGAGATGACAGAGGGTGAGATGGTTGGATGGCATCACCAACTCAATGAACATAAGTTTGCGCAAACTCCAGGAGATGGTGAAAAACAGGGAGGACTGGCATGCTGCAGTCCATGGGGTCGAAAAGAGTTGGACATGACAGCGACTGAACAACAACAGTGAGTAGAGAGAAGAGGGTGGGTCAAAATGGGGCTAGAGGATTCAGAGATGCAATGACTATGTGTAAAATATATAAGCAACAAAGATCTATTGTCCAGCACAGGGAAACACTGCTATTAGTTTGTCATAACTTTAAGTATAATCTATAAAAATATTGAATCACTATGTTGTACATATAAAAACAATATAATATTGTAAATCAATTTATAATTATATTGTAAATCAATATACTTCAATTAAAATAAATGAATGGATGTATATGTAAGGTATAAATGAAAAAGGCAAGAATATGTATTTTAAGCCAACTCTACTAGTGACACAGGAAATGTATTCACTTTTTAACTTGAATTATGGCTACATGAAAAGCTAATTAAAGAGAGAGTCAGAAATAATAAATGCAGAAGAAATGAGGGAAGTAGAAAATTACTATTACAGCACAGTAATCATTGCTCCAGGCAATTTGATGAATGCTAAAATTATTGGGTAGTACTTTAAGGAGAAATAAGGATTTTTTTCACAGCCTCAGTATCTCCTGCAAAATACTTAATAACTGTGCTAGCATCTCTAGGTGCCAATAGCTCCCTCATTCATCTGTGACAACAGGTCTTCAGATGTTACTGAGTATGTCCTAGGTAATAAAATCACTCCTAGTTGAGAACCCCTGAGGTATAATGTGGAAATGGAAAAATAACTTGACAGGTTTATAGTGGAAAACCTGGCAGAAACTACCCTAACCCAGAGATCAACATGAACATCACTAGTGGAAAATCATGTTGACATGTACTCCCTGATGTGATAAGATGGGAAGGTACAGGTCTCATTAGAAGAAGATATCCAACAATCCCAAATTAAGATAGATTCTATAAGTATATCTGACAAGTATTTTTCAAAAGTGGCAAGGTTATGAAAAAAAAGGAGCAATTGGTGGGGGGGGTGGAATCACAGATAAGAGAAAATTAAGGAGACATAATCATTAAATGCAGCATACTGTGGGGATTGAATGATGTAACAGAGAAATAAACATTAGCGCAAAAAAAGTGAAATATAATGTCTGTAGTTCAGCTAATAGTGCTAAACTGATGTAATTATTTTGGTTTTGGTAAATGTATCATGGTTCTATAAGACACTAATGTAAGGGAAGGATGGTATACAAGAAACATAAGTATTATCACAACTCCCCTAGAGATCTAAAATTATTTAAAAATGAAATTAAACAATGAAAAGAGCAAGGTAGTAGCTCTAGACACAAATGAGGGTGGAGAACACCATCAGTCTTCCTCTACACAGACAGGCTTCTGGTCTCTATAGCTTTCCCTGACCCCACATTTCCACTGCCCATCCTCAGTTCAAATTCATAAGTCAGCTACTACTTATAGTGAATTCTGGCTTATCCATTCCACTCCAGTTCCACAAGAACCTCATCACTACATCAGTTTGGTTCAGTCGCTCAGTCGTGTCTGACTCTTTGTGACCCCATGAATCACAGCACGCCAGGCCTCCCTGTCCATCATCATCTACTGGAGTTCACTGAGACTCACGTCCATGGAGTCGATAATGCCATCCAGCCATTTCATCCTCGGTCGTCCCCTTCTCCTCCTGCCCCCAATCCCTCCCAGCATCAGAGTCTTTTCCAATGAGTCAACTCTTCGCATGCGGTGGCCAAAGTACTTGGAGTTTCAGCGTTAGCATCATTCCTTCCAAAGAAATCCCAGGGTTGATCTCCTTCAGAATGGACTGGTTGGATCTCCTTGCCGTCCAGTGGACTCTCAAGAGTCTTCTCCAACACCACAGTTTGAACACATCAATTCTTCAGTGCTCAGCCTTCTTCACAGTTCAACTCTCACATCCATACCTGACCACAGGAAAAACCATAGCCTTGACTAGGTGGACCTTAGTCGGCAAAGTAATGTCTCTGCTTTTGAATATGCTATCTAGGTTGCTCATAACTTTTCTTCCAAGGAGTACGCATCTTTTAATTTCATGGCTGCAATCACCATCTGCAGTGATTTTGGAGCCCAAAAAAATAAAATCTGACACTGTTTCCACTGTTTCCCCATCTATTTCCCATGAAGTGATGGGACCAGATGCCATGATCTTTGTTTTCTGAATGTTGAGCTTTAAGCTAACTTTTTCACTCTCCTCTTTCACTTTCATCAAGAGGCTTTTAGCTCCTCTTAACTTTCTGCCATAAGAGTGGTGTCATCTGCATATCTGAGGTTATTGATATTTCTCCTGGCAATCTTGATTCCAGCTTGTGTTTCTTCCAGTCCAGCATTTCTCATTATGTACTCTGCATAGAAGTTAAATAAGCAGGATGACAATATACAGCCTTGATGTACTCCTTTTCCTATTTGGAACCAGGCTGTCTTTCCATGTCCAGTTCTAACTGTTGCTTCCTGACCTGCATACAGGTTTCTCAAGAGGCAGGTTAGGTGCTCTGGTATTCCCATCTCTTTCAGAATTTTCCACAGTTTATTGTGATCCACACAATCAAAGGCTTTGGCATAGTCAATAAAGCAGATATAAATGTTTTTCTGGAACTCTCTTGCCTTTACCATGATCCAGCAATTTGATCTCTGGTTCCTCTGCCTTTTCTAAAACCAGCTTGAACATCAGGGAGTTCATGGTTCACGTATTTCTGAAGTCTGGCTTGGAGAATTTTGAGCGTTACTTTACTAGCATGTGAGATAAGTGCAATTGTGTGGTAGTTTGAGCATTCTTTTGCATTGCCTTTCTTTGGAATTGGAATGAAAACTACATAAGCAAGATATAAAATTTCCAAGCCTCAGGTTGAAAGAAATAGCTTGAGCAAAGTTTCCTGTAACCCACCTATATCTGATGAAAAGCTCCTGGAAGTAAATTACTTCCATTTATCCCCTTGTCTTTCTGAATGCCTAGCTGATGCTGCAGGTTCTCTGTGAATGGAGCCTCCTTTGGTGGAAAGGCTTATGTTGCTTTTTCTCCTCAACTGATGTATTCATGGATAAGCTGCACAGTGAGAGCTCTTAAATCCTAAATCATGAGGAGCATTAAGTTCTTTTAACTGGAGAAGTAAGCGAACTGTAAAAAGTGCAGAAATGTCACCACAGCCAGGTAGGGGTGAAGAAGTGCAGCAAGGGCAAGGAGGACATCATACTGTTGTTTATTTTAACAGGAAGAAAACATTAATCATGATTCCAAAGCCTCTGCTTGGTTCCGAAGGAACTATGCCCATGGAGGCTTCTTTGTTGGTCTCCTCTAATGCTTGGGCTGGACTATACTCGGAGTATGTGGCATCTTAAGTGAAATTCCTTTCCATTATGCCTGGCCAACTAGAAGGTTTAAACGATGTGTTCATGGAATACTTACATGCCTCTGCCCTAGCAAATGGTCGCTTAATGAAGGCATTGTTCTCCACTTCTTGCTAAACCTTCTTGGAGATAAGGATCATAGTGGTGCTTACCTAGGGAAGCAGGGAGGGAACTCCACCTCTCTCCTAGGAGCTGTGTGGAAAAAGAGTATGTGTATAGCCAACACTTTCTAGTATATGACACTGATAGTAACATCTATCTCTCTGACTGGCAATATTCAAGAGGATTCTTAAGAGCTGTGGATGGATTCATGAATATTTAAAATATGGGTTTCCCAAATATAAAAAATCTTTTTAGAAAAGTAAAATATAAATGAAAAATAAATTGAAAATTATCTAAAAACTCTAAACATGAAACAGATCTTGATCAGACGCCACTAAGGAAAAGGGCTACAAGATTTGATTTCATAAATATTAAAACATTTGGTACTTTAAAAGGCATTATATAAATAGTTTAGAGACAACATGGGGAAAATATTGGAAACATATGTTATGAACAAAGAATTAATATTTATGGTATATAGGGAGTATCTACACAACACTGAAAATAGAAAAAGAGGATCTGATAGTGGTTATGAACACATAATTTACATATATATAAACACACATGTCCAATAAACATCTAAAACAATACAACTTTACTAAAAGAAAATATTTAAATAAAAATTTAAACCAGAGTAATATTATTGTCTTGAGAGTCTTTGGACTCTAAGGAGATGAAATCAATCAATTCTAAGCGAAATCAAACCTAATTTTTTTTGTAAGGGCTGATACTTAATCTGAAGCTCCACTACTTTGGCCACCTGATACCAAGGGCTGACTGATTAGAAAAAACCCTGATGCTGGGAAAGATTGAAGACAGGAGGAAGGGGACGACAGAGAATGAGATGCATCACTGTACTCACTGGACTTGAGTTTGAGCAAGCTCCAGGAGATGGTGAAGGACAGGGAAGCCTGGAGTGCTGCAGTCCATGGGGTCGCAGAGGTAGACATGACTGAATGACTGAACAGCAACAATAACAAGATTTTTCTGATTGGATAGACTAAAACTAAAAAGAATACTTATATCAACTCAATATTAGCAGGAAAAATTGGTGCTATCACCTACTATTGGCAGAAGTGTAGATTTGTGTAAATTAAGTGATATACTTTGTACAAAAGTAAATTTATACAAATATCTTGAAGACAATTTGCCAAATTCAACAAAACTTAAAATATGCACTCTTCATGCATTAAGCAGTTCCCTTACACCAAGAATACTGGTGAATATGTTTACACAAATATGCACAAATGATAATATTAGCCCAAAGAAAGCTGTGAGACTTAGATTTTTAAAACATATGTAAAATTTTGAAATAGTTCATTCATGCTTTGTAAATAGCCAATGTTAACAATTTTTTTTTTAATTTTTGCAAAGATGTTAATTTTAGTGAGGATTATAGGACTCAGCAAAAAGAAGGTCTATCTAAATTTTCATCATAGGAGAATAGTTGAATGAATCATACTTTATCAGCATTGGCATATGACTGTTGTTCAGTATGTATTTGTAGAACAAATGATTACTTCTGATGGACTATGGAGATGAGGTTTCATAGTGCAATTTTCAACAAAGGCTGGAAGATCCTGAACATCTGCTTGTCTTTGTATTAGAGCATCCATGCTTTCTTGCTCCCTCTGCCACAGGCAGCCCTTCCCCCACCTACCCGCCTCCATGACTGCTATGGAGGCACTTCACAGACTGCACCAGGGCATTTGTCAGAGCCTATCTTCTGGGGGTGAGGACACCTCAAACTCAAGGGTGATGCCAGCTACCCAGGTCACAATTCCAACAACACTCCAAGCCCACACAAACATACTCCAGTGCTCAGTGGGTGATTGCTGTGGTTCTCAATGTTTTGCAGATGCTGGCCGTCACCAGTTACACAACTGTAGGGTGTCTCAGTGTAGGCCCCCTGCTTGTGACAGCACTGACTCTGAGCCAGAATCTCTATCCCTGCTGCAGCAGGTGCTCCATCTTCACATGTTGGAATGTACATTCTGATGCTTCTTTTATTGTATAGAGAATAGGATTTGTTTCCTATTTTTAATATGTTTTTCATCTGGAGCATACCTTTTGCTTCCAAGAGCCATCACTGATTCACTGATTTCATGTGCTGGGGAAAAATAAAGGAAGAATTCCTTAGGGATGACTGAACACACTGCATAAAATGTAGATTGGGTTATTAGCAGCCTAAAATCAATTATTTCAGCTTTGGCAATAGCTATTGGTTATCAAACTTTGGTCCAGGAAACTTTACGAATACTTCAGTAAGGTTTTCTATCAGGAAGCTTCAACAACCTTCTTATTGTTTTCCATCAGAGGGTGGACTGAAAGCGGCCACAGAAACTAATCAAACTGGTCATATGGACCACAGACTTGTCTAACTCAATGAAACTATGAGCCATGCCATATAGGGCGACCCAAGACAGATGGGTCATGGTGGAGACTTGTGACAAAACGTGGTCCACTGGAGAAGGGAATGGTAAACCACTTCAGTATTCTTACCTTGAGAACCCCATGAACATTATCAAAAGGCAAAAAGATAGGACACTGAAAGAGGAACTCTCCAGGTCTGTAGGTGCCCAATATGCTACTGGAGATCAGTAGAGAAATAACTCCACAAAGAATGAAGAGATGGAGCCAAAGCAAAAGCAATGCCCAGCTGTGGATCTGACTGGTGATGGAAATAAAGTTAGATGTTATAAAGAACAATATTGCATAGGAATCTGAAGTGTTAAGTCAATGAATCAAGGTAAATTAGAAGTGGCCAAACAGGAGATGGCAAGAGTGAACATCAACATTTTAGGAATCAGTGAACTAAAGTGGAAGGGAAATTTTAATTCAGATGACCATTTTATCTACTACTGTGGGCAAGAATCCCTTAGAAGAAAAAGAGTAGCTATCAGAGTCAGTAAAAGAGTCTCAAATGCAGTACTTGGTTGCAATCTTAAAAATGACAGGATGATCTCTGTTCATTTCCAAGACAAATCATTCAATATCACAGTAATACAACTCTATGCCCCAACCAGCAATGTTAAAGAAGCTGAAATTAAGCAGTTCTATGAAGACCTACAAGACATTCTAGAAATAACAGCCCAAAAAATGTCCTTTTCATCTTAGGGGACTGGAATGCAAAAGTACGAAGTCAAGAAATACCTGGAGTAATGGGCAAATTTGGCCTTGGAGTACAGAATGAAGCAGGACAAAGGTTAATAGAGTTCTGCCAAGAGAACACATTGGTCATTGCAAACACCCTCTTCCAACAACACAAGGGAAGACTCTACACACGGACATCACCAGATGGTCAACACTGAAATCAGATTTATTATATTCTCTGCAGCCAAAGTAGGAGAAGCTCTATACAGTCAGCAAAAACAAAATGGGGGAATATGACTATGGCTCAGATCATGTATTCCTTATTGCCAAATTCAGACTTATACTGAAGAAAGTAGGGAAAATCACTAGACCATTCAGGTATGACCTAAATTAAATCCTTTGTGATTATACAGTGGAACTAAGAAAAAGATTCAAGGGATTAGATCTGATAGACAGAGTGTCTGCAGGTCTATGGACGGAGGTTCGTGACATTGTACTGGAGGCAGTGATCAAGACCATCCCCAAGAAGAGGAAATGCAAAAAGAAAATTGGTAGTCTGAGGAGGCCTTAGAAATATCTGTGAAAAGATAAGAAGTGAAAAGCAAAGGAGAAAAGGAAAGATATACCATTTGAACGCAGAGTTCCAAAGAATAGCAAGGAGAGATAAGAAAGCCTTCTTCAGTGATCAGTGCAAATAAATAGAATGGGAAAGACTAGAGATCTCTTCAAGAAAATTTAAGATACCAAGGGAATATTTCATGCAAAGATGGGCTCGATAAAGGACAGAAATGACATGGAACTAACAGAAGCAGAAGATATTAAGAAGAGGTGGTAAGAATACACAGAAGATCTATTAAAAAAAAAAAAATCTTTAAGACCCAGATAACTACGATGGTATGATCAGTCACCTAGAGCCAGACAATCTGGAATGTGAAGTCAAGTGGGCCTTAGGAAGCATCACTACAAACAAAGCTTGTGAAGGTGATGGAATTCCAGTTGAGTTATTTCAAATCCTAAAAGATGATGCTCTGAAGGTGTTGTACTCAATATGCCAGCAAATTTGGAAAACTCAGCAGTGGCCACAGGACTGGAAAAGGTTAGTTTTCATTCCAATTCCAAAGAAAGGCAATGCCAAAAATCCTCAGACTACCACACCATTGCACTCATCTCACATGGCAGTAAAGTAATTCTCAAAATTCTCCAAGTTAAGCTTCAACAGTACGTGAATCATGAACTTCCAGATGCTCAAGCTGGATTTAGAAAAGGCAAAGGAACCATAGATCAAATTATCAACATCTGCTGGATCATCGAGAAAGCAAGAGAATTCCAGAAAAAAACATCTACTTCTGCTTTTCTGACTATGCCAATGCCTTGGATTGTGTGGATCACAAGAAACTGTGGAAAATTCTTCAATATATGGAACTACCAGATGACCTTACCTGCTTCTTGAGAAATGTGTATGCAGATCAGGAAGCAACAGTTAGAACTGAACATGGAACAGACTGGTTGCAAATAGGAAAAGAAGTAAGTTAAGGCTGTATATTGTCGCTCTGCTTATTTAACTTATATGCAAAGTACATCATGCTAATGCCAGGCTGGATGAAGCACAAGCTGGAATCAAGATTGCTGGGAGAAATATCAGTAACCTCAGATTTGTAGATGATACCACCCTTATGTTAGAAAGTGAACAAGAACTAAAAAGAAGAACTAAAGTATTGAGTTCTTAAAGTATTGAGGCCATTACAAAGTATTGAGTACAGTTCCCTGTGCTATACAATAGATCCTTATTAGTTATCTATTTTATACATAGTTGTGTATATTAATATATGTCAATCTCTATGTCCCAATTTATCCCTCTCCCATCCCCCCTAGTAACCCTGTTTATTTCCTACATTTGTCACTCTATTTCTGTTTTGTAGATTAGTTTATTTGTATTCTTTTTATTTTAGACTCCACATAAAAGGAATATCATACTGATATTTATCTTCATCTGACTTACTTCACTCAGTATGACAATCTCTGGGTCCATCCATGTTGCTGTGAATGGTATTATTTCATTGATGTATACTGAACTGAGTAGGATTTTCTAGAGGCAATATGGCATATATCACCATAGACTACATATAGACAAATAAAGTTCAGCCATCTTCTTTTTTTTTTTTTTCTTTGAGTTTAGTTGATTTACCATTTTGTATTAGTTTCTGCTGTACAGCAAAAGCGAATCATTTATACATACCTTGGTGAAGGTAAAAGAGAGTGAAAAAACTGGCTTAAAACTCAACATTCAAAAACAAAGATCATGGCATCTGGTCCCATCATTTCATGGCAAATAGATGGTGAAACAATGGAAACAGTGATGAATGTTATTTTCTTGGGCTCCAAAATCACTGCAGATGGTGACTGCAGCCATGAAATTAAAAGATGCTTTCTCACAACCTAGATAGCATGCTAAAAAGCAGAGACATTACTTTGCAGACAAAGGTCCATATAGTGAAAGCTATGGTTTTTCCAGCAGTCATGTATGGATGTGAAAGTTGGACTATAAAGAAAGCTGAGTGCTGAAGAATTGATGATTTTGAACTGTGGTTTTGCAGAAGACTCTTGAGAGTACCTTGGACTACAAGGAAATCAAACCAGTCAATCCTAAAGGAAATCAGTCCTGAGTATTCATTGGAACGACTGAGCTGAAGCTGAAACGCTAATAATTTGGCCATCTGACGTGAAGAACTGACTCACTGGAAAAGATTCTGAATGCAGGAAAGATTGAAGGCAGAAGGAGAAGGGGCGTACAGAGAATGAGATGGTTGGATGGCATCACTGACTCAATGGACATGAATGTGAGCAAGCTCCAGGAGTTGGTGATGCACAGGGAAGCCTGGCGTGCTGTAGTCCATGGAGTCACAAAGAATTGGACATGACTGAGTGACTGAACTGAACTGAGTAGGATTTTCTAGAGGCAATATGGCTTATATCACCATAGATTACATATAGACAAGTAGAGTTCAGCCATCCTCTATTTTTTTTTTGAGTGTAGTTGATTTACCATGTTGTGTTAGTTTCTGCTGTACAGCAAAAGTGAATCATTTATACATATACACATATTCACACCTTTTAAAATTCTTTCCTGTATAGGCCATTACAAAGTATTGAGTACAGTTCCCTGTGCTATACAATAGATCCTTATTAGTTAACTATTTTATACATAGTTGTGTATATTAATATATACCAATCTCTATCTCCCAATTTATCCCTCCCCCATCCCCCTCAGTAACCCTAAGTTTACTTCCTACACTTGTCACTCTATTTCTGTTTTGCAGATTAGTTTATTTGTACTCTTTTTAATTTTAGATTCCACATAAAAGCAATATCATACTGATATTTATCTTCATCTGACTTATTCACTCAGTATAACAATCTCTGGGTCCATCCATGTTGCTATAAATGGTATTATTTCATTTTTAATGCTGAGTAATATTCCATTGTGGGCTTCCCAGGTGGCTCAGCAGGTAAAGAATCCACACATTGCTGGAGATGCAGGAGATGTCGGTTTGATCCCTGGGTTGGGAAGATTCCCTGGAGGAAGGCATGGCAACCCAGTCTAGTATTATTGCCTGGAGAATCCCAAGGACAGAAGAGCCTGGCAGGCTACAGTCCATAGGGCTGCAACAAGACATGACTGAAGTGTCTGAACACACAGCACAGTATATACCACATCTTTATCCATTAAAAAAGTAAGATAAATAGACTAGAAATAGAGGTATTAATGCCATATAATCCAGCAATCCCACTCATGAGCTAAAACACATAATTTGAAAAGAATTAAAGATTTTAAAATTTAAAAAAAAAATAAAAAATTTAAAAAATAAAAATAAAAAAAAGAAAAGATACATGCACCTCAATATTCTTTGCAGCAGTATTTACAATGAAATATGAAAGCAACCTAAATGTCCATCAACAGAAGAAGGTATAAAGCCATCTTCTATTAAGCCAGACAGTAAAGAGATTTGTTAAAAAGTAAAACAATGCCAGTTTTCTCACTATTTTTCTCTTTTTAAGGGAATTTTAGTTAATATTTATAAAACAGAATTAATTGTTTCTATCAAATGGGTTTGTTATTATTTTAAATGAATAATAAAAATATTAGTGTATGTCAGTTTTCAGGTCTAATATACAAAATTCCAAAAGACAAGGTCTTGGGTGTGTAAGGTAATTTTGAGAGAATAAAAGTAATCCAAGACTAAAAGATTTGAGAACTTCTCCTCTGTAGGACACTTTAATTCTTCCTTAAAAGTGAGCTAGCAAAGCATTTGATCCTGTTTTAAGGAGTTATCATCTATCTAGTCCAGGTCCAGCCTCCTATACTTTTTTATTTCACATTTTCAGCTGAAAATATGTCAGCTAATGCTCACTCACTGAGTCCTGTCTGCATGTCCTATATGCTTTCCTGCCTTGATTGACATAGCCTGTCTACTGCCTCTCTAGAGTGGGTAAACTAAAGCTTTGCTCTTCTCTGATTTGCACTCTTTTGAATATTACTGCCTCTTCTGCCTATAAATCTCATTCCCCAGTGAAACATCCATAGTTTTATTTGGGGTCCAGAAAGGTGAATTAAATGCAGTCAACCACATTCGTAATTTATTTTAGGAATATTGGAAAGGCTCACATCCACCTGCACATCCCACACATTATTGCATGTTCTTAATGATGCTTTACAGTTCTTGTTTTCTCAAAAAGTATTAAATTATTCACAGCATATAATTAATTATGTATTTTAATTTCAAATTTTATAAGAAATAACAAATGTAAC
Organism: Capra hircus; assembly: GCF_001704415.2. Lineage (NCBI taxonomy): Eukaryota > Metazoa > Chordata > Mammalia > Artiodactyla > Bovidae > Capra > Capra hircus. The sequence continues at coordinate 133,682,295 of NC_030809.1, forward strand.
ACATTATTATAATTAAAGATAATTTATATAAAATCTTGATTCATTTCTTTAAAAATACATTTAGTGGCTTTAATTTTATAAAATAGCCAATGCATTCTTATTGTATGAAATGTAGTCTTAAAAACATTTCTAATTGTTTAGTAATACATAATTATACAAGCATATCAGAAGTTATATAATAGTTTTCTTACTATGGGCATTTGTGTTGCTTCTATTTGCTTTTCTATTATGAACCATCTATACCAAAAAATCATATACCAAAAACTTTTGTTAGAAACTAGAATTGTTTTCTAAGAATAAGCTAGAAATTGATATATTAGCCCATAGATCACAGAAAAGTTAAAGTTCTTCAATTTTTAGCCAAACTGATTTCAGAAAACTTATCCCAACCCACATGGAATCTTTTAGTTTAGGCCTCTCTTCTTGACTTATAGATGCTGCCCATCTTTTCCCTGTGTCTCTTCACATCATCCTTGTGTGCTTATTTCTGTGTCTAAATTTCTCCTTGTTATAAGGACAGTAGTTATGTTAGAGCCCCTAGTTTCCTCATTTAAATTATCTCTTTAAAAACTCTGCCCCAAATAAGATCACTTACTGGGTTACTGAGATTTAGAAATTCAAATGAGTTTTAGCAGGACACATGCAACCCATAACAGTATTTTTCAGCTTAAGCTTTGTCTGCATTATTTTCTTAGATCAAATTCTCAGAAATAGAGATAATGACTATAATTTCCTAGATCTTTGCTGCATGCTATCAAAGTGATAGCTTGCATTTCTATAAGAGAAATACCTTTTGTTTTTAATAAAAGAAGAGACTTGTAAGAAGCATCTTTATTTATTTATTTTTATTTTATTTTTACTTTATTTTACTTTACAATACTGTATAGGTTTTGCCATACATTGACATGAATCCAGCACGGGTGCATATGCATTCCCAAACATGAACCCCCCTCCCACCTCCCTCCCCATAACATCTCTCCGGGTCATCACCATGTACCAGCCCAAGCATGCTGTATCCTGCGTCAGACATAGACTGGCGATTCAATTCTTATATGATAGTATACATGTTACAATGCCATTCTCCCAAATCATCCCACCCTCTCCCTCTCCCTCAGAGTCCAAAAGTCCGTTATACACATCTGTGTCTTTTTTGCTGTCTTGCATACAAGGTCGTCATTGCCATCTTTCTAAATTCCATATATATGTGTTAGTATACTGTATTGGTGTTTTTCTTTCTGGCTTACTTCACTCTGTATAATCGGCTCCAGTTTCATCCATCTCATCAGAACTGATTCAAATGTATTCTTTTTAATGGCTGAGTAATACTCCATTGTGTATATGTACCACAGCTTTCTTATCCATTCATCTGCTCATGGACATCTAGGTTGTTTCCATGTCCTGGCTATTATAAACAGTGCTGCGATGAACATTGGGGTACATGTGTCTCTTTCAGTTCTGGTTTCCTCGGTGTGTATGCCCAGAAGTGGGACTGCTGGTCATAAGGTAGTTCTATTTGCAAGTTTTTAAGGAATCTCCATACTGTTCTCCAAAGTGGCTGTACTAGTTTGCATTCCCACCAACAGTGTAGGAGGGTTCCCTTTTCTCCACACCCTCTCCAGCATTTATTGCTTGCAGACTTTTGGATCACAGCCATTCTGACTGGTGTGAAGTGGTACCTCATTGTGGTTTTGATTTGCATTTCTCTAATAATGAGTGATGTTGAGCATCTTTTCATGTGTTTGTTAGCCATCCATATGTCTTCTTTGGAGAAATGTCTATTTAGTTCTTTGGCCCATTTTTTTATTGGGTCGTTTATTTTTCTGGAATTGAGCTGCGTAAGTTGCTTGTATATTTTTGAGATTAGTTGTTTGTCAGTTGTAAGAAGCATCTTTAGTCCCCTGGCAAAAATAGGATCCATAATTCAAAGGGAAGGATAAGGGACCAAAAGCAATGCCTTGTCTGGGTCACATTCCACTAGCGGAGGGAGGAAGATGAAGCCTTTAGGTTGCAAAGGGGGTGGGGAAAGAATCTTCTGAACAACAGGACCACCAAGCAGACAAAATTGTCAGGGCAGACACTGTCTGGTTCTATTAACACTTCCCCAACAGAGAACTCCTGCTCAAGACTGGCAGTCTCCTGGGAATATTTGCTCCTTATAGACTGCAGACTGTCCTTACTGAGAGCCCTGGAAAGATGGTGTTTTCTTCAGGGCTTGGAAAGGTGGGCCTGGCAAGAAACTAGGACCTTCAGATACAGCATTTGGTTCTAATGACAAACACCATCCCTGAGAGATGCTTACCCTGGAGGTCCACCCTGTGTCCTGTTCTTTCACATTCAATTTCCACTGAACAGAATCTAATTAAGAAACAATTTAGAACAATTAGAAGCGAGTAATGAATAAAAAGCACTGAGGCATTTTATCTGTCAGTAATTTAACAGGAGGTTTGGAGAAACCTGGTAGGCTGCAGTCCATGGGGTCGCTAAGAGTTAGACATGACTGAGCAACTTCACTTTGCCTTTACTAATTAAGAAGTAAAGCACTTGCCTGAACTTGGAGCTAACCCGCCATGTGCCAGGTTTGTGTCACAGACTCAGAAGACACAAGGAGCAGAGCAGAAGGCATTGGCCAAGTCAGGGTCAAGTGCCTGTGTCCTCATTCTCCAGCAGTTAAAATGCTCAGGCTGGGGCGGCTCCAGTGGAGAGAAGGCACAGTCAGATGCTAGTGGCTTCAGATCAACAAGTCTTGACCAGGTGGCAGGATCTGGTTGAGGACATTAACTAAATGACCTCATTTAATCCCTGCAGCAACTTATAAATTCTGTATTTCTACCCTCTGGTTAAAACTGAGGAAATTATGACTATGAAGGAAAACTACAGAGTGAAAGGAACAGCTATTATTAATAATCTAAACTTGTCTGATTTCAAAACCTAGAACATCTCACTTTCCATGACTGCCCTGGAAATCTTGAGACAATTCATCAGTTGCTGAGGGCAAATTCCTGCCTCTGTTCTGTTTCCTTCCTAATGTTCTATTTCCTTCTTAATCCTAATGCTGGATTAATTGAGAGGTGCAGTTTTTCTGACTACTAGTATGATTACTTTAAGTCAGCTATGATGGTCCTGGTGAGACTTTCCCTAGTCCTGAGGGGAAAAGCAGAAAAAGTAGATTATCTTCACTCCAGCCAACCCCACTAGAAGATACCTCCCTCAGTCCTCCACAGTGAAATACCTCTGGTTAAAATGATGATGACTGGACTTTTCATAGTGGCCTCAACAAGGAAATAACTTGGAAGCCATTACTTTAGTCCTTACAACAGGAAAAACGTGGAACAATCGGAAGTCAACAATTTTTCTTGGGTCCATTAGAGACCTGAAGGTATAAGATACTCTACCCTGAAATCTGTAGGGTCAAGAGAGAGAAAGCGCACCCAAGACTGTTTACCTGGACAAGAAGTCACTGATGAAACTGACAAAATACTCACCTGACTAGTAACCATGACAGTGCTGACAGATGAGTGCACACTAATAATATAGTGAGAAAATTCTGAGGGTGGCCCTTACAGTCCAGGTGTGGGGTATCATTGTCCCAGGATGTCCCTCCAGAAACCTCACTAGGTCCTTCCAGGGAGAAACCCAGAAGATCCCCTTATGGCTCTGGTGGCCAGGGGTGTGGTGAACAGGAGTGACCAGAGGACAACACCAAACCTGACTCCAGCGGGCCAGGGTGCGGAGTTCTAACCCAAACCAGTCCCTTCTGGGTTTTGTCTCACCTAGGAAAAAATTAAAATAAACATACTCAAAAGGGGATCAAAATTTAAGGATATAAATTGGAAATGGAGCATCAGAGACACTTTTAAAGGCCACACTAATGAGCAACAGGCTCATGGAGTAACAGAGACCTCATGTGACTATTAGAATATTCCCCAGCCCCACACCTTATGGCCAAACCAACAAGCTTCCAGCATAATAACAGTGCATTACAGAATGAAAGTACTGTAAAACACAAACTTACTCAGAGGAATAGCACAAAGATAAGTCCCTAAACCAAGAGGAGACATATAAACAGAGATAGCAGAGGGATTTGTAGACTCTGACACTATAGCTACAGCAAACATTAAACATGGCCCAATTCCTATAACTTAAATTCTCACCCTGTTATAAAAATTCCTGTAACCTGATACATTGTATCCAGCTTTCAATCAAGAATTGTAAAAATCATTTAAAAGGCAACAACAACAAAAAAAAAAAACAAAAGACAGAGTGAAGAGATACAAGCTATCATCAGAACCGGGCTCATATATGATACAGATGTTCAAATTGTCAGAGAATTTTAACTTACTATGCTGTCTGTTAAGGGCTCTAATGAAAAAAAAAAGTACCCAAGTAAAAGAACAAATAGATGGGCAATGCTTGCAGAGAGATGGAAATCCCAGGAAAGTAAATCAAAAGAGAATGCTAGGTATCACACTCATAGTAAACCAAATGAAAAATGTGTTTGATGGGCTTATGAGAAAACTTGACACAGCAAGGGCAGAATCAATGAAATGAAAGACAGGAAAATAGAAACTTCCCAAACTGAAGCACCCAAGAGAAAAAAAATGAAAACCACAGAACAGAACACCCAAGAATTGTGTGACAGTTTCAAGAAAGTGTAACATATCATAATAGGGATACAAGAAGGAGAATATTAACATATCAAAAATGTTTGACATATTAATGGCTGAGAACTTTCAGAAATTAATGATAGATATCAAAAGACTGAGGTTTAATCAGATAGTTAAGCTCAGAGAACACTGAGCAGGATAAATTTAAAAAATAAAATCATACCTAGGCATAAATTATACTTGAATTGTAGAAGACGAAAGACAAAGAGAAAAATCTTAAAGGAAGACAGAGAATAAAGTTTCAGCTATAGAGAAACAAAGACAAGAATTACAGTGGACTTTTTATAAGAAACCAGGCAAGTAAGAAGAACAGAATGAAATACATAGTGATGAAAGAAAAAAAATGACACATAATTCTAAATGTGAAGTAAAAATAGAGATTTTAGCAGATAATTAAACACTGAGGGATATCATTACAAGAAATGCTGAAAGAAGTTCTTCAAGCAGAAAAATAATTATAAGGGTCAGAAATTCTGGACATGCATGCAGAAAGAATGACAGAAAAGCAGTAAATAAAGACACAATTAAATCCTTTGTTTTACTTGTAATTGTTTAAAAATGATGATGCTGATGATGCTGCAGATAAGTTGAACCATCTGAAGGCCCATTGCTCTCTGCCTGACTCGGGTGTTTTCCTCTGCACAGAAACTTGCTCCTACTGGCCTCCTTCACTACCTGACACCACTGCTCATCCTGCAAGGTTTAGTCCCCTTGTCTATCACGCAGTGACATATTTCCTGGTGGTTGTTTGCCTTTCGTTTTGTAGGAACAGGAACCAAACCTTGTTTTGTAGTTGAGTGATCCTCCAGTTGTTGAGTCCAGGTGAACTGCAGACACAACTCCCTTTAAAGAAGAAGAAAAATGCTACCTATTTGGTCTCTAAATTTCCCTCGAAGACTTTGCCAGCCACATCCATGGCTTCATAAGACTATGAGTCCAAAGGGAATGGACAGAAAACTGGCAGTGGTAGCACTAACAGTCAAACAGGACTGTTGTCTTATTACAATTAGTGGTCAAACTGTGGTTGCACACCCTGGTTGATCTTCAGAGACTGAAACTGCTTGCTCACAGTGGGTGTCCAAGTACATCTTCTTGAATGTATGAATGAGTGAGGAAATGAATTAATGAAGCTTCTAATGCTTGATGGCAGCACCATCATTTCCTTTTTCAGACTGGTCATGATCTTGTTTAAGGAAATATTCCTGAAGCTTCCTCTTTTTAAAAATTAATCTTTATTGAAGTAGAGTTGCTTTACAATGTTAGTTTCTATTGTACAGTAAAATGAATCATCTACACATATACATTTATGCCCTCTTTTTTGGATTACCTTCCCATATAGGTCACCACAGAGTATTTAGTAGAGTTTCCTGTGCTATACAGTAAGTTATAATTAGTTATATATTTTATACATAGTATTAATTGTGTACATATGTCGATACAATCTTCCAATTCATCCCACACTTCTCTCTTCCCACTTGGTGTTCATGTTTTATCTCTACATCTGTGTCTCTATTCCTGTACTGCAAATAGGTTTCATCAGTACCATTTTTCTAGAGTCCACATATATGCAGTACTTTTCTCTTTCTGATTTACTTCACTCTGTATGACAGTCTCTAGGTCCATGCATGTCTCTACAAATATTTCAGTTTCATTCATTTTTATGGTTGAGTAAAATTTCGTGTATATATGTACCACATTTTCTTTATCTTTTGCTCTGTTAACAAACAGTTAGGTTGCTGAAGCTTCCTCTTGAACTCCCATCTTTCCTAGATCATCTAGCAGTTTGAAGAGCCACCCACACATCCTTTCACCAAACATTTGTATTTAGGTTTGGACCTTTTAGAACTAACACCCAAAAAAGATGTCATTTTCATTATAGGGGACTGGAATGCAAAAGTTCGAAGTCAAGAAACACCTAGAGTAACAGGCAAATCTGGCCTTGGAATACAGAATGAAGCAGGGCAAAGGCTAATAGAATTTTGCCAAGAAAATGCACTGGTAAGAGCAAACACCCTCTTCTAACAACACAAGAGAAGACTCTACACATGGACATCACCAGATGGTCAACATCGAAATCAGATTGATTATATTCCTTGCAGAAACTCTATACAGTCAGCAAAAGCAAGACCGGGAGCTGACTGTGGCTCGGATCATGAACTCCTTATTGCCAAATTCAGACTGAAATTGAACAAAATAGGGAAAACCACTAGACCATTCGGGTATGACTTAAATCAAATCCCTTATGATTATACAGAGGGAGAAATAGATTTAAGGGACAAGATCTGATAGATAGAGTGCCTGATGAACTATGGAATGAGGTTCGTGATGTTGTACAGGAGACAGGGATCAAGACCATCTTCATGGAAAAGAAATGCAAAAAAGCAAAATGACTGTCTGGGGAAGCCTTACAAATAGCTGTGAAAAGAAGAGAATCCAAAAGCAAAGGAGAAAAGGAAAGATATAAGCATCTGGATGCAGAGTTCCAAAGAATAGCAAGAAGAAATAAGAAAGCCTTCCTTAGCTATCAGTGCAAAGAAATAGAGGAAAACAACAAAATGGGAAAGACTAGAGATCTCGTCAAGAAAATTAGAGACACCAAGGGAACATTTCATGCAAAGATGGGCTCGATAAAGTACAGAAATTGTATGGACCTAACAGAAGCAGAAGATATTCAGAAAAGGTGGCAAGAATACACAGAAGAACTATACAAAAAAGACCCAGATAACCATGATGGTGTGATCACTCACCTAGAGCCAGATATCCTGGAATGTGAAGTCAAGTGGGCCTTAGAAAGCATCACTAAGAACAAAGGTAGTGGAGGTGATGGAATTCCAGTTGAGCTATTTCAAATCCTGAAAGATGATGCTGTGAAAGTGCTGCACTCAATATGCCAGCAAATCTGGAAAAGTCAGCAGTGGCCACAGGACTGGAAAAGGTCAGTCTTTATTACAATCCCCAAGAAAGGCAATGCCAAAAAAATGCTCAAACTACCGCACAATTATACTCATCTCACACGCTAGTAAAGTAATGCTCAAAATTCTCCAAGCCAGGATTCAGCAATACCTGAATCATGAACTTCCAGATGTTCAAGCTGGTTTTAGAAAAGGCAGAGGAACCAGAGATCAAATTGCCAACATCCATTGGATCATCAAAAAAGCAAAAGAGTTCCAGAAAAACATCTATATCTGCTTTATTGACTATGCCAAAGCCTTTGACTGTGTGGATCACAATAAACTGTGGAAAATTCTGAAAGAGATGGGAATACCAGACAACCTGACCTGCCTCTTGAGAAACCTATATGCAGGTCAGGAAGCAACAGTTAGAACTGGGCATGGAACAACAGACTGGTTCCAAATAGGAAAAGGAGTACGTCAAGGCTCTATATTGTTACCCTGCTTATTTAACTTCTATGCAGAGTACGTCATGAGAAATGCTGGGCTGGAAGAAACACAAGCTGGAATCAAGATTGTTGGGAGAAATATCAATAACCTCAGATATGCAGATGACACCACCCTTATGGCAGAAAGTGAAGATGAACTAAAAAGCCTCTTGATGAAAGTGAAAGAGGAGAGTGAAAAAGTTGGCTTACAGCTCAACATTCAGAAAATGAAGATCATTGCATCTGGCCCCATCACTTCATGGGAAATAGAAGGGAAAACAGTGGAAACAGTGTCAGACTTCATTTTTTGGGCTACAAAATCACTGCAGATGGTGACTGCAGTCATGAAATTAAAAGACGCTTACTCCTTGGAAGAAAAGTTATGACCAACCTAGATAGCATATTCAAAAGCAGAGACATTACTTTGCCGACTAAGGTCCGTCTAGTCAAGGCTGTTGTTTTTCCAGTAGTCATGTATGGATTTGAGAGTTGGACTGTGAAGAAGCTGAGCACCAAAGAATTGATGCTTTTGAACTGTGGTGTTGGAGAAGACTCTTGAGAGTCCACTGGACTGCAAGGAGATCCAACCAGGCCGTTCTAGAGGAGATCAGCCCTTGGTGTTCTTTGGAGGGAATGATGCTAAAGCTGAAACTCCAGTACTTTGGCCACCTCATGCGAAGAGTTGGCTGATTGGTAAAGACTCTGATGCTGGGAAGGATTGGTGGCAGGACCAGAGGCGGACAACAGAAGATGAGATGGCTGGATGGCATCACAGACTCGATGTACATGAGTTTGAGAGATCTCTGGGAGATGATGATGGACAGGGAGGCCTTGTGTGCTGCAATTCATGGGTCCACAAAGAGTCGGACATGACTGAGCAACTGAACGGAACTGACCTTACTGGGTTCCTGAAGTGGAAAATATTTGTCAAAATGTCTCCCACTATCCCTCATGCTCATGGTGAAGTGATGAAGTGAAAGTTGCTCCGTTGTGTTTGACTCTTTGTGACCCCATGGACTATAATGTCCATGGAATTCTCCATGGAGGGGAAACCAGTCCCAGTGGAGGTATCTCTACTGCAGGAGCTTCCATACTTTGTTCATGGTCATCTCATATTGTGTCTGCATCTCCTCTTGGGCTGAGCTTGTCATGATGGGAAGGACTTTATATTTGCCTCTTTTTTTTAATATATACACTTGAACTATTTGGGGGTCATTGTGAAATCTCAGCTGATGCTCCCCATGAAATAATGACATGACAATTGCTGACTGGGTGAGGTATTTGCAGGAGGATAGTTAAAAGTAAATAATTGAACAGGAGCCTACAGAAAGGACAGAAAGAAAGAACAAACATGACTTATTAGATTACTGCATCAGAAACTTCAGCATCCTTCATACGTGTTGGTCTCTTTCTTTCAACTCCTGAGAGCTCCTCTATAAACTAGAGATTAACCACTGAACAAGAGGAAGAAGCTACAGATATAACTGTCTCTTTGAGTGTCAGCCATCAAGCCTCTTTAGATTCATTTCGCAGCATTTCCACCATGAAAGCTTCTGAACCAAAGTGAGGTGGGATTGAGAAGAATAGGTATGAAACTTGATTTTGTCCTTTATCTGGTAGGCTTCTTCATGGAGATGGCAGCAATACTCTTGTGAAAATGCCCTTTCTACCTGGCCTATATCTCTCCAATGATCATTAGACTTCAGAAGGCCTTTGGCCTTACTGTTCTTCCAGACCAGGTGTAGCTACTCTGAAAAGGGACTGTTTTCCTTCTAGCCAAAGTGCAAACTTCCACCTGATGGTTAATAAAATGTCAAATATTTACTTCTAGTTTTTTCACAATTTAAAGTTTAGTGAAATATAATGTGCAATCTCATTGTTCAAGTTTTCTTGAAACACAAATGTCCAGTGTCCCAGGTTTCATCTCTTCTTCCTGAATCTTTTCTTAAGAAAGTCTCTAGTTTTATGAGGCAGAGGGCCTTCCATACCATCATGGTGGTGTAAGGATTGATGGAGAGAAAAGGAATCCTGATGGGCTTTCCTTGATATCTTCTGGTCTCCAGGTGGCATGCCTTGTCCTCCTGTACCTGACGAACTCTGATGATGCCAGCTATAGCTGGATGGGCTTGTGGACCATTTATCTGCCAAGATGGCATTCTTAGAGGCTCACTTCAGCTGACTTGGCCTCATCTGGGGGTTCACTAGCTGTAGGCACAAACTTCTCACCAGTTCCTCCAGCGAGTCCACTGGCCCAGTAAACTACTTTCTCATCAACGCTGCAATGTCAATTCCCAAGCCTCAGTGAATCCCTTGACAGGCTATAGATTGCATCTCAAAGAGAAGGTTACATCAGATACCAGAGAGAAGTGGGAAGACAGTGGCACTCTCTTTCTGTGGCTGAATACCAGCATTACAAAGAGCAGCCAAAAAGGTTTTTCTTCAGGGTCTGGAGGTTGAGGATGCAGCCAAAGAAAGTGTTATTCTTGCTTTCTAATGTACCTCATTCTCTCCAGCCGATAATTGGCTTGATGGATCAGGAGAGGAGGTATGTTGCTGAATGCAATCTATGTTATGGCAAATAAAATGTTCAGTTTCTACTTCAAATACATCCAGATGAAATGGCCTACATAAAAGTTTTGTAATTGCCAATGGTGGACCTGATATATTACATATAGGGTTTTGTCCAGTAGCTGATCCCTAAGTCAGGAACACTCAATAAAAGATAGAGTATCTTCTACCACATGTTCCTCATTGAGGCCAACCCTGTGTTTTACTTACACAGAAAAATGCTGAATCAGATTAGATTTTCACATTGGATTCACAACAGCCCAAGGATTGGCAATGTTGTCTTGGTGACCACTGTGGGAGGTACTGGCAGATCAGAGTAGCAGGACTTTCTTCAACTCCACTGCTACCAGAGCATTTATATATTGGGGCTCCATTTAAATCTTCTCTTTAAAAATGTTAATTTGGATGAAAAATTTAGAAATCTAATGTGATAAGCGGTCATTCTTTCTTCTATTTTTCAGACTCTGTGATTCTAACCATCTATTTTATCATCCCTATGTCTATTTCTTGCAGAATTCCAACTGTCTTGACTTTGAATCTCACTTAATCCCATTATTGTGCAAGATTTTGCTTAGATACCCTGAGGGTATATAGTCAGGTACAGATATCAGAATGACATTTCCAGGTCTCAGAGTATGATGCACGAGACTGGAGAGAAGGCAAATTCTTCATTCTCAGCTGACAAATGTCATCCAACTATTCTGCCATCCTAACAATGCCTGTCATACTTCCATCTGCATTCCTTTAAAAAAAAAAAAAAACCTTCTCCAGTAACTAGGGAATTATTGTATTATTATTCCCAAAATATTAATGCATTTTTTGTCAAAAGCTTTATGATAATTAAAGAGAGAGAAAAAAATTAATAAAGTTTGTCATCCAAAGTAATGTTCCAGTGAGTTGATTGTACCATGTAGACCAATTACAGGCTTGCCAAAGATCAAAGTCACCTGAAATGTGCCATATGAAGATACAGCAAGATGACCAACTTCAAAGTAGAGAGGAAGCTCTCTCTAGAAGCCAACCCAATCAGACCTCAATCTAAGACTTATAAGCTCCAGAACTATGAGAAAAATTCCATTGTTCAGCCTCCCAGCCTATGGTATTTTTGTTAGGGCAGTCTGCATTAACTAATATACGACATAAACAAAATTCAAGAGATTTCTTGCCTTAAAGGAAATATACGGGAAATTCTTCAAACTGAAACAAGTGACACAAAAGAGCAATTTGCATCCACACTAAAAACAACAAAAAAAGGGTGCTATTAAGGTAATTATATATTAATAGAAAATCATAAAAGATAGTATAATCTCATATTTCTTTTTGTAACAGATTTAATTTCATAAAATAATGTGTATATTATTGCATTGTGCACCTATGTCATGTAGCAATACAATATATTAGACAACAACAGCACAAAAGGAGAAGAACGGAGCCAAAGTTATACCGGAATAAAGAAAAGATACCCGAAGGTAACACAAGTCTTAGTTAAGAAATGAAGAGAATATTACAAATTTTCTATTATCTATCTATATACCTTTATACATGTATATTCTTTATTTCTATTGCTATAACAAACACACATTTAAATACGACAATAATTATAATTACCTATTAAATAACCTGTAACATACATTAAACAAAGTAGTTAAGCAAGAAAAAGCACAGAAAAAAAAGGAAAAGTGAATACAGCTAGAGAGGAATAAAGTGTTAGTTTTTTTCAAAACCACTGAAATTAAAATAATGAAAATAAGTGATAGATCCTGATAATATATATCTTGTAAGTCTTAGGACAACCATTAAAAAAGTCCTAAAGTTATAAAGTAAAAACTCATTAGACATTCAAATATTGCACAAGAAAATATTCACTTAAAGAAAAGAATGCAAAAAAAAAAGAGAAAGAGAAATTTAAAAGGCATGGGCCACGTAGAAAACAACCAGCAAAATGGCAGACATAAATCCAATAATAAAATAGTGAATGGAACACAAGTACAAAAGTATCTCTATTTGAAAATGGCATCATTGTCCACATAGATATTTCAATAAATCAGCAAAAATCTCCTAGAACTAATAAATGTGTCTAGCAAGATTGACAGGATATAAAATACACATACACACACACACACATACACCAATCACATGTCTATATATTAACAGTGAACATTTGCAAATAGAAATTTAAACCATAATACATTTTTAAATTGATCCAAATAAAATGAAATACTTATATATACACTAACAAAACATACATCTACTTGCTAAAATTGCAAAATATTGGTAAATGAAATAAATATGCAAATAACTGCAAATATGTTGTTCATGGTTTGGTAGACTCAAAATAGTAAATATGTCAGCTCTTCCCAAACTGAATGAAAAGTTCAATTCATATAAATATCTTAAAATATTTGCAAGTATACTCAAGTTTATTCTAAATATTAAATGAAGAGACATTTAGAATAGCTAAAGAATCTTGACCAAGAATAAAGTGATAGGAATTATTCTACCCAATGTTAAGACTTGCTATATTGGTATCATAATATTGACATTGATCAATAGAATGAAAAACCTAGAAAATAAATGCACATAAATATGAATTGAGCTTATCTTTGACAAATATGTAGAACCAATTCAATGAAGGAGATATAGCTTTTCCAACAGATAGAGGAATAATTGGACATCCACAGGGGATGAAAAAGAACAAACACACCAAGAAAAACCCTCAAAATAAATCTATTGTCTTATACAAAAATATCTCAAAAAGAACCAAAATATAAATGTAAACATAAAACTTTTAGGAAAACAAAAGCAGAAAATCTTTGAAATTTGGCCCTGACAAAGAGTTCCCAGATATGACAACAAAAGTATGTTTCATAAAACAGATTTAATTTAAAAAGATAAATTGAGTCTCACAAAAATTATACAACTGGGCATTTATCCCAGAGAAATTAAAATTTATGTTTCCACAAAAAACAAAACTGCACATAAATGTTCATATCAACTTTACTTTTATTAACCAAAAAATAGAATTAACTCAGATGTCTGAATAGTCAAATAAATTGTGATATATATATATATATATGTATATATATATATATATATATACTACATGGACTACTACTCATCAATTAAAAAATAACTATATATTGATTACATGGATGAAGAGCCAATAAATTATGTTAAGTGAAAAAGTAAGTTACATAAAAAAATGATACACTTTTGAAATGTAAATATCTTAGAAGGGAAGATATATGACTTGGCTTAGCAATGGAGATTAGAAGTAGGTATGGTTATAGAAGGCAAGAAGAGGAATCATTATGGTGTTGGAACTCTTCACTATCATAATTGTGGAAATGGCTATGCAAACATACACAGATGATAAAAATATAGAATTTAACACACATGCACATGCATATGCACACACACACTGGGAAATCTGAATAAGATCAGTGAATTATGCGGGGGTAAATATCCTGGGTGTCATATTATATTATAGTATTGCAATGATTTTGCCTTTGGGACAAACTGGACACAGTTTACAAGGAATCTCTCTGTATTATGCCTTACACTGCATGTGACTCTACAATTATTTTAATTTATTCTACAATTACCTTAATTTATACAAAGCAGAACCATGGTTTCCCTTCTTAATCAGTTGATTTTTGTCATAGTGTTACTGGTAATATTTGAAACTTTTCACCTCCTATTTTTATATGACAATTTAGTTTAAGTCAAATTTTAAAGTTTTAACAAAAAGAGCTCCTATAGACCAATATTTCTTATGATACCAACACAGTATTCTCATTTTAGAAGTTTAGCAAACCAGCAACATATAACATTTCTATATGACATGTCCAGGCAGAATTTTTCCTGGGAAAGCAAGGTTGATTTATCACCCAAAAGTCAATTAATATAATTCCCCCCATAAACTCAAAAAAATAGAAAAAACAACATGATTATCATACTAGATGCAGAAAAATAATTTTAACATCCAAAACCTTTTCATGATAAAAAAAAAAAGCAATAGATTTAGTTAAAGAAAATTTTCTCAACCTGGTAAAGCACATCTTAAAGAACTAACAGCCAATAGCCCAAAAAAGACATTTTGCCTTTTTCAGAATGTCATATATTTGGAATTATGCAGTATGAAACATTATCGTATTGACTTCAGTCACTTAATGAATTTAAGTTTCCTCCATCTGTGTGTGTGTGTGGCTTGATAGTTTATTTCTGTTTAATTACTGAGTAATACTCCATTTTGGGTTGCACAACAATTTATCACTTTACTTTTCGAAGGATATCTTGGTTGCTTCTAAATGTGGGGCAACTTTAAGCAAGCCTCTATAAACATTTGTGTGCAAGTTTTTCTGTAGATACAAGATTTTTGTTGGTTTTATTGAAGCATACTAGATTTACAATGTTGTGTCTGTTTCTGGTGTAAACCAAGATGATTCAGTTATATATATATATGTAATATATATATGCAACGTATATATATATATGGATATGGATATATACGTATATATAAATTTCCAGAGAAGGCAATGGCAACCCACTCCAGTACTCGTGCCTGGCAAATCCCATGGACAGAGGAGCCTGGTAGGCTGCAGTCCATGGGGTCATGAAGAGTCAGACAGGACTGACTGACTTCAGTTCAGTTCAGTTCAGTCATTCAGTCGTGTCCGACTCTTTGTGACCCCATGAATCGCAGCACGCCAGGCCTCCCTATCCATCACCATCTCCTGGAGTTCACTCAGACTCAGGTCCCTTGAATCCGTGATGCCATCCAGCCATCTCATCCTCTGTCGTCCCCTTCTCCTCTGCCCCCAATCCCTTCCAGCATCAGAGTCTTTTCCAATGAGTCAACTCTTCGCATGAGGTGGCCAAAGTACTGGAGTTTCAGCTTTAGCATCATTCCTCCCAAAGAAATCCCAGGGTTGATCTCCTTCAGAATGGACTGGTTGGATCTCCTTGCAGTCCAAGGGACTCTCAAGAGTCTTCTCCAACACCACAGTTCAAAAGCATCAATTCTTCGGTGCTCAGCCTTCTTCAGAGTCCAACTCTCACATCCATACATGACCACAGGAAAAACCATAGTCTTGACCAGATGGACCTTAGTCGGCAAAGTAATGTCTCTGCTTTTGAATATACTATCTAGGTTGGTCATAACTTTTCTTCCAAGGAGTAAGCGTCTTTTAATTTCATGGCTGCAGTCACCATCTGCAGTGATTTTGGAGCACAAAAAAATAAAGTCTGACACTGTTTCTACTGTTTCCCCATCTATTTCCCATGAAGTGATGGGACCGGATGCCATGGTCTTCGTTTTCTGAATGTTGTGCTTTAAGCTAACTTTTTCACTCTCCTCTTTCACTTTCATCAAGAGGCTTTTTAGCTCCTCTTCACTTTCTGCCATAAGAGTAGTGTCATCTGCATATCTGACGTTATTGATATTTCTCCCTTCAATCTTGATTCCAGTTTCTGTTTCTTCCACTCCAGCATTTCTCATGATGTACTCTGCATAGAAGTTAAATAAGCAGGGTGACAATATACAGCCTTGATGTACTCCTTTTCCTATTTGGAACCAGTCTGTTGCTCCATGTTCAGTTCTAACTGTTGCTTCCTGACCTGCATACAGATTTCTCAAGAGGCAGGTTAGGTGCTCTGGTATTCCCATCTCTTTCAGAATTTTCCACTGTTTACTGTGATCCACAGAGTCAAAGGCTTTGGCATAATCAATAAAGCAGAAATAGATGTTTTTCTGGAACTCTCTTGCTTTTTCCATGATCCAGCGGATGTTGGCAATTTGATCTCTGGTTCCTCTGCCTTTCATAAAACTAGCTTGAACGTCAGGGAGTTCACGGTTCATGTATTCACTTTCATGTGTTGGAGAAGGAAATGGAAACCCAATCCAGTGTTCGTGCCTGGAGAATCCCAGGGATGGAGGAGCCTTATGGGCTGCTGTCTATGGGGTTGCACAGAGTGGGACACGATTGAAGTGACTTAGCAGTATATATAAATTTACATGTATTTTATATGTATATATCTACATATGTGTGTTTATATATATGTACATATACATATGTGTATCAGTTCAGTTCAGTCACTCAACCATATCCAACTCCTTGCCACTCCATGGACTGCAGCACATCAGGCCTCCCTGTCCATCACCAACTCCCAGAGCTTACTCAAACTCATGTCCATTGAGTCTGTGGTGCCATCCAACCATCTCATCCTCAGCACTCCCCTTCTCCTCCTGTCTTCAACCTCTCCAAGCAACAGGGTCTTTTCAAAAGAGTCAGTTATTCACATCACGTGGCTGAAGTATTGGAGTTTCAGCTTCAGCATATGTCCTTCCAATGAATGTTCAGGACTGATTTCCTTTAGGATGGACTGGTTTTATTTCCTTGCAGTCCAAGGGACTCTCAAGAGTCTTCTCCAACACCACAGTTCAAAACCATCACTTCTTCAGCACTCAGCTCTCTTTATAGCCCAACTCTTACATCCTTATATGACTACCAGAAAAACCATAGCTTTGACTAGAAGGACCTTCCTGGCAAAGAAATGTCTCTGCTTTTAATATGCTGTCTAGGTTGGTCATAACTTTTCTTCCAAGGAGAAAATGTCTTTTAATTCCATGGCTGCAGTCACCATCTGCAATGATTTTGAAGCCCCAAAAATAAGCCTGTCATTATTTCCATTGTTTCCTCATCTATTTGCCTTGAAGTGATGGGACTGAATGCCATGATCTTTGTTTTTGAATGTTGAGGTTTAAACCAGCTTTTTCACTCTCCCCTTTCACTTTCATCAAAAGGCTCATTAGTCGTTCACTTTCTGTCATAGGGGTGGTGTCATCTGCATATCTGAGGTTATTGATATTTCTCCCAGCAATCGTGATTCCAGCTTGTGCTTCTTCCAGCCCCATGTTTTCTCATGATGTACTCTGCATGTAATTTAAATAAGCAGCGTGACAATATACAGCCTTGATGCACTCCTTTACCTATTTTGAACCAGTCTGTTGTTCCATGTTGAGTTCTAACTGTTGCTTCTTGACCTGAATACAGATTTCTCAAGAGGCAGGTCAGGTGGTCTGGTATTCCCATCTCTTTCAGAACTTTCTACAGTTTATTGTGATCCACACAATCAAAGGCTTTGACATATTCAATAAAGCAGAAATAGATGTTTTTCTGGAACTCTCTTGCTTTTTCAATGATCCAGTGGATGTTGGCAATTTGATCTCTATTTCTTCTGCCTCTTCTAAAACCAGCTTGAACATCTGGATGTTCACAATTCATGTACTGTTGAACCCTGGCTTGGAGAATTTTGAGCATTACTTTACTAGCGTGTGAGATGAGTGCAATTGTGTGGTAGTTTGAGCATTCTTTGGCAGTGCTTTTCTTTGGGATTGGAATGAAAATTGAACTTTTCCAGTCCTGTGGCCAGTGCTGAGATTTTCAAATTTGCTGGCATATTGAGTGCAGCACTTTCATAACATCATCTTTTAGGATTTGCAATAGCTCAACTGAATTCCATAACCTCCACTAGCTTTGTTTGTAGTGATGCTTCCTAAGGCCCACTTGACTTCACATTCCAGGATGTCTGGCTCTAGGTGAGTGATCACACCATTGGTATTATCTGGGTCATTAAGATCTTTTTTGTACAGTTCTTCTGTGTATTCTTGCCACCTCTTCTTGATATCTTCTGCTTTTGTTAGGTCCATAACTTCTCTGTCCTTTATTGTGCCCAACTTTGCATGAAATATTCCCTTGGTATCTCTAATTTTCTTGAAGAAATCTCTAGTCTTTCCCATTCTATTGCTTTCCTCTCTTTCTTTTCACTGATCACTGAGGAAGGCTTTCTTATCTCTCCTTGCTATTCTCTGGAACTCTGCATTCAGATGGGTATATCTTTCCTTTTCTCCTTTGCCTTTTGCATCTCTTCTTTTCACAGCTATTTATAAGGCCTTCTCAGACAACTATTTTGCTTTTTGCATTTCTTTTTCTTGGACATTTCTTTCCCTGCCTCCTGTACTATGTCATGAACCTCCATCCACAGTTCTTCAGGCACTGTATCTATCAGATCTAATCCCCTGAATCTATTTCTCACTTCCACTGTATAACTGTAAGGGATTTGCTTTAAGTCATACCTGAATGGTCTAGTGGTTTTCCCTACTTTCTTCAATTTAAGCCTGAATTTGATAAAAAGAAATTCATGATCTGAGCCACAGTCAGCTCCTGGTCTTGTTTTTGCTACCTGTATTATAGAGCTTCTTCATCTTTTGCCTAAGGAACACAATTAATCTGATTTCAGTACTGACCATCTGTAGATAGATAGATAGGCTTCCCAAGTGATGCTAGTGTTAATGAATCCAACTGCTGATCACTGCAAGAGATTTTAGATACACAGGTTTGATCCCTGTCAGGAAGATCCCCTGGAGGAGTGCTTGGTAACCCACTCCAGTATTCTTGCCTAGAGAATCCCATGAATGAGGGAGCCTGTGGGCTACAGTCTATAGGGTCACAAAGAGTCAAACATGACTGAAGCAACCTATTAGAGCACACAGCACATATATAAATATATATTTCATATATGCAGGCATCCATGGTAGCTTAGCTGGTAAAGAATCTGCCTGTAATGGGGAGACCTGAGTTTGATCCCTGGGTTGGAAAGATCCCCTGGAGAAGGAAACAGCTACCCAATCCAGTATTCTGGCCTGGAGAATTCCATGGACTCTATAGTCCATAGCGTTGTAAAGAGTTGGAAATGACTGATGGAACTTCACTGCTTATAAAATATATATTTATACATATATTTTTATATTTGTATATATATTTTATACAAAGGCAAATTTGTATAAAATATGTATATATACATTTATATGTGCATATATAAATATATAAATTTGTTTTGTATATATTTTCCATTATAGATTATTACAAGATCATTAATATATTTCGCTGTAATATACAATAGGACCTCGTTAACCTATTTTATATATAGTAGTATGTATTTGTTTGGAGAAGGCAGTGACACCCTACTCCAGTACTCTTGTATGGAAAATCCCATGGACGGAGTAGCCTGGTAGGCTGCAGTCCATGGGGTCACTAGGAGTCGGACGCAACTGAGCGACTTTACTTTCACTTTTCACTTTCATGCATTGGAGAAGGAAATGGCAACCCACTCCAGTATTCCTGCCTGGAGAATCCCAGGGACAGGGGAGCCTGGTGGGCTGCCGTCTATGGGGTCGCACAGAGTCGGACACGACTGAAGCGACTTAGCAGCAGCAGCAGCAGCAGTAGTAGTATGTATTTGTTAATCCTGAACTCCTAATTTATCCCTTGCTCCTTTCCAGTTTTGTAAACATAAGTTTGTTTTCTATCTGTGACTTTTTTTCTATTTTGTAAATGTTATTTATATTATTGTTTTTTAGATTTCATGTAAGTGATATCATATAATATTTGTCTTTGTCTGACTTACTTCACTTAGTACAATAATTTTCAGGTCCATCCATGTTTCTGCAAATGTTTCATCCTCTTTTATGGCTGAGGGTTACTCCATTGTATGTATGTATCACATCTTCTTTAGTCATTCATCTGTTCTTGAAAACTTAAATTGCTTTTATGTCTTGGCTATTGTAAATAGTCATGATATGAATATTGGGATATATGCATCTTTTCAAATTAGAATTTGTATCTTTCCTGGATATAAGCACAGGAGCAGGATTGATGAATCATATTGTAACTCTATTTTTAATATTTTAAGGAACTTCCATACTGGTCTACACAGTGGCTATACCAATTTACGTTCCCACCAAAAGCATAGGAGGGTTCCCTTTTCTCCAGACCCTCTCTGGTATTGATTATTCATTGACATTTTGATGATGGCCATTCTGACTAGTGTGAGGTGAAAGCTCACTGTAAGATTTGATTTGCATTTCTTTAATAATTTGCAATGTTGAGCATCATTTTATGTGCCTCTTGGCTATCTGGATGTCCTCTGGAGTAAATGTCTGTATGTCTTCTGCTCATTTTTTGAATGGATTGTTAAAAACTTTTTATCTTGAGCTGTGTGAGATATTTGTGTTTTGGATATTAAGCCCTTTATGGTCACATTGTTTGCAAATATCTTCCCCCAGTAGTCCATAGACTATCTCTTTATTTTGTTTATGGTTTCCTTTGTTATGCAAAAGCTTATGTTTGATTAAGTTCCATTTGTTTATTTTTACTTTTATTTATTTTGCCTTGGGAGACTGACTTATGAAAACACAGTTGCAATTTATGTCAGAAAATGCTTTGCTTATGTTCCCTTCCAAGAGTTTTATGGTGCTATGTCTTATATTTAAGTCTTTAAGCTATTTTAACTTTATTTTTGTATGTGGTGTAAGGTTGTGTTCTCACTTCATTGATTTACATGCAGCTCTCCAGCTCTCCTAAAAGCACTTGCTAAAGAGACTGACTTTGTTGAAGATTAATAGACCATAGATGTATGGGTTTATTTCTGGATTCTCTGTTCTCTTCGATTGATACATATATCTGTTTTTGTGCCAATACATAGTGTTTTGATCGTGGTAACTTTGCAGTACTGACATAAGTTTTTCTTTTTTAACTTATTTGTGTAGTACAAAGGATAATTTCAGGATCATAGGGTGAGAGTCTGCTTAGTTTTGTTAGAACCTAGCAAACTGTCTTCCATGGTGGCTGTATTATTTTGAATTCTTATCAGTAATGAATAAAAGCATTTGTGGTCATCAGTATTTTGGGTGTTAGCCATTCTAAAATTAGATGTGCAGTTGTGTGACATTATTATTTTAATTTTTGATTCTCTGATAACATATGGGGAAATAGTGGAAACAGTGTCAGACTTTATTTTTGGGGGTTCCAAAATCACTGCAGATGGTGACTGCAGCCATGAAATTAAAAGACGCTTACTCCTTGGAAGAAAAGTTATGACCAACCTAGACAGCATATCCAAAAGCAGAGATTACTTTGCTGACTAAGGCCTGTCTAGTCAAGGCTATGGTTTTTCCAGTAGTCATATATGGATGTGAGAGTTGGACTGTGAAGAAGGCTGAGCACCGAAGAATTGATGCTTTTGAACTGCGGTGTTGGAGAAGACTCTTGAGGGTCCCTTGGACTGCAAGGAGATCAAACCAGTCCATTCTGAAGGAGATCAGCCCTGGGATTGCTTTGGAAGGAATGATGCTAAAGCTGAAACTCCAGTACTTTGGCCACCTCATGCGAAGAGTTGACTCATTGGAAAAGACTCTGATGCTGGGAGGGATTGGGGGCAGGAGGAGAAGGGGACGACAGAGGATGAGATGGCTGGATGGCATCACTGACTCGATGGACATGAGTCTGAGTGAACTCCGGGAGTTGGTGATGGACAGGGAGGCCTGGCGTGCTGTGATTCATGGAGTCGCAAAGAGTCGGACACGACTGAGGGACTGAACTGATCTTTCCATGTGATTATCTGTCATATGGATATCTTCTTTAGTAAAGTCCACATCATTTGCCCATTTTGTAACTGGGTTATTTGCTTTCTTATTGAGTTTCAGAACTTCTTTGCATATGCTAGGTACCAGTCCTTTATCTGATATATGTTTTACAAACTTGTTCTCTTTGTCAATGGTTTGTCTTTTCATTTACTTAACAATTTCTTTCACAGTTCAAGAGTTTTTCAATTTAATTGGTCCAAGCTATCAATTTTTTTCATTCAAGCGTTATGCCTTTGGTGTTGTATCTAAAAAGCCATCACCTACCCACAGTCACATAGGTTTTATCTTGTATGCTACAAGTTTCATAGATGTATGTTTTACATTTGTCTATCATCCATTCTGAGTTCATTTTTGTAAAATGTACAAAGTCTGTGTCTGGATTTTTTTTTTTTTTTCCTTTTCTTTAGCATTGGGATGTCCAGTTGCTCTAGCATCATTTTTTGAAAACAAGCCTTTCTCTAGTGAATTAGCTTTACTCCTTTCTCACAGGTTAGTTGACTATTTTCATATGGGTCTATTTCAGGGATCTCATTCTGGTTCATTTATCTTTTGTTTACTCTTTGGCCAATATCACACTGTCTGAATTGTTGTTGAGTAGTGTCAGTCCTCTGACTTAGTCCTTTTTATTCAATATTTTGTTGGCTATTCTGGGTGTTTTGCCTCTCCATATAAAGTTCAGAAAAGTTTGCCAATATCTACAAAATAACTTTCTGGACTTTTATTAGAATCACATTGATCTTTAGATCATGGTGGAGAAAAAAAAGGACATCTTGACCATATTGAGTCTTTTTATCCATGGCCATGGAGCATATCTCCATTTATTCACATATTTATTTACTGTCATCAGACTTGGTAGTTTTCTTCAAATAGATTTTATACACGAATTGCTAGCTATACCTAAGTATAATGTAAATGAAATTAAATAGTAATTTCAAATTTGTATTATTCATTGCTGGTACATAAGAAAGCAATTGACTTAATGCCTATTATGCTTGTGGGCTTCTCTGGTGGCTCAGTTAGTAAAGAATCTGCCTGCAATGCAGGAGACTTGGATTCAATCCCTGGGTTAGAAAGACCCCCTGGAGAAGGGAATGGCAACCCACTCCAGTATTCTTGCCTGGAGAATCCAATGGACAGAGGAGCCTGGTAACTACAGTCCATGGGGTTGCAGACAGTCAGACAAAACTAAGCAACTCACACTACTATGTTATGCTTATATCCTGTAACCTAGGATGATAACACTAATTCCAGAAGTTTTTTGTTGATTCTTTGGAATTATTTACATAGATAATAATCTGAGAACAAGTACAGTTTTGTTTCTCTTCCGTCTGTATACCTTTTCTTTGTTTCTGGTTTTGTTTGTTTTGCATCCACTATGACTTTCAATGACTTACTATGACTTACAATGCTAACTAGG
The DNA here is from genome assembly GCF_001704415.2 of Capra hircus. Classification (NCBI taxonomy): domain Eukaryota; kingdom Metazoa; phylum Chordata; class Mammalia; order Artiodactyla; family Bovidae; genus Capra; species Capra hircus. The sequence continues at coordinate 133,705,808 of NC_030809.1, forward strand.
TAAGGAGAGAAGAAACATTCTTACTTTATTCTCAATTTTAGGTGAAAATCAGACAGCTTCTCATCATTAAGTATGAATTAGCTATAGGTATTTATAGATCTTTTTTTAAAATCAAGTCATGTAAGTCTTATATTCCTAGTTTGCAATGGAAATTATTCTTGTTTTCTTTGTTAGCAGGAAAGTTATTTTAAGAACTCTCATTCTTGTCTGATAAGGTATATATCAAAAGGCCTCTAAAATTCCATTATTATACAAAATTTAGAACTTGGTAAGCTCTGGTGGGTTATTTAAATTATCAGCTTATTTTAAATGTCTAATTTTACTTTATTGCCTTGAATTAAATTACTATTTTTTTTTATTAAATATAGTAAATGCGTTCTGTTTACTCATTGCCACATCTTGGGAAATTTCAGTGAGTTTTTCTTTGTATTCTTCTTCAACTGAAATCTCTAAGATATAATTTACAAACCACACATGTTTTTGTTCAGTTGCTCAGTCAGGTCTGACTCTGCAACCCCATGGACTGTAGCACACCAGACTTTTCTATCCTTTTCTATCTCCTTGAATTTGCTCAAACTCATGTCCATTGAGCTGATGATATCATCCAACCATCTCATCCTCTGTTTATTCCTTCTCATGCTCTCAATCTTTCCCAGCATCTGGATCTTTTCCAATGAGTCAGCTCTTCATATTAGGTAGCCAAAGTATTGGAGCTTCAGCTTCAGCATCAGTCCTTCCACTGCATATTCAGGGTTGATTTCCTTTGGGGTTGACTGGTTTGATTCCCTTGCAGTCCAGAGGACTCAAGATTCTTTTCCAGGACTACAGTTCAAAAGCATCAGTTCTTTATGGTCCAACTCTCACATCCATACATAACTACTTGAAAAACCATATCTTTGACTATATGGACCTTTGTCAGCAAAATGATGTCTCTGCTTTTTAATACACTGTTCAGGTTTGTGATAGCTTTTCTTCCTAGGAGCAAGCCTCTTCTAATTTCATGGTTGCAGTCACCATCCACAGTGACACTGGAGCCCAAGAAAATAAAGTCTGTCACTGTTTCCATTGTTACCCTGTATATTTGCCATGAAGTGATGGGACCAGATGCCATGATCTTAATTTTTTTTTGAACGTTGAGTTTTAAATCAGCTTTTTCACTCGCCTCTTTCACCTTCATCAAGAGGCTCTTTGATGCTTTTTTGCTTTCTGCCATAAGGGTGGTGTTGAAATGTTGTGGTTGTGAGGTAGGTGCTATGCTGGGAATCATGACCTCCACAGGAGAGGATTTCTATCTGGGGCCAGAGATGAGACGTGACTACTTGGAGCTTTTTGTGTAGCAACGTTTTATTAAAGTATAATAGAGATAGGGAAAGCTTCTGACATAGCCCTCAGAAGGGGACAGAAAGAGTGCCTTCTTGCTAGTTTTTAGCAAGGTGTTTTAACTGAGCTATCAGGGAAGCCCCTTTATATCCATTAGCAAGCTGTTAATCAGATAAGAGAGAAACCTCTAGTCTGAGAGAGTTTCACCAGGCCTTTCTCCCGCAATATGCATTTTTGAAATAGAATGGCAAAAGGTGTGTCATCCCAGGCCATAAACAATTGACATAAATACTAGTTTGTTTAGCCATTATCAGCCCAAGGTTTGAGAAAAGAAAAAACAAATTAGCCTTAGGCAGAACTGAAACCAACTTGAAGAAAGGCAGATTCCAAAGCAAATAAATAGTTTCATTAACATATCTTAAGAAAAGCATTTCCATAAGAAAAACACATTGGTTTGTTCAAAGTTTGAGAAAAGTTAAGTTAATGCAGAATCAGGTGTCATCAACAGAAAAGGGAAAAGTCTGTCACTTGCAGTTTATTTCCTCCTGCCCCTTGGGGATCTCTGGTCTCCCTACAGAAGCTGTTAACGATCTCAGTGTCATCTGCGTATTTGACGTTATTGATATTTCTCCCAGAATTCTTGATTTCAGCTGGATTCATCCAGCCTGGCATCTCACATGATAAACTCTGCATATAAGTTGGATAAGCAGAGTGACAATATATAGCCTTGACATATACTCCTTTCCCAATTAGGAACCAGTCCATTGTTCCATGTCTGGTCCTAACTGTTGCTTCTTGACTTGCATACAAGTTTCTCGGGAGGCAGGTAAGCTGGTCTGGTAGTTTCATCTCTTTAAGTATTTTCCACAGTTTGTTGTGATCTACACAGTCAAAGACATAGTCAATGAAGCAGAATTTTTTTTTAATCTTCTTACTTTTTCTATGATCCAATGTATGTTGGCAACTTGATCTCTTGTTCCTCTGCCTTTTCTAAATCCAGCTTAAATCCAGACCTAAATCTGAAATGTCTCAGTTCATGTACTGTTGAAGCCTAGCTTGAAGGATTTAGAGAATTAGCTGTTTAGCTTGTGAATTGAGTCTGATTGTGTGATAGTTTGAACATTCTTTGGCATTGTCTTTCTTTGGGATTGGAATGAAAACTGATCTTTTCCAGTCCTGTGGCCACTGCTGAGTTTTCCAAACTTGCTGGTGTATTGAGTGCAGCACTTTAATAGCATCATCCTTTAGGATTTAAAATAGCTCAGCTATAATTCCATCAGCTCCACTACCTTTGTTCATAGTAATATTTCCTAAGGCCCACTTGACTTCATATTCTAAGATGTCTGGCTCTAGGTGAGTGTCGACACCATCAAGGTTGTATGGGTCATTAAGAGCACTATACCCTACACAGCCAACTTTTTTTCCTGCCATTTATACACTAGTTTATTCCCAAGATGAGGTAAAGGGTATTCCAATATGATGTAAATGAATAGCAAATACTGAATTTTGTAGAATCACTCTGGGATCACCTTAGAAAAACACTGGGTCTACTCCTCAGTCCTCATGGAAAGAGCCATGCAGAGACACTGAATAAGCAGCTGTGCCACTGAAGCCCAAATCCTGCCCCACTCTGGGCCTCAGTGGTTCCGTCTGAAGAAGACCAGTTTTTTCAGGCTCTATACCCTGATGCACCTTTCCGCAGGCTCATTTAAACTTGTTAAATCAACTCTTGTCCCCACTTTGCCCTGCCTATTCAAGTTTGTGTGCTCTGGGGCAGGAACTACTGGCTTTCTGTCACCCAGAGAATGGTAAGAACTGTCATGAGGGAAACAAAAGGCTCTTTTGTTTCACATAAGTTTCTACAAAAAGACTTTTTAAAAATGCACTATGGTCCTTGAAAGAACAAGATGGCAGAGGAGTAGGTGGACATGGAGCACATCTCTCTAGATGGATACATCAGGAATACACCTTCAGACACGGAAGTGCATGCAGAACACTAGCTGAGAGCAGACAGGAGTACCTGACCAGTGGAAAAGAATATATGGAACTACACAAAACTTGGTAGGATGAAGCAACTGGGTGGGCGGGGGGGAGGGGCGGGAACAGGAGTTTTAGTAGGACTGAACCTGCCCTTGGTGGGTGGGGGAACAGAAACAGGGGTCCAATCCCCACATCAGAGCAATTGTCGGAATCAGAGGAGAAACATTTAAGGCTGACAGTGAAAGAGCTGATTTGTGGCAGCCTAAATGGAATGAGAAATAAGACAGTCCTTGCTGCAGCCATACATACCACAGGTAGGGACGCAGGTCCCCTATAAAGTGCAGTGGCTGGGAGCTGGAGATTGTGGAGCAATCCCAGGGCAAGGGCTGCTGTTGACTGAGGAGAAACTGATTGAGGGGATGTTAGGGAGGAGATTGTGGTGGGAAATGCCTGTGGAGGAAAGCCAGGCAGTCATGGAAGCAAGGTGATACAGCTGAGTCACACACAGAGGGTAGAGCCATCATCAAAGCCTCTCTCTCCCCATACAGCCAGCATCCCATTGGCAGCTAAATAATAAAGAGGCTGGCCCATTAAAAGCCAGACACACTGAACTACAGATTAGGACCCCAGCTGGAGAAGCCTCTCTATGTGCCTGATGCACTGAACAACAGAGAACGACCCCAGGTAAGGGAGCCCTCTAAGTGCCTGAACAGGAGGAGCTGCAGAGAAAAGATTGGCCAAAGAGGCCTTCTGATTGCCAGCTGCAAGAGGCTCAAAAAACGACTTGATAGGGCCATAACTCCTGTGGTGGAGGCAGTCCGTGTTCCTGCACACTTGGTGCTGCCAGGGTCCTCACAAGCCAAGTAGCTGTGCCACCTTCATGCTCAACTCTCACTGAGGCAGAGCTGCCACAAGCAAAAAAGTCTTGCATCTGTGTGCACAGGGTCGCTTCAGTCATGTCCAGCTATTTGAGACCCTGTAGACTGTGGCCTGCCAGGCTTATCTGTCAGGGGTGTTCTCCAGGCAAGAATACTGGAGCGTATTAGCCAATACTGGTTGCCATATCCTTCTAGAGCACTATATTTCCTGCTGCCCTAGCTGCCAACTCTCCTGAGTACCTGGTGCTGCCAGAACCTGTGCGACCTAAACAGCTGCACCACCTCCACATCTGGCCTTCACAGGGGCAAACCCAAGCCCTCCAGGGCAGCCTCAGGATCAAACCCCAGTGAATGAACCACATGCAGAGGTGGAAATAAAACCACAATTGAAACCCAGGGGCAGTGTGGTTAAGGAAGAAGACCAAACATTTCCATGAGCTGTACAAGCAGTAGATTAAACCCACATGATCAGCTAGGTAGATCTGTGTTTTTGGAATATATAAAAGGTCATTGAGAGTCCCATCAATAGAAAGCACACTAGTTCTGATAGCTGTGGCCATTGGAGGCAAGAACACACAGAAGTAGGACCAGATTAGAATCTGAGCTGCCCCCACAGAAGGTCCAGAAATCAGCACCGTGTTGGAGAGCATCATAGGGAAGTGAAGTGGGCTGTGACTTCCAATGAGGGAAAGGACTCTTACAGCAGTGAGTCAAGAAAAACATGTATTAGACTTATGTTTTGACCTATTCTGTAGATTCTTCTGGATTTCTTTTCTTTTTTTTTTTTTCCTCCCCCCACCCCCCTGTTGTAGTTGTCAATTTTATTGGCACTATGAAATCTAATTAAGCTTTTGAGCTTTTTTTTGTTTTGGTCACATTTTTTATTGTTGTTATAAACCTCTGGGTCTATGTTGAGCTTTTGCAGTTCTGTGGAGTTTTCTTTTTTTCTCTCTTTCTCTCTTTTTTTTTTTTTTTAAATTTTTAAACCTATTATTATTTTTTCTACATTTATTCCTTTGATTGCTTTTTTCTACTGTTCTTTCTCCATTACAGCTAATCTTTAATGTATATACATTTTTGTATCTACCTGTAATTAACTTTGCATATTTATTCTTTCTTTTCTTTTTTTCCTTTCCTCTCAAGAAGCTCTATACAGTCAGCAAAAACAAGACTAGGAGGTGACTGTGGCTCATATCATGAACTCCTTATTGCCAAATTCAGACTTAAATTGAAGAAAGTGGGGAAAACCATTAGACCATTCAGGTATGACCTAAATCAAATCCCTTATGATTATACAGTGGAAGTGAGAAATAGATTTAAGGGACTAGATCTGATAGACAGAGAGCCTGATGAACTATGCACGGAGGTTCATGACATTGTACAGGAGACAGGGATCAAGACCATTGGTGATGGGTGTATATGTATACGAGAATATTCCATTATTTTAATTATTATTTGCCTGATTTTGTAACTTCCATTTGCCTGGGGCTCATCTTTGATTTCTCATTTTTGGGTATTTGTTTTAATCTCACTTAATGCTGTAACAAAACACTTGTGGACTCTTCATTCTTAACCAGAGATCAAGCCCTGAGCCTTTGGTGTGGCAGTACTGACTACAAGACCCTAGACTACCAGAAAACTAACCCTATGGAGTATCAGATAGTGAGAACACACACAAAGAAAACCACCTGAATACAAAACGTGGCATCACTCAACCACCAGTAGCACCTATATGAGTAGGACACCTCATATAAACAACAAACAAAACAAAAATACAAACCAAATATTCAGCAGACAGGATTATCATCTCATCCAGCCTTGCCCATCAGAGGAAAAACAAACAAACAAAAAACTCAGCACAAATCCCACCCTATACACAGCTTACACTAACCACTGGACAAACCTTAGCAGGGAAGAAACCAAAAAGAAGAAAGAATTCAACCTTGAGGCCTGGGAAAAGGAGGCTGGAAACACAATAACTTAAAAAACAAAAATGCAGAGAAATACTACACAAATTAAGGAAAAAACTAGAAACACAGAAATCCAAATAAATGAAGATAAAATGAGCAGATTACCCAGAAAGAATTCAGAATGATAGTAAAGATGATCAAAAACCTTGAAAACAAAATGGAGAAAATACATGATTAATTAACAAAGACCTAGAAAAATTAAAGAATAAACCTTCAGAGACAAACAACAGTTACTGATATTAAAAATACTCTAGAAGGAATCAATAGCAAAACATCTGAAACAAGAACGAATCAGTGTGCTGGAGGATAAAATGGTGGAGTAACTTCTGAAAAGCAGAATAAGGTAAGAAGAATGAAAAGAACCAAGGATACTCTCGAAGATCTCTAGGACAATATCAAATACACTAACATTTGAACTATAGGGGTCCCAGAAGAAGAAGAGAAAAAGAAAGGGCATGAGAAAAATTTTGAAGAGGTTATAGTTGAACATTTCTCCAACATGGAAAAAGAAATAGTCAAGTCCAAGAGGCACAAAGAGTCCCACATAGGATAAACTCAAAGAGAAACACATCAAGATACATACTAATCAGACTAACAAAGACTAAATACAAAGAAAGAATATTAAAAGCAGCAAGGGAGAAGTACAAGGAACATACAAGGGAAACCCCATATGTGTAACAGTTGATCTTTCAGCAAAAACTGCAAGCCAGAAGGGAATGGCAGAATATATTTAAAGTACTGGAAGGGAAAAATCTACAACCAACCAGGATTACTATACCCAGCAAGGATATTGTTCAAAATTGATGGAGAAATAAAAAGCTTCTCAGACAAGCAAAAGTTAAGAGAATTCATACCACCAAACCAGTTTTATAACTAATGTTAAAGGGACTTATATAGTTAAAAAAATACAAGAGAAGAAAAAGATCTACAAAATCAACCCCAAACAATTAAGAAAACGGCAATAGGAACATATAAATCAATAATTACTTTAAATGTAAATGGATTAAATGCTCCAACGAAAAGGCACAAACTGGCCGAATGGATTTAAAAACAAGACCCATATCTACAAGAAACCCACTTCAGATCTAAAGACATATAGACTGAATGTGAAAGGCTGGAAAAATATATCCCATGCAAATGGGAAAGAAAAGAAAGCTGGAATAACAAATCCTCATACCAAACAAAATAGACCTTAAAATAAGGATATTACAAGAGATAAGGAAGGACACTACATAATGATCAAGGGATCAATCCAAAGGGAAGACATAACAATTGCAAATATCTATGCACCCAACATAGGAGCACCTCAATACATAAGACAAACACTAACAGACATAAAAGGAGAAATTGATGGTAACACAATAATAGTAGGAGATGTTAACACTCCACTCACACTAATGGACAGATCATCAAAACAGAAAATTAATATGGAAACACAAGTCTTAAATGATAAATTAGATGAGACTGATCTCATTGATATCTTCAGGACACTGATCCAAATGTAAAATAATATACCTTCTTCTCAAGTGCACATAGAACATTCTCCAGAATAGACCACATCTTGGGTCACAATTGAGCCTCAGTAAGTTTAAGAAAATTGAAATCATATCAAGCATCTTCCCTGATCACAACGCTATAAGACTAGATATCAGTTAAAAAAAAAAACTAAGAAATGCAAACACATGGAGATTAAACAACACATTTCTAAATAACCAATAGATTCCTGAAGAAATCGAAAGGGAAATCTAAACATTTCTAGAAACAAATAACAATGAAAACACAACTCAAAACCTATGGAATGCAACAAAAGCAGTTTTAAGAGGGAAATACATAGCAATACAATCATACCTCAAGAAACAAGAGAAACATTGAATAGACAACCTAACTTTACACCTAAAACAATGGGAAAAAGAAGAACAAAAATCACCAAAATTAGTAGAAGGAAAGAAATCACAAAGATCAGAGCAGAAATACATGAAAAAGAAATGAAAGAAACAATAGCAAAGATTGATGAAATGAAAAGCCGGTTCTTTGAGAAAATAAACAAAATTGGCAAACCTTTAGCCAGAATTGTCAAGAAAAAAACGAGAGGAGAATTAAATCAACAAAATTAGAAATGAAAAAGGAGAAGTTGCAAGAGACAATACAGAAATACAAAGGATTGTGAAACTATTGTGAACAATTACATGGCAATAAAAGGGATAACCTTGAAGAAATGGACAGATTCTTAGAAAAGTTCAATCTTCCAAGACTGAATCCAGAAGAATTATAAATTATGAACAATCCAATTTCAAGCACTGAAATTGAAGCTGTGACCAAAAATCTCCCAAAAAACAAAAGCCCAGGACCAGATGGCTTTGCAGAAGTCTAGCAAACATTTAGAGAAGAGCTAAGACCTATTTTTCTCAAACTCTTCCAAAAAATTGCAGAGGAAGAAACACTTCCAAACTCAATCTATGAGGCCACCATCACCCTGATACCAAAACTAGACAAAGACAACACACAAAAAAAGAAAACTACAGGCCAATATCACTGATGAACATAAATGCAAAAATCCTCAACAAAATTTTAGCAAGCAGAATTTGGCAACACATTGAAAAGCTCATACAACATGATCAAGTTGGATTTATTCCAGGGATGCAAGGATTCTACAATATACACAAATCAATCAATGTGACACACCATATTAACAAACAGAAAGATTAAAAACCATATAATAATTTCAGTAGATGCAGAAAAAAACCTTTGACAAAATTCAGCACAGTTATGATTAAAACTCTTCAAAAAATAGGCATAGAAGGAACCTACCTCAGCATAGGAAAGGCCATATATGATAAGCCTACAGCAAATATACCAACATTGAAAAATCAGAAAGAGAAATTAAGGAATCAATCCCATTCACCGTGGCAACAAAAATTATTAAATATCTAGGAATAAACTCACCCAAGGAGACAAAAGAAATGTACATAGAAAATTATAAGACACTGATGAAAGAAATCAAAGACAGCATAAACAGATGGAGAGATATTCCATGTTACTGGGTAGGAAGAATCAATATTGTGAAAATGACTGTATTACAAAATGCAATCTACAGATTCAATGCTATCCTTATCAAATTACCAATGACAATTTTAACAGAACTAGAACAAAAAATCCACAATTCATATGGAAAAAATACCCTGAATAGCCAAAGCAGTCTTAAGAAAGAAGAATGGAGCTGGAGGGATCAACCTTCCTGATTTCAGATTATACTGCAAAGCTACAGTCATCAAGACAGTATGGTACTGGCACACAAAAAAAAAAAGAAATGTAGACCAATGGAATAAGATAGAAAGCCCAGAAATGAACCCATGCACCTATGGATATCTTATTTTTGACAAAGGAGGCAACAATATACAATGGGCAAAAACAGCCTCTTCAATAAATGGTGCTGGGAAAACTGGACAGCTACATGTAAAAGAATGAAATTAGATCACTTCCCAACACCATGCACAGAGATAAACTCAAAATGGACTAAAGACCTAAATGTAAGACCAGAAACTATGAAACTTTTAGAAGAAAACATAGGCAGAACACTCCATGGCATAAAGCAAAGCATGATCCTCCACAACCCACCTACTAGAGTAATGGAAATAAAAACAAAAGTAAGCAAGTGGAACCTGACTAACCTTAAAAGCTTCTGCACAGCAAGGGAAACTATAAGCAAGGTGAAAAAACAACCCTCAGAATGGGAGAAAATAATAGCAAATGAAAAAACGGATGTAGGATTAATTTCCAAAATATACAAGCAGCTCATACAACTCAATACCAGAAAAACAAACAACCGAATCAAAAAGTGGGGAAAAGACCTAAACCGACATTTCTCCAAAGAAGACATACAGATTGCTAACAAACACATGAAAAGATGCTTGACATCACTTATTATGAGACTGATGCCTTACCACTTGTCTACCGCACCTGTGTTACATCACTCATTATTAGACAAATGCAAATCAAAACAACAATGAGATATCACCTCAGACTGGTTAGAATGGCCATCATCAAAAAGTCTATAAACAATAAATGCCGAAGAGGGTGTGGAGATAAGGGGACACTCTTGCACTGTTGGTGGAATGTAAATTGATACATCCACTATGGAAGATGGTATAGAGATTCCTTAAAAAACTGGGAATAAAACCACCATATGACTCAGCAATACCACTCCTAGTCATATACCCCAAGGATACCAAAATTGCAAAAGACACGCGTATCCCATTGTTCATTGCAGCACTAATTACAATAGCTAGAACACAGAAGCAACTTAGACGTCCATCGACAGATGAATGGATAAAGATGTTCTGGTACATATGCACAATGGACTACTACTCAGCCATAAAAAGGAACAGATTTGAGTCAGTTTTAATGAGGTGTATGAACCTAGAACCTATACAGAATGAAGTAAGTCAGAAGGAGAAAGATAAATATCATATTCTAACACATATATACAGAATCCATAAAAATGGTACTGAATAATTTATTTACAGGGCAGCAATGGAGAAACAGACATAGAGAATAGACTTATGGACATGAGCAGAAGGGAGTAGAGGGTGAAATGTATGGAAAGAGTAACATGGAAACTTGTATTACCATGTGTAAAATAGATAGCCAATTGGAATTTGTCGTATGGCTCAAGAAATTCAAACAGGGGCTCTGTATCAATCTAGAAGGGTGGGATGGGGAGAGAAATGTGAAGGAGGTTCAAAAGGGAGGGGATATATGTATACCTATGGCTGATTCATGTTGAGCTTTGACAGAAAACAACAAAATTCTGTAAAGCGATTATCCTTCAATAAAAAAAATTTAAAAAATTACTATGCTGTCAGGGTAACATCTGTTTTTCCTTCTAACTCTATGAAAATGCAAGGTTCCTTATAACCTAGTGATTCCCAGTGAGATTTGTACTTAGATTAAAGAAAACTTTGAGTTCTTTTGTGCACTATTATCAATGAAATATTTATAGCAAATTATAGTATAAGGTAAGACTTTCACTGTGTGGCCAACTAACTTATTTATAGGGTCATAGAACATAAAGTATAAATTGGAGGGAACTGGAAGTCATTGGCCTAAAAGTCAGGAATCTTCCAAGCTTTCTTGAGGAAGATTATCCACTCTCTGCCTTACCTAGTCCAGTGAGAGCAGCTTCCCAATCTCCAGGAAGGTGATTCCATTCTGGGACAGCCCTTCCACTGCTTAGCATCACACTGCTGCTTTTGTCAAAGCCCTAACAATAACTTGCAATGATGTAGCTTATTTTCAGTTTGTCCAAAGATTGTGCCTTTTACCAGAAGGATTAATTGCCCATAGGATACTCCTAAAACTAACTAAAGATTCACCTGAAGTTCTAGACAAAGAGTTAGTCACTCACATTAGGCACAGGCTTACACCTCCCTGAGGCTCAGGATTTCAACAGTCCTCTCCAGTTTCCAGTATCCATCACATGCTCTACCTCAGTGGTCCTTCCAAAGACTACTGCAGAAAAAGTCAGGGAAGTATTGATAGCCATCAAGAGAAAAGAAGTCTTAGTAGAGAAAGGTGATGAATCCCAAATTACATGCACATGGGAATGGCCAAATGTATTGCTCTTCATCCTATTGGAGACACCAATAGTCTCGCTGTTCACACTGCATGTTTGCTGAACACAGGGGAGGCAAGGCATGAGATAAGAGTCTGGAAGGAGACTCAAGGAGCTGTAGGAACTGCAGACACATTTAGTCTCTCTTGGCTGACTTAGCAGTCATAACAGTATTCTCTCCTGGTTGACGCAGTAGCCATAGCAGTAGGCACACTATATTCTCTCCTCTCATAGCTGGCCCAACAGACACAGCTGTGACACAGCAGTAGATGCCTCTGCTTTTTAGGTGGAGCTGACATACCTCTACAGAAAGTAGTTCATGACCAAGAGAGTCCCTCGTGGTGTGCATGCACAGTGCTACAAGTGATCTCAGCTGTTATATAGTCATGATTCACAAAATGTGGGGCAAGAGAACCTGAACACACCTTCTTGGCTAATTTGCTCTCTCCTCACATGGAACATAGGTCTGAATCTCAGATCTCTTGTCTTCTCAATAAAGGATCTCAAGGGTACAGATATTAGTGTGCACAGAGGTTGTCAGCTGTGCTTTTTGTAGATATAGGTAACAATGCAGTGGCTCTGGAACATGTGTCTCTTATACTCCACCTCAGACAAGTCCCTGGCAGTTGTTTCTCAGGCCACAGTTCTGTGCTGCAAGGCCAGTTGAGGAGATGAAACTCTAATCACGTAATAAGTTAAATGAGACTCTAACTTATCATCTGCCCAGCTGGCAACAGTGGTGAGCATGGGCTTCTCTGCCTGCTGTGACGAACGTGCCCCACTGAACTGCCAACTGAGGTGGTTTAGCAGTGCCAATTACCTATCTAGGCTTCCTAAATAATCTATCAGTTCAGTTCAGTTCAGTTCAGTAGCTCAGTCGTGTCCCACTCTGCAACCCCATGGACTGCAGCATGTCACAGCTCTCTGTCCACCACCAATTCATGAGTTTACTCAGACTCATTTCCACTGAGGCAGTGATGCCATCCAACCATATCCTCTGCCTTCCCCTTCTCTTCCCACCTTCAATCTTTCCCAGCATCAGGGTCTTTCCAAATGAGTCAGTTCTTCCCATCTGGAGGCCAAAGTATTGGAGTTTCAGCTTCAGCATCAGTCCTTCCAATGAATATTCAGAATTGATTTCCTTTAGGATGGACTGGTTGGATCTCCTTGCAGTCCAAGGGACTCTCAAGAGTCTTTTCCAACACCACAGTCCAAAAGCATCAGTTCTTCGGCACTCAGCTTCCTTTACAGTTCAACTCTCGCATCCATACATGGCTACTGGAAAAAAAACATAGCCTTGAATAGACGGACCTTTCTTGGCAAAGTAATGTCTCTGCTTTTTAATATGCTGTCTAGGTTGGTCATAACTTTCCTTCCAAGGAGAAAGCGCCTTTTAATTTAATGACTACAGTCACCTTCTGCAATGATTTTGGAGACAAAGAAAGCTGAGCACTGAAGAATCGATGCTTTTGAGCTGTGGTGTTGGAAAAGACTCTTGAGAGTCCCTTGGACTGCAAGGAGATCCAACCAGTTCTTTCTAAAAGATACCAATCCTGGGTGTTCATTGGAAGGATTGATGTTGAAGCTGAAACTCCAATACTTTGGCTACCTGGCATCACCAACTCAATGGACATGAGTTTGGGTAAACTCCAGCAGTTGGTGATGGACAGGGAAGCCTGGCGTGCTGCAGTCCATGGGGTTGCAAAGAGTCAGACATGACTAAGTGACTGAACTGAACTGAAGAATTATAACTTTAACTTTTGTAATAAAATGGCAGAAAACATATGCTGTCATGTAGAGAGACAGGCAAGATGATGGCATGAGGAGGGAGGGTGCTGTAGAGTGATAAGGCATTTGGAGGATGTAATGTTACACAGGGCAGCCCAAGAACAGCAGCCAGATGTCACTGTCAACAGTGACTTCAAGGGCAGAGGACGTGCCCATAGTTTCCATTTCTAGTCTCTTAGTGCAGTGTTTAGAGCCAAATGAGCACTCAGTCATAGTGAAGAATGGATAGATGAATGGATGAACAGATAATGAATCAGAGTCTAATTTTCTAAAATTTGCAACAGCAAATTTGTCTCTTACATGATCAAGAAAAAAAATTTCTTTGAATTATTATAAAGGAAAAAAAAAAAAAACCACCTAACAGCTGATATAATGAGAAATCTTGAGAGAAAGTGATGGTGCTTCCTAAGAACTGGAACATCCAAACAACTTTTGTCTTGGACAGCCATTCCCACCTGCCCTCAAAGTGCCAGGCATTACCTCCCCAGAGATCCATTCTATTGATAGACCAAGACCACTTACACCATTTCTATCTATCCGTAACATAGTAAAACTGTACATTTATTATCTTCTCTGTCTTTCTTGGACTCCAAGGTCATCCCTTGGATGGGAAATTTCATCTTCTTTACCATTCTCTCCATTATTCACATCCACTCGACAAAACTCCAATCCTAAATCACTTCTACATCTGCTGTTTTGACCTTTGCAAATATATCACTAAGTATTATTTGAGAAAATAACAGAAAACTGAATAAATGTTACCACTCAAACTTATGGTCTCCAGCCTAAATTGAGAGAATAGGACTTCTGTAATTCCCTAAAATGCCATCTTTTCCAACTTTCCACAAAGGTCTTAGCAAACTTCTAAAGGCCCCTCTTCATCTTACCTCCTCTCCCAGCAGACAACTTTTTTCACTAAGAAAACAGAATGCACTCACTGGGAATTTTCTAAACTTCCTGCACCCATCACAAAAATATCTAGATCTTAATCCACTCTTAATCCACCCTTCCTCCAGCCTGTCTGATCAGAAGATGTTTCCACCTCAGAATTCCAACCTCTCTGTCTACTCTCAGAAATAGAGTTATGTTATCATCCTTTCCCCTCCTTCTGACCCCTTCACCTCAGCATGTTAACATACCCTTATTAATTTTTATTTATTTTCTTAATTTATTTTTAATCTTTATTTTTACTTTATTTTACTTTACAATACTGTATTGGTTTTGCCATATATTGACATGAATCCACCACGGGTGTACATGAGTTCCCAAACATGAACCCCCCTCCCACCACCCACTCCATATCATCTCTATGGATCATCCCCGTGCACCAGCCCCAAGCATCCTGCATCCTGCATCGAACATAGACTGGCGATTCGTTTCTTACATGATAATATACGTGTTTCAATGCCATTCTCCCAAATCATCCCACCCTCTCCCTCTCCCTCAGAGTCCAAAAGTCCATTCTACACATCTGTGTCTCTTTTGCTGTCTCGCATACAGGGTCATCATTACCATCTTTCTAAATTCCATATATATGTATTAGTATACTGTGTTGGTCGGCTCCAATTTCCTCCATCTCATTAGAACTGATTCAAATGTATTCTTTTTAATGGTTGAGTAATACTCCATTGTGTATATGTACCACAGCTTTCTTATCCATTCATCTGCTGATGGACATCTAGGTTGTTTCCATGTCCTGGCTATTATAAACAGTGCTGCGATGAAATAATGAAACTAGATCACTTTCTAACACCACACACAAAAATAAACTCAAAATGGATTAAAGATCTAAATGTAAGACCAGAAACTATAAAACTCCTAGAGGAGAACATAGGCAAAACACTCTCTGACATAAATCACAGCAGAATCTCTATGATCTACCTCCCAGAATTCTGGAAATAAAAGCAAAAATTAACAAATGGGATCTAAGTAAAATTAAAAGCTTCTGCACAACAAAGGAAAATATAAGCAAGGTGAAAAGACAGCCTTTGGAATGGGAAAAAATAATAGCAAATGAAGCAACTGACAAACAACTAATCTCAAAAAATATACAAGCAACTTATGCAGCTCAAGTCCAGAAAAATAAACACCCAATCAAAAAACGAACCAAAGAACTAAATAGACATTTCTCCAAAGAAGACATACAGATGGCTAACAAACACATGAAAAGATACTCAATATCACTCATTATTAGAGAAATGCAAATCAAGATCACAATGAAGTACCACTTCACACCAGTCAGAATGGCTGCGATCCAAAAGTCTGCAAGCAATAAATGCTGGAGAGGGTGTGGAGAAAAACATACCCTTATTTTTAAAAAAAAAAAAAAAGAAAATCTGCTCCAATCACACATCTTTATACTATCTCATCAATATCATCTTTTGTGGTCAGACTCTTAGACTTCTCTGTACTCACTATATGCATCCCATCTCCTCTCACGTACTTAGCAAGGACCTCCAGCCCCATCCCTCTACTCAAACTGCTGCCAGGGATTGAAGTGGATTCTTCACTGCAGGTCTCACCAGCACCTTTTGGTTCTTATCCCAGGAGAATCCCAGCATCACGCAGCACCATTGTCCCTGTCCTCCATATTTCCTTGGCTCCTTTGATACTACACTAGCTTGTTTCTCCACAGACACCTCTGCCTCTTTTGCAGCCTCTGCATAGAAACTGCTTGCCTAGTGTGAATATTCCTGTGGGATCTGACCTTAGTATGTTCTGCTTTATTTTCCATCTTCTCTCTGGATGAGCTAATTTACTCTCAAGACTGCAATTTATATACTGATGACTTGAAAATCTGTAATTCCAGTTGATTTCTCTTCTAAGTTTCAGGTTCAGTTCAGTTTAGTTGCTCAGTTGTGTCCCACTCTTTGCAGCCCGTTGGGTTGCAGCATGCTAGACCTCCCTCTCCATCACTAACTCATGGAGTTTACTCAGACTCATGTACACTGAGGTAGTGAAGCCATCCAACCATCTCCTCTGTCTTCCCCTTCTCTTCCCACCATCAATCTTTCCTAGCATCAGGGTCTTTTCAAATGAGTCCCTTTTTTGCATCAGGTGGCCAGAGTATTGGAGTTTCAGCTTCAGCATCAGTCCTTCCAACGAATATTCAGAATTGACTTCATTTAGGATGGACATGTTGGATCACCTTGCAGTCCAAGGGACTCTCAAGAGTCTTCTCCAACACCACGGTTCAAAAGCATCAATTCTTTGGCTCTCAGCTCTCTTTATAGTCCAAATCTCACATCCATACATGACTACTGAAAAGCCATAGCTTTGACTAGATGGACCTTTGTTGACAAAATAACATCTCTGCTTTTTAATATGCTGTCTAGTTTGGTCAAAGCTTTTCTTCCAAGGAGAAAGCATCTTTTAGTTTCATGCCTACAGTCACCATCTGCAGTGATTTTGGCCCCCCCCCCAAAATAAAGTCTGTCATTGTTTCCATTCTTTCCCCATCCTTTGCCAAGAAGTGATGAGACCAGATGCCATATCATCGTTTTCTGAATGTTGAGTTTTAAGCCAACTTTTTCACTCTCCTCTTTCGCTTTCATCAAGAGGCTCTTTAGTTCTTCTTCACTCTCTGCCATAAGGGTGGTGTCATCTGCATATCTGAGTTTATTGGTATTTCTTCCAGCAATCTTGATTTCAGTTTCAGCTTCATACAGCCCAGCATTTCTCATGATGTACTCTGCATATAAGTTAAACAAGTAGGGTGACAATATATATCATTGATGTACCCCTTTCCTGATTTGGAACCAGTCTGTTGTTCCATATCTAGTTATAACTGTTGCTTCCTGACCTGCATACAGATTTCTCAAGAGGCAGGTTGGGTGGTCTGGTATTCCCATCTCTTGAAAAATTTTCCACAGTTTATTGTGATCCACACAGTCAAAGGCTGTGGCATAGACAATAAAGCAGAAGTAGATGTTGTGTGTGTGTGTGTGTGTGTGTGTGTGTGTGTGTGTGTGTTTTCTGGAACTCTCTTGCTTTTCTGATGACCCAGCAGATGTTGGCAATTTGATCTCTGGTTCCTCTGCCTTTTCTAAATCCAACTTGAACATCTGGAAGTTTATGGTTCTCTAAGCCCAGCTTGGAGAATTTTGAGCATCACTTTGCTAGTGTGTGAGACGAGTGCAATTGTGCAGTAGCTTGAGCATTCTTTGGTGTTGCCTTTATTTGGGATTGGAATAGAAACTGACCTTTTCCAGTCCTGTGGCCACTGCTGAGTTTTCCAAATTTGCTGGAATATTGAGTGCAGCACTTTCATGGCATCATCTTTTAGAACTTGAAATAGCTCAACTGGAATTCCATCACCTCCACTAGCTTTGTTTGTAGTGATGCTTCTGAAGGCCCACTTGAGTTTGCATTCTAGGATGTCTGGCTCTAGGTGAGTGGTCACACCTTGCGGTTACCTGAGTCTTGAAGATTTTTTTTTTTCTTTTTTGTAGTTCGTCTGTGTATTCTTGCCCAATAGTCTTAATATCTTCTGTTTCTGTTAGGTCCATACCATTTCTTTCCTTTATTGTGCCCATCTTTGCATGAAATATTCCCTTGGTATCTCGAATTTTCTTTTTTTCTTTTTTTTTTTAAATTTTTTATTTTTTTTAAATTTTAAAATCTTTAATTCTTACATGCATTCCCAAACATGAACCCCCCTCCCACCTCCCTCCCCACAACATCTCTCTGGGTCATCCCCATGCACCTGCCCCAAGCAAGCTGCACCCTACGTCAGACATGGACTGGCGATTCAATTCTTACATGACAGTATGCATGTTAGAATTCCCATTCTCCCAAATCATCCCACCCTCTCCCTCTCCCTCTGAGTCCAAAAGTCTGGTATACACATCTGTGTCTTTTTTCCTGTCTTGCATACAGGGTCGTCATTGCCATCTTCCTAAATTCCATATATATGTGTTAGTATACTGTATTGGTGTTTTTCTTTCTGGCTTACTTCACTCTGTATAATTGGCTCCAGTTTCACCCATCTCATCAGAACTGATTCAAATGAATTCTTTTTAATGGCTGAGTAATACTCCATTGTGTATATGTACCACAGCTTTCTTATCCATTCATCTGCTGATGGACATCTAGGTTGTTTCCATGTCCTGGCTATTATAAACAGTGCTGCGATGAACATTGGGGTACATGTGTCTCTTTCAATTCTGGTTTCCTCGGTGTGTATGCCCAGAAGTGGGATTGCTGGGTCATAAGGTAGTTCTATTTGCAATTTTTTAAGGAATCTCCAAGATCTCTAATCTTTCCCATTCTATTGTTTTCTTCTATTTCTTTGCACTGATCACTCAGGAAGGCTTTCTTATCTCTCCTTGCTGTTCTTTGGAACTCTGCATTCAAATGGTTATATCTTTACTTTTTTCCTTTACCTTTTGTTATTCTTCTTTTCACAGCTATTTGTAAGTCCTCCTCCAACAACAATTTTGCTTTTTTGCATTTCTTTTTTCTTGGGGATGATCTTGATCCCTGCCCCTTGTACAATGTCATGAACCTCCATCCATAGTTCTTCAGGCACTCTGTCTATCAGATCTAATCCTTTGAATTCATATCTCAGTTCCACTGTATAATCATAAGGCTTTGATTTAGGTCATACCTGAATGGCCCAGTGGTTTTTCCTACTTTCTTCAAGTTAAGTATTAATTTGGCAATCAGGAGTTCATGATCTGAACTGAGCCACAGTCAGCTCCTGGTCTTGTTTTGGCTGACTGTATAGAGCTTCTCCTTACTCCTTGGAAGGAAAGTTATAACCAACCTAAATAGCATATTCAAAAGCAGAGATATTACTTTGCCAACAAAGCTACGTCTAGTCAAGGCTATGGTTTTTCCAGTGGTCATGTATGGATGTGAAAGTTGGACCATGAAGAAAATTGAGCACCAAAGAATTGATGCTTTTGAACTGTGGTGATGGAGAAGACTCTTGAGAGTCCCTTGGACTGCAAGGTGATCCAACCAGTCCATTCTAAAGGAGATCAGTCCTGGGATTTCTTTGGAAGGAATGATGCTAAAGCTGAAACTCCAATATTTTGGCCACCTCATGCAAAGAGTTAACTCATTGGAAAAGACTGATGCTGTGGGGGATTGGAGGCAGGGGGAGAAGGGGATGACAGAGGATGAGATGGCTAGATGGCATTGCCGACTCGATGGACATAAGTTTAGGTGAACTCCAGGAGTTGGTGATGGACAGGGAGGCCTGGCGTGCTGCAGTTCATGGGATCACAAAGAGTCAGACACACCTGACCGACTGAGCTGAACTGAGCTGATGGAGCTTCTCCATCTTTGGCTGCAAAGAATATAATCAATTGATTTCCATATTGACCATCTGGTGATGTCCATGTGTAAAGGTTTCTCTTGTGTTGTTGGAAGAAGGTGTTTCCTATGACCAGTGTGCTCTCTTGGCAAAACTCTATAATCCTTTGCCCTGCTTCATTTTGTACCCAAAGGCAAAAGTTGCCTGTTATTCCAGGTATTTCTTGACTTCCTATTTTGCATTTCAGTATCCTATAATGAAAAGGACATCTTTTTGGTGTGTTAGTTCTAGCAGGTTTTGTAGGTCTTCATAGAACAGTTCAACTTCAGCTTCTTCAGCATTACTGGTCAGGTCAGAGATTTGCGTTACTGTGATATTGAATAGTTTGCCTTGGAAATGAACAGAGATCATTCTGTCATTTTTGAGATTGCATCCAAGTACTGCATTCTGAACTCTTTTGTTGACCATGATGGTTACTCCATTTCTTCTGCCCATAGTAGTAGATACAATGGCCATCTGAGTTAAATTCACCCATTCTAGTCCATTTTAGTCCTCTGATTCCTAAAATTTCTATGTCATTACTCTTGCCATCTCCTGTTTGACCACTTATAATTTGCCTTGATTCATGGACCTTGATTCATAGGAAACATTCCAGTTTCCTATGCAATATTGCTCTTTACAACATCTGACTTTACTTCCATCAGCAGTCATATCCACAACTGTGTGTTGTTTTTGCTTTGGCTCTTTCTCTTCATTCTTTCTGGAGTTATTTCTCCACTGATCTCCAGTAGCATTTTGGGCACTGCTGACCTGGGGAGTTCATCTTTCAGTATCTTATGTTTTTGTCTTTTCAAACTGTTCATGAAGTTCTCAAGGCAAGAATACTGAGTGGTTTGCCATTCCCTTCTCCAGTGGACCACATTTTATCAGAACTCTCTACCATGACCCATCCGTCTTGGGTGGCGGTACCTGGCTGGCTCAGTTTCATTGAGTTAGACAAGGTTTTGGTCTGTGTAATCAGATTAGTTAGTTTTCTGTGATTGTAGTTTTTAGTCTGTCTAGACTCTGATGGAGAAAGATAATAGCTGTGTGGAAGTGTCCTGATGGGAGATACTGACTGAGGGGGAAACTGGGTTTTGTTCTGATGGGTGGGGCCATGTTCAGTAAATCTTTAATCCAATTTTCTTTTGATGGGTAAGTCTGCACTCCCTCCCTGTTATTTACGTGAGGCCAGACTATGGTCCCATGCATAGACTGCTACACTCAGTGCCCCCAACCCTGCAGCAGGCCTCCACTGACCCAAGACTCCATCAGAGGCTCCTCAACACTTTAGGCAAGTCTGGGTCAGTCTCTTGTGGGGTCACTGCTCCATTATCCTGGGTCCTTGTGCACACAAATTTCTGTTTGTGCCGTCGAAGAATCTGTTTCCCCAGTCTTGTATAAGTGCTGGCATTTCTGTAGTGGAGTTAATGGGGGCCTCCTCAAAAAGGGCTTATGCCATACCTAGATCTACTTTACCCAGAGCCCCTGCCCCTGCATCAGTCCACTGTTGATCCATACCTCCCCAAGAGACACTCAAACTCAGTTCTGTCTCGTCTCTGTGGGTTCTCTGGGTCCTGGTGTTCGCAAGGTTTGTTTGAGCCCTCTGAGGGTCTCTGGTGGGTATGGGGTTTGATTCTAAACATGATTTTGCCTCTCCTACCGTCTTGCTGGGGCTTCTCTGCCCTTGGGCATGGGGTATCTCCTCACAATCACTCCAGCACCATGCAGTCACCACTCCAGCCAAGTTTTCAGTAGGTGTGTCCAAATTTCCCCTGGATTCTCAACTTGGATGTCCACAGGTACCTTAAAATCTGCAAATCCAACACAGAATTGACTATTTCTTCTCACTTTACACAAAATCAAAACGAAACAAATCAGAATACAACATGCTCTGCCTCTCAATTTTCCTATCTCCAATACACTGCCATCTAACAGTATATCATTATCTCTGCCCCTCTCCATCATCATATCCAAAAAATCCGAGTATTGTGATTTTACTTTCTAAGTGTCCTGTATGAGGTCAAGAAGTTTTCTTTACAATCATGTCCTTTTCCAGATGGGGCATAGAGAGCAGATGCAGCCTGACTATGGGCACTTTCAAAAGTGCTGATGAGCGTTTTCTTCAGAAAAGATGTAAGAGTCAAGCTGAATATATTATAGGCTGGATGTACTCTGCTGCAGTAAAACCTCAAACTCCATTGGTTTAACAAAGAAAAGACTTATTCCTCACTTAAGCAAAGTCCAAAGGTGTTAGGTGGGACCCTTGTTCCCTATTCACACCTTGAAAAGGGAACCCACTGTTTTCCTCATCATAGAAGAAGAAGAAATGGCTAGAGTATAGGTGGGAGAGCTTTAAGGTCCAGATGTGGAATTGGCTTACATCACATGGGGCTGCAATCCACTGCCCACTTGTAAAAGTAATGAACATGGCTGGGAATGGACATTTCCAACAATCTCTGTGAGGAATATGTTTTGGTGTAAATGACCATAGGAACTGGAAAGAACTCTAAGTTGATCAATTCCTGAGCATAAAGAGCTTGAAAGTCAGTTAAATCTGACTGTCTTTAGTAAGATAAAAATGCAGTACCTTGCTGCTTTGATGAGGTTTAGAAAAAATGGTGGGCCCTGCTTCACTGAAGAGATTGGTGAGCCCTGCTTCACTGCAGCATCTCTGGAAGATGGTGTCCTGGCCACTTGCCTTGTTCTGATCATCAGGAGCTGGAGGGAGAAGCCTGAATTTCACCAGTGTTGGAACTTATTTGTTGGTTCTTTCAGCAGCTGACATGATATCTGATGATAATTTAATCTTTTATGTTATTCTGTGGAACTAACCACTGAAAACCTGATGTTGAGGGCAGTCATGGTCTCAAGCCATCTCCTGATTTTTGTACCCATGTGGGGCCTCAAGAAAGTCTTGCAATGGGAGCAAAGTTAGAAGGAGAGGTGGTGGGTGGGCAGTTGGTGCCAATATTACCTACTTTGTCCAGGAAGTCAGGACCCTCTTCCTTCTGAGAGCAAGCAATTTGTTAGGTGAGGAAGAATTTACCCTATTGATCAGAAAGAATTTTTGATATGCAACTTTAGGTTACAAAACTGGCTTTAACCTTCTGAGAAAAATAATCTACCATGTTGCCTATATAACTCATCTGTAATCTCAATTTTGTCTGCCTCTCCTGATGCTCACAGCAGCATTGTCTGAGTTACTAAAATGAACTCTTAAGTGGATTCTCAGCTCCCCTGGTCTCACCAGACCTGTTCTAGAGAGGAGAGTTATTTCCTGCCCTACTTCCAATCCATCCTCCATATCATAACCAAAAGTGCTTCTTTTTCTCAGTCTGAAATCTAAATGTTATGGCCACCCTTAAAATGTTTCCAACTGTCCATCCTGTCTAACCTGAGTCCCATAGCCTGGCATGACCAGGCCCTTCTCACTTCTCCATTCTCACCTCTCCTTCCACTTTCCAGGCTCTACATGGGCTGAAATTATTTCACTTCCTTGAAAGTGCCAACATTTTTCTAATTTCTCATCTTTCACATATGCTCTCCCTTCCGCCTGAAATGCTATTCTGTTCACATACACCACCTAACTCCTGCGAAGCATTCAAGTCTCAATTTAAGATATTCTCAATACACCTCCACCCTCCCCCTGCCAACCAGGTTAGAGATAGAATGGTCATCCTTTAGCAACTTCCATTTCCCCTTTAGAAGCTCCTGTGACTCCATGCCTTCACTGCCTCCTTGGGCAAAGGTTCTGTCTTATTCATCATTTTGTAATTGGAGCGCAGGACAACAGAGAAGTGCTAAACCAGTAATTATTGAATGATTGTTTTTTCAGTCACCAAGTCACGTCGGACTCTTTACGACCCCATGGACTGCAGCATGCCAGGCTTCCCTGTGTCTCATCTCTGAGAGTTTGCCCAAGTTCATGTCCATTGAATCAGTGATGTCATCCAACTCTCATCCTCTGTCACCCCCTTTTTCCTTCTGCCTTTAATCTTTCCCAGCATCAGGGTCTTTTCCAGTGAGTCAGCTCTTCACATCAGGTTGCCAAAGTATTGGACTTTAAGCTTAAGCATCAGTCCTTCCAAAGAAAGGTTGATTTCCTTTCAGATTGACTGGTTTGATTTCCTTGCTTTCCAAGGGAGTCTCAAGAGTCTTCTCCCACCCTCTCCCTCTCCCTCTGAGTCCAAAAGTCTGGTATACACATCTGTGTCTTTTTTCCTGTCTTGCATACAGGGTCGTCATTGCCATCTTCCTAAATTCCATATATATGTGTTAGTATACTGTATTGGTGTTTTTCTTTCTGGCTTACTTCACTCTGTATAATTGGCTCCAGTTTCACCAGAACTGATTCAAATGAATTCTTTTTAATGGCTGAGTAATACTCCATTGTGTATATGTACCACAGCTTTCTTATCCATTCATCTGCTGATGGACATCTAGGTTGTTTCCATGTCCTGGCTATTGTAACCAGTGCTGCGATGAACATTGGGGTACATGTGTCTCTTTCAATTCTGGTTTCCTCGGTGTGTATGCCCAGAAGTGGGATTGCTGGGTCATAAGGCAGTGGGAATTATAACATGTATACTGTCATGTAAGAATTGAATCGCCAGTCCATGTCTGACATAGGATGCAGCTTGCTTGGGGCTGGTGCATGGGGATGACCCAGAGAGATGTTGTGGGGAGGGAGGTGGGAGGGGGGTTCATGTTTGGGAACGCATGTAAGAATTAAAGATTTTAAAATTAAAAAAAAAAATAAAAAATTAAAATTAAAAAAAAAAAACATTAAAAAAAAAAAAAAAGAGTCTTCTCCAGCACCACAATTCAAAAGTATCAATTCTTTAGCACTCTGTCTTCTTTACTGTCCAACTCTCACATCCATACATTACTACTGGAAAGATCATAACCTTGACCTTACAGTCCTTTGTAGGCAAAGTGATGTCTTTGCTTTTTAACACACTATCTAGGTTTGTCATATCTTTCCTGCCAAGAAGAAATGGTCTTCTAATTTCACGGCTTCAGTCACCATCCACAGTGTTTAGAGCCCAAGAAGAGGAAATCTATCACTGCTTCCTTTTCCCCTTCTATTTGTCACGAAGTGATGGGACCAGATACCATTTTCTTAATAGTGAGTTTTAAGCTGACTTTTTCACTCTCCTCCTTCACCCTCATAAGAGGCTCTTTATTTCCTCTTTGCTTTCTGCCATTAGAGTGGTATCATCCACATATCTGAGGTTATCAAAATTTCTCCTGGCATTCTTAACTCTAGCTTGTAACTCATCCAGACTGGCGCTTTGCAAATTGTCATCTGCATATAAGTTAAATAAACAAGATGACAATAAATAGCCTTGTCATATTCCTTTCTCAATCCTGAACCAGTCAGTTTGTTCCATACAAGGTTCTAACTGTTGCTTTTTGGCCCACATACAGATTTCTCAGGAGACAGGTAAGATGGTCTGGTGTTTCCATCTCTAAGGTTTTCCCACAATTTTTTATGATCCACACAGTCAAAGGCTTTGGTATAGTCAATGAAACAGAGGTAGATGTTTTTCTGGAATTTCCTTCCTATCTCTATGATCCAGCAGACACTGGCAATTGGATCTCTGGTTCTTTTGCATTTTCTAAACCCAACTTGAACATTTGGAATGATTGCACAAAGAGCTTCCCATTTCTCCCTTTTCCATCTGCCCAGTTCCTACTTGTCTTTCTGACCTCAGTGCAGGTGTGACCTCACTTTTTGAAGTCCCCTGTGGTCCTTGTGTGGACTTAGCACAAAGGCATTCCCTCCACCATTCATCTCACTCTGCTGTAATTGTCTGTTCTCATCAATTGAAGAGGGCTTCCCTGGTGGCTCATATCTGCCTGCAATGCAGGAGAACTGGGTTCAATCTTTGAGTCAGGAAAATCCCCTGGAAAAAGGAATGGCTACCCACTCCCATATTCTCGCCTGGAGAATTCCATGGACAGAGGAGCATGGTGGGCTACAGTTCATGGGTTTGTAAAGAGTTGGACACCATTGAGTGACTAACACTTTCATGTTTTCACTTTTTTCATCACTGGAAGAAAGGACAGGAATGGTGCTTACTCAATGTTTTATCCCCAGATATCATTACAATATCCAGTAAAGATTAGCACCAGTGAGTAACCATGGGATGTAAGAATGAATCCAGCATAACCTTGGTGCCTAAATGGGTATATTTATGTAATCTGAAATGCAGACAGTGCATGATTGAAATAGTCTTATGTAAGTGATCATAATAGAAGCAAACTCTGCTTTATCGACCTGTCTGAAAAGTATATGCCATCCACCTGTGCAGTATCTAATCACGTGTGCATGATTACAGACCCCTTCTAGGCAGAGCCAGGATCATTCTGTATAACTTTTCTTGTTCTGCTTCACTGCTCAGCCAGGCTCTCAGGCAAAGCCCAGAGGCTTACCACTCATGGTGGGGATCACTTTATGTTGACTTAAACACTATGGAGGGACCTTTACAATGACCTTCAAGTCACTGTAATTTCACTTCCTGATACCCAGCAACCCAGTCAAGCCCATGAATCTTATAGGAAATGTCAGTGCAGAATGAGAAAGACTAATTCTAGTATAACAAACAGGGACTTTCAAAGAATGCTTCATTCATTTTTTTTTTCCTGTGAGCATTTACTGAACCTAGGGTGAGCACCAAAGGGATGGGTTAAACTCTGCACATGCATGAATGCTTCATTCCCTATGACACTTTTGAGAAGGAGCTATTATTCCTATATTAGTGATGAAGAAACTGAAGCTGAGAGAAGTTAACTAAATGGTTCAGGTACCCAGCCCCATATCTGTATAATCCCCAAGCCTATGCTCTGTGCACCAATATGTTGTCAAGGACAGAGTGTGTTTGACAATTAAGAGAAGACTGTACTGAAGAACAACCTCCCTGAGTTGGTCAGATTCACATTGTTCCTAACTCTTCCCTTCACTTGTTCTCCCTAAATCCTTGAGACTTGCAAAGACTCATGCTATTCCATCTAGTCAAAACTATGGTTTTTCCAGTAATCATGTATGGACGTGAGAGTTGGACTACAAAGAAAGCTGAGCACTGAAGAACTGATGCTTTTGAACTGATGTTGGAGAAGACTCTTCAGAGTCCCTTGGACTGAAAGGAGATCAAATGAATCAATCCTAAAGGAAATCAGTCCTGAACATTCATTGGAAAGACTGATATTTAAGCTGAAACCCCAAAATTTTGGCCACTGGATGTGAAGAACTGACTCATTGGAAAAGACCCTGCTGTTGGGAAAATTGAAGGCAGGAGAAGGGGATGGCAGAGGATGAGATGGTTGGATGGTATCACTGACTCTATGGACATGAGTTTGAGCAAGCTCATCATCAAGAGTTGGTGATGGACAGAGAGGCCTGTCATGCTGCAGTCCATAGAGTCACAAAGAGGGGGACATGACTGAGCTACTGAACTGACTGACTGATGCCATATAGGAGTCACAAAGAAAAGCCTCATACATGATCATGTGTCCTCTACTTCCAAATTACTGTTGTTATCTTCTACCCAGAGTAGACCTCAGTGTTCTATGGTAAAGATTTCTCCCTTTGTAGGCAGGGTCTCAGGGTCTCACCACTCAGGGCCTTGTGTCCCTTTTAGTTTTTAGCAGAAATTAAGTCACTGCACTCTATGAATCCCAGCCCAAATCCACAGGGAGCATGGGCAGGGAGTATGATTTGCCTCTGCCTGGGCTGCTAGACCAGTCTCCCTGTACCTTGAGCCTTTTATCCTTCTCCCTGCCATCTTTCAGACACTGAAAATAGTCTTCCCTTGGCCTTTCAATGTACTCCCTTTTAAGGTCCAGTTTGGGATCTTGCTACATAAGTACCTTCTTAATATAGTTAAGGATCCCAACCCAGATTCAGTATGTACAACCAAGAACAGACAAGAACACAAAGGTCTATTTGAGCCACATACTATACAGGACAAGGAGACTTAACCAAGACTCCCAGTTTATTTTGTGTTTTAGTTCAACTCCTGGGCTCTTCACTCTCCTCCTTCACAGGAGGTTGTCCTGTGGCTTTGGAAAGTGCCAAGCTGCAGAATTTTGTTACAAAACTGCAGCACTGGTGACATCCTGCCCCCTCACTTCAGAGTTCATAGGCGTTTTCATGTGATTGCCTCTGTTCTTTCAGAGAATTCTGCTCCAGCACTGCTCCAGAGGTTCTTATGTTGTTGCCACCACCCACCACCAGTGAGAGTGACTCTCTAGGATTTAGGAGTGTCCCAACATGCCCACTCTGCAGGGCATTCATCTGTAAGCACTGCTCTGACACTGCTGGTTCTCTGAGTAGGTGAGCAGAGAGCTCTCAGCCTTTTCTCTGAAGACCATTTGCAGGATTTGGCTGCCAAGTGCCTTGAAGGGGAGTCAATGAGAACAGTCTCTGGAAATCAGTGGGGAGAAAGGGAGAGAACACACTGGCAGGAAATAACCTTGCACATCCAAGTGAAGAGAGGTCTGTGGGCAAAAAAAAAAAAAAGAAAAAGAAAAACCACTTTGAAGGTTGAGAACAAAGTCCCAGAAAATGTAGCATGGTCTGAGCTCAGAGGAAGCTGGGCTGGGGCTCGACTGCTGTGACTTTGTCCCTACCAGCATGTAGACTGATGTGGGACCATGTGCCCTTATAAACTTGCTTCTGGAACTCTGGGCCCTTTGCCTACTATCCTGAGGAACCGCTACTGGTGAGAGACAGTGGCATAAATAACTGTATGGGTCTTGTGACATTTGGAAGAATACACATACACACATACACAAACACTGCATTATTTTATACAACTTATGAATTCCTGAAATAAATCATCTAAGTTATGTGGCTTGATCTTCAATGGTGGAGATCTTCAGTGATTTTACAAAACCCTCCCAAGAAACTCATAAATTGGCCTTGAATTATTTGTAGTGCTTATCTGAATATGTAATATAAGTGGCTGGAAAACTGTTTTATCATGCATTACTCAGACTGGTAGGTGGCTTTCTGCTTTCTTTGGAGGACTATAAACATGGTAATCTTGCTATACATAAAATGCTTTCATAGAGAAGCAAAGTTATGTTTTAGCCAGGAAGCCCCAAGATGGGGACCACTATATAAAAAATATGGGTTGGTAAAGGAAAGATATACCCATCTGAGCGCAGGGTTCCAAAAAATAGCAAGAAGAGATAAAAAAGCTTTCTTAAGAGAAAATGCAAAGAAACAGAGGAGAGCAATAGAATGGGAAAGATTAGAGATCTCCTCAAGAAAATTAGAGATACCAAGTGAACATTTCATGCAAAGATGGGCACAATAAAGGAGAGAAATGGTATGGCAGAAGATATTAAGAATAGGAAGCAAGAATACACTGAAGAACTATATAAAAAAATCTTAATGAGGCAGATAAATATGAAAGTGTGATCACTCACCTAGAACCAGAAATCTTGGAGTGTAAAGTCAAGTGGGACTTAGGAAGCATCACTATGAGCAAAGCTAGTGGAGGTGATGGAATTCCAGCTAAGCTATTTCAAACCCTAAAAGATAATGCTGTTGAAGTGCTGCACTCAATATGCCAGCAAATTTGGAAAACAGCAGTAGCCATGGGACTGGAAAATGTCAGTTTTCATACAAATCTCAAAGAAATGCAATGCCAAAGAATGCTCAAACTACCACCCAGTTGCACTCATCTCACACTCATTCTCTAAGTGAGGCTTCAACAATACGTGAACTGAGAACTTTCAGATGTTCACACTGGATTTAGAAAAGGCAGAGGAACCAGAGATCAAATCGCCAACATCTGTTGCATCATTGAAAAAGCAAGAGAGTTCCAGAAACTTATCTACTTCTGCTTTACTGACTATGCCAAAGCCTTGAACTGTGTAGATCACAACAAAATGTGGAAAATTCTTAAAGAGATAGGAATACCAGAGCAACTTATCTGCCTCTTGAGAAATCTGTAAGCAGGTCAAGAAGCAACAGTTAGAACCAGACATGGATCAACAGACAGTTTCCAAATAGGAAAAGGAGTAAGTCAAGGCTGTATATTGTCACCCTGCTTATTTAACTTCTATGCAGAGTACATCATGAAAAACTCTGGGCTGGATGAAGCATAAGCTGGAATCAAGATTGCCGGGAGAAATATCAATAACCTCAGATATGCAGATGACATCATCCTTACGGGAAAAAGTAAAGAGGAACTAAGGAGACTTTTGAAGAAAGTGGAAGAGAAGAGTGAAAAAGCTGGCTTAAAACTCAACATTCAAAAGACTAAGATAATGGCATCTGGTCCCATCACTTCATGGCAAATAGATGGGGAAACAGTGAGAGACTTTTTTTTTTTTTTTTTGATCTGCAAAATCACTGCAGATGGTGAGTGCTTTCATGAAACTGAAAAATGCTTGCTTCTTGGAAGAAAAGCAATGACAAACCTAGACAGCATATTAAAAAACAGAGCCATTACTTTGCCAACAATTGTCCATCTAGTCAAAGCAGTGGTTTTTCCTAATCATGTATGGATGTGAGAGTTGTACCATAAAGAAAGTTGAACACCAAAGAATTGATGTCTTTGAACTGTGGTGTTGGAGAAGACTCTTGAGAGTCCTTTGGACTTCAAAGATATCATACCAGTCAATCCTAAAGGATATCAGTCCTGAATATTCATTGAAAGGACTGATGCTGAAGCTGAAGCTGAAGCTGAAGCTGAAGCTCCAATATTTTGGACACCTGACATGAAGAACTGACTCAATGGAAAAGACCCTGATTCTGGGAAAGGTTGAGGTCAAGAAGAGAAGGGGATGAGACAGAGGATGAGGTGACTGGATGGCATCATTGACACAGTGGACAAGAATCTGAACAAACTCAGGGAGATAGTGAAGGACAAGAAAATCTGACATGCTGTGTTCGTGGGGTCACAAAGAGTTGGACTTAACTGAGCTCCTGAACAACATCAACAACTGTGGGATTTATGGGCACAAATACATTTTTTCCATCTACTTGGTTTCACTGCTAGTATTACTATAATTTGCACAGATCACACACCTGATGTGTTTTAGGCCCTGTGTTTTGTACTTTGGATCTGCAGTAAGTGATGTAAAAACAGATATTGTATAGGATAGAAATATGTTACTTTTTACTTAATTTTATCTTACCAATGCTTAAAAGAATGATTATGAAGCAGTCTTTAAATTTTCTAAGTATCAGTTTCATCTTACATAAAATGTGACTAATAGTATCTACTTATAGAGTTGATGTTGAGATACCTGAGATGGTCTTCTGTTCTGATTTTGGTGTTATAGAGTGGCAGAACCAGTAGGCTGGAATGCTATGAACGTATAGCTTAAAGTAGAGTTAGGCACATTTTGAGAGGCTGAAACCCTAAAGACGATGGAATGCTTTTTCTCACATCCAGACTGACCTAGAATTTCCTGGTTGACATGGATGACATGGCTCTTCTCCATACTGAGAACTGTGATGAAATTCTCTCTGTTCCCAGTACATTCTATAGAGCTTGGTATAAAGCATGAGCTCATTTTAATCAAACTGAAGTGCAGTCACTAATATGAAATTCCAGGACTATGACTAGATCCTTTTAGGAACTGGAGATGACCTCAGACATTGAGGATAACAGAAAAGTACACAGAATTAGCCAGCAGGGGATATACAAGTGTGGATTTGGTGGCCAATGGGAAGCCCCTGGTGGCAGTTTTGTTAAAGTGTTTGTGTACTTACTGATAAAGCTCCATCTCTAAAAACTGCTTGCAGACTTATACTTAGCTGGAATAGTGAAACAGAAACCCTCCTGCATGGGGGGGAAAAAAAGCTAATGACAACACCACCACAAAAAATCAGACCAAATATATAAACCAGTAATTTTCAAGATGCCAAATATCTGAGGATGAGACCTGGATCATTTAGCAGGTGTATATTGTAGGAAGCTGCCAAACTTTCCCAGGATTGTTGTACCATTTCCTTCTTCCCCTCCTTCCCTCCTTCCTTCCTTCCTGCCTGCCTTTTTTTCCTTACACTTCCACCAGCAGAGTTCTGGTTCCTATACATTCTCATCACTAATACATAGGGTCAGACTTTCTAATTTAATCTAATTATACTTACGGTGACTTGTGGTTTTAATTTGCACTGCTCCAATACTCCATAGATTGTGCCTTTGGTGTAGTCACTAATATCCAAGGTCACACTTTTTTTTTTTCTTTTTTGTTGTCTTGTAGAAGTTTCATAATATAGGTTTTACATTAGGTGTATGATCCACTTTGAGTTAAATGTTGCATATAGTATGAGGTAAGGATCCTTGTACTATAGTGTTGGATTCCATCTGATAAAAATTTTGTTTAGAATTTCTGACTATATGAAGGATATCAGTTTGTAGATGTTTTGTTTGTTTTCAGGGCAAAAAAAAATTAATGATAAAAAGCCAGTCTCCTTATTCTCTGTATCTAATTTTTTAAGATAATAATACAACTCCAAAGTAAAATCATTTGTCAATCAAGGTAAAATTAAGCTTTTCATTTTGTTGAAGTTTCTATTTTGTTTTTATTTCCCAGAGTGAGGGAAGGAAAGTCAACTTTGGTTTAGCATGGGTTAATATATATAGCATGTTTATAAATTAAAATTAATGCAAATGAAAGTCCTAATATATGTTAGTAAAATCAAGCAAGATGTGTTGGTTTAAGGAGATCAATCTTTTTGGTGGAAGACATAGCCAGTAATCTGAATTACCTACCTCCAGCACTCCCATTTATAAAACTAGTGTCCAGTAATAAGTGGTTGGTGTTGATGTAATTATGATCCGTTTAAAGTATTATGGATGTTGAATTCTAGATGGGGCAACAGGATAAACAAAAACTTAGCAACCTAACTAAAAGCCAGGCTTCCATCTACAGTATTAAAAAAAAAAAAAAAAAGAGCAAATGATCTGGGTAATTGAAGTCAAGTAAATCCAACAAGGGAGCATAATGCAGATATATCAAACTTAGAACTAGGAAAAGATGACTGTCACCTTCTGATGGCTGATGGAACATTCTGAGCTATATTTTTCTTGCTATGGATGCTTTCTAGGGAGATGAGTTACTGACAGTCTCTCCTCTCCAGAAAGTAACCATCTAGCAGAACAGCACTCTCAGATCAGGTCCAAAGGGTATCTGATGGAGTGGAAAGAGTGTGGGATATGGGGTCAGTATCTTACTTGCTGGGGACATCAGCAGGCAACTTCACCACTCTCTCTGATCATGTCCTTTCCACTGATGATTGGAAGCAATTCTCCTCTCTCACTGGAACGAGGAATATACCAGCCATCAAAAGGGTGCCATTGGTTTTGCCAGCAGAGCTGAATGACCACACTGTGTACCCACTGCATCTTATCAGTCTGCATGAAGGCCCCTTAGGCACCTGCCGTCCTCTTCCCGACACTGTGCAGGAGCAGTTTCTGGTGAGGTCCCCCATCCAGCTGGCCCCATCATTGTGAATGATCTGGACCTAGAGAGGCTCTTCCCTGCACACTCACCCTTGCCGGTCCACAAGACCAGGCTCGACTCAAGGCAGGATACCTAAGGAGACATTGAAATGGAGACCCATCAGCTCTTGACTGAATGCTGCCAATTATTTTTATGAATAGTTCAGAAGTCAAAATCTGGCAGAAAGGAAAAACATACAGAGATATTTACCCCAGACATAAATAAATCAACCTTTCTTCCTTGTGAATAGCATGAAAATGTCTTTGCTTTAGTGGAAACTTTGTAATAGTGGACTTGGCTTTTTGCCATCAGCAGATGTCTATAATAAGCTAAGGTCTCAAACAGTGATGAATTGATTATTATTATTTTTTTTTTTTAACCGCAAAGCCTCACAAAGACAGTGTGACTGAGAGTTCACTAGGAAAACAGGATTTGTTGTTGTTTCTAGCTTTATTATTTAATGGCGAACAGTTTAAAGCCACAAGTAATTGTTTTTTTGTGTTTCATTGACTGCCTTTGATTTCCATGCTAATTATATTGTAAACAGACTCCTAGATTCTCAGACAGTAATGACTTTAATGTTGCTTCAAGGTAAAGAACCATTTCAGAGATCATCAGAGCAGGACTCACATCATTCTTCTATGCACTGAAAAGAAAACAGGAAATGTCCTGCAAGCTAATTTTATTCTTTTCACATATATTATGAGGCATGCTTGCAACCCTAAGGTCCAGGAGGTTTATTTCTATATAGGTCCAAAGCAGACTGTAGTGTGTGTGTGCCTGTGTGTGCATGTGTGTACAAATAGGTGTGTTAGGGGCAGTTGCCAGGTCTTGGATATGCCTCTGAAGTCTGCACGAGTCCATTCACTCCACCTTGGAAAGCTCATGGGATACCCCATTCTGCTACTGTACCCAAAAGTATACCCTGGGTTCCTACAGTATTTCTTCTAAATCCCCCTAAATGAGGCACAGCGGGCCTCTAATTAGGGGGTAAAATGCCTATTTATTGTAATATCACATGACCAACAAGCTAGAAGATAAAAGATCAACCGTTGGCCTGTTATTCTCACCCCCAGGTTTAGAGGGCAGGGTCCATGACTATCAGGTCTATGAATGATTCCATGCTCTATAATTTATTGTGATTGACTTCTCCCCATATTTACTTGTTGCTTCCTTCCCTGACTCTCATTCACAGGGAAAAAAGCATAGAGTTAGGCGGTGCTTGAAGGTGCGCACCAGCCCCCACATTCCTGCCACCTAGTACCTTGGAGACCAAGGTCATGTGCATGGCAAAGAAAATCTTTGCCTGCTTCCAGATGCTTATGATGCAATGGGGTTTGCTTCTCCTTCTCTACACGGTGACCCAACATCACCTGACTTGTTCCTCACGTCAATCTCAGGATTCTGGAGAGCTCAATCCCTTTGTCTTTCCACTGAACCCTGGTGGATTGAATGGGATCTGTGGTAAAGACAGGAAGGATACCAACAATCAATGCTCCCCTCCTGTGCTAACTGTGGCTAGAGCAGAACTGACTATCCAAACACTTAACCTCCCAGCTCTCTTTTCATTCAGGTGTAATCACATCACTGGTCTTGCTGGAGTAGTGCCAGTGGTGATGATGTGAACCATTCTCAGGCTGAGGCTGTTAAATATTAGATGTGAGAACTTTTGGTCTGCCTATCTAGGGACATCCACAGTGGCATGGGTGAGAGTGAAACTTCATGAGAGTAAATCATTGAAATTTGCAGGCTGCTAATTATAGCAGTTAGGAATACAAATCTGCTGTATAAATGGTCAAATTGTCTAAATTTGAATCTAGTCTGTGCCATGTGACCGTTAATCCTAGGCAAGACTACAATCACGATTATGTGTTTGTGAACACAATATATAAATGGAATAAAACCCAAAAAACTTCTACAGACCTTTCACTGGACTTAACTGTAAAGAGGAGGCATTAGCTCACAAAATCAACAAGGAAGCCATGGAATAGAGAAGGAAATGGCAACCCACTCCACTGTTTTTGCCTGGAAAATTCCAAGGACAGAGGAACCTGGTGGGCTACAGTCCATGGGGTCACAAAGAATCAGCCAAAACCTAGCTAAAACACTAAACTACAACAAACTACAAAGAGAAGGGAAGGTTCTCCACTGGAAGATGACAGTCCCAAGCTTCAGTGACAGGGCTGATATCACTGTGTCACAGTCTAATTCTCATCTTTGCAGGCTGTGGATACCATTCTAATTTTCACTCACTTGAGATTACCTTTCTCTACAACACAAAAAATGTAAAAATAGAGCTGCCAACAATACTTATGTTTTATTTCCACTTCAGGAGAGGAGTGATTTGGTTTTCTAATTCCCAAGTCCAAAATACCAACACAGAGATCTATAGCCAGTGCTTGTGCTTGGAGCCTTAGGCTATAGTAGGTTGGAGTGTGTTGGCAGGTGGTATGTGTGTGGGGGGCTACTGTACAGGCTGCATCCAAAAATAATCAGATTTCGTGGAAGCCAGATGTCAAGAGTAGGATCCACACTGCCAATGTCCACCATATAATGCAAACCCTGGGGAATCAGCAGCAGAAGGAAACAGACAGGTAGCCCGAGAATTAGCTCTCCTTCAGAGTGGAAATAGTTTCTGTAGCTCCAGGTTTCAGACACCTAACCAATCTCACCACAATCTGTCTGAAGCTGACTGTTACTGTCTCCAGCCAGCTGGCCTCCCTGGATCCCTGCTCTTGTGAAAAGTCCACCTACACAGCCAGAGGCTGAAAATCAGAGGCAGGGTGTAACTCTCCCATCTCTGGCCAGTCTCCAAGCCCTCTTGTTGTCTAGACAATAAAGTGTGGGTTCCCCAAACACTCAGCAGTGAGCTGTCTCTGGCCTCAGGTCAGCTATGCCCCTTCTTGGAATGCTCATTCCTCACCCATTGTCCCCTCTGACTGCGATCAGCTCAATGCAAAGCCTCCTGGAAGCCCTCAGTCCTGATCTCAAGCAGGTTGCTCTGGAGATCTGCCTGTTTCAACTCCACCTCGTATTTTAATAACATCCCCAAATCCAACTCTCCCACTGGACTCTGCTTCTGTAAAGACTACTTGGACAGTTGTGTTCCTGTGGTAATATTTTATCACTGACATCCAGCAGGGCACCTGGCCTGTGGCAGGTGCCCTAAAACTTCATGAAGTTGAAGTAAGTACGCAGAAAAAAATGTCACACATCTAAGCAATATGCTCCGGAGTTCCTCCCCTAACTGCCTCCCTCCAGCTCTGCTTTGTGGTTCATCTGGAGTGGCTCTCTCCAAGCAGCCTCCTGCGATCTCTGCAGTCACAGGGAATGCCCCACCCCCCCACTCTCAGGCTTGATAAACATTGTCATGCTGAGGTTTCGCTGGTCCCCCTGGGTTACAGTTGCCTGGAGTGAGTTTTTTTCACAGCACAGCATAGGGACTGGAACAAGTACAAACCAGATACAACTTTTACTGAGGAAACTGATAACTTGTAGAAAATAAATCTTACATTATGTTGTATTACAATACAATTAACAGTAAAAGGTATGGGGTTTGAGAAATTGTACCCAGAATCTTCCCTTTTTAGCTGAGTAACTTTGAGAGAATCATTGGCCCTCTGTGATGGCAGCTGTCACTTCTGTCCGACAAAGTTAAGAATAGGATCTCAGGAGTTGTGCAGACTATGTGAGATAAGGGCCATAAGGATTGCACCACAATCTGTGGAATGGGAGCCCTCAGCAATAGCAAGTCGTTGTCATTACTGACCTCAAAGAATATCTCTTAGTTGATGCATTTTACGAATTTATGTTCCATAGTCAGCGAGTGTTTCCCTGGTGACTCTTCCTGCAATGCAAGAGACCAGGTTTGATCCCCAGATCAGAAAGATCTCCTGAAGAAGGGAGTGGTTACACACTCCAGTATTCTTGACTGGAAAATTCCATGGACAGAGGAGCCTGGTAGGCTACATGGGGTCACAAAGTCTCAGACATGCATGAACAACTAACACTTTGACTTTTTTCATTTTTCAATAGGTGAGGAAATACAATAGTAAGATTTTAGAACATTTTATAACATGCAGTTTTAAAGAGTAATAGTAATAGCTTACACATACACTAGGTCCATTCCAAACACTTCCATAAATTGTGTAGTTTAATCCTCATAACAATCCCAGAGGTAGAACTACTATTATCCCTGTTTTAAAGATGAGAAATAAGACTAGAGAAGTTCAGTAACTTGACCAAGGTCCCCCAGGTTTAATGGGCAAAGGTGGAATTTAAAGAAAACCATGGAACTCCAGACTCTATGCCCCTAAGAGGGTGTTTTGAACACGTATCCCTATAAAGTTCATTTGTAGAAGTGATAAAGTATAACTGTATTTGGAGATAGGGCCTCTAAGAAGGCAATTAAGGCTAAATGAGATCATACAGGTGAGGCCCTGATCTGATAGGATTAGTGTCCTGGTAACAAGTAACACCAGAGAACTCACCTTCCATCCTACACCCCTCCTCTCTTCTCTCAACATGTTCTCTTCTCTTTTCTTCCTCTTCCCTCCTCTTCCTTCTGCCTTCTCTCCTCTCACTGTGTCAGGACACCATGAAAAGGCAGCCATCCATAAACCAAGAAAAGACACTTCATCAGAAACCAAATCTGCCAGCCCCTTGATTTTGGCTTTCCTAACCTCTGGGACTGTAAGTTTCAAAAACCTAAGATCATGGCATCCAGTCCCATCACTTCATGGCAAAGAGATGAGGAAAAAATGGAAATAGTGGCAGATTTTATCTTCTTTGGCTCCAACATCATTGCAGATGATGATTGTATCCATGGAATTAAAAGATTCTTACTCCTTGGAATAAAAGTTATGACCAATCTAGACAGCATATTAAACATCATTTGCCAACAAAGGTTTCTATGGTCAAAACTACGGTTTTTCCAGTAGTCATGTGTGAATGTGATAGTTGGACCATAAAGAAGGCTGGGCACCAAAGAATCAATGCTTTTGAGCTGTGGTATTGGAGAAGACTCTTGAGAATTTCTTAGACTGTAAGGAGATCAAACAAGTCAATCCTAAAGGAAATCAACCCTGAATATTTATTGGAATGAATGATGCTGTAGCTGAACCTCCAATACTTTGGACACCTGATGCAAAGAGCTAACTCACTGGAAAAGACCCTGATGTTGGGAAAAACTGAGGGCAGGAGGAGAAAGGCAGGACAGAGAATGAGATGGTTGTATGGCATCATGGACTCAATGGACATGAGTTTGAGCAAATTTCAGGAGACTGTAAAGGACAAGGAAGCCTGGCGTGCTGCAGTCCATGGGGTGGCATAGAGTTGGACATGACTTAGCAACTGAGAAACAAATAACAAGAAATGTGAGAAATAAAAGTCCATTTTTTAAGCCTCCTTAAACAATGGTTTTGTTTGTTTGTTTGTTTTGTTACTGCAGCCCAAGCTGACTAATACAAAGTGGAACACAATGGGCACTGCCTCCTATAATTGAAAATAACATTTGTGTCATAGATAATTAGCAATAGTTCATCTCATTGAAGAAATCATTGTATCTGATGAAATATTGTAAATATCAGGAGCTAGAGAGGGGTTGGAGTTAGCAGAGGGAGCTCTGACCACAGCTTATTCTCCTGCCATACCCACTGGGTGCCTGTCACTCCCAAGAGCTGGGTCAGACACATGGTCTCTTCCTCCCATACCCACCAAGGACTTAGAAGGAAGCTGATAGGAGGTATATATTCTCAGTAAGGCTGACATGGCCTGGTTTGGATGGTACTCATGTGGTGAAAACACATTGGCTGTCTATGTGCTCTTCTCATGTAAGATGCAAGGATTTGTATCATTGGGTTCTCATTGAGTTTATGGAGATTTGCCCTTTGCACTCTGTTATCCTGTTCATCTGCACCCACATTAAAAAACCATGTTCATCTGCACCATCTTTTATTTTTTGATTCATAAATTCAGCAAAATTGACTTTCCTAAAGTATTTTCTAAGCTGCTATGCAAACCAAAGGAATCGTTTTCTGTCTTTGCTTAACAGAAAGTGTGTGTCCTATGTTAACAGTGTAATGAAAACAGGTCACTTCTTCACATCTCCTAGACCACGTGTCCAGCCTCACCTCACAGCGGGCAGGCAGAAGCCCATTTGGAGTCACTGGGTTGCATTTTAGAAAAGAACGCAGCTTCAGAGGAGGCAGGCTCAGCCCAACTTTGCTTTGCTCCTATTGTTAGCTGAATAACCTTAGGCAAATCACAGAGCATTTCTAAATCTGAGCTTCTTAGTTCTAAAACAGAGCTAGAATCACCTGCCCTGTGGGGCTATTAAGATAACTAAATCACTGAAAGTGAGGCTGGGGCTTAGCCCCATACAGAGAACTCCACACCTCATAAATGTTGTCATGAGCAGTAGTTTAGGCATTAACTTCACACATTTATTGAGGTTCCATCTCTTTGGATACTTGGAGTGTCTTCCTCAAGTGCCCGCTCTGGAGGGACTGGAGGTCTGTATATTGTGGGTGCTGTTGAGCCAGACCCCTGGGCTAGAAGGGGACTCATCCCCCAGAGGGTTGCTGTGCCTCTTCAGTGAGAATAGGGGCTCAGGATGTGTTTCACGGTGGTTCTATGCCAGAAAGATTTGCAGGGCCTACAGACTCAATGGACGTGAGTTTGAGTGAACTCTGAGAGATGGCGATGGACAGGGAGGCCTGGCATGCTGCAATTCATGGGGTCGCAAAGAGTCGGACATGACTGAGTGACTGAACTGAACTGAGCTGAACAGAGGGTGCAGCCGCTTATGTGCAGAAGAAAGTTCATACTGCTGCCCCTAGCCAGGAGAGGTGGGAGGGTGCCGGGGTCCAGCCCTGGTGGATCCAGGGTAATTCGAAGGGTGGACACAGCAGGTGAGGAAAAACTTACTTATTTAGAAATATAAAGAGATTAGGAAAGAATAGTGTAGTAGGAAAATTGGTGGAGAAAAGAGGCTGAATAACTTGATTTATGTGGAAAAGCAATAAAGTTCCAAGACAAGAAACTTGCACAGTCTACGTTAGGCCACCGGTGCCCACTTGAATAGTGGAGGGTGCCCCGCCTTGGGCTCCCTCTCACGTGGGTCTTAGAAGCCAGGGCAAGTAAGTAGACTCGAAGAGCCTCCATGCCCCAGATGGGAATTCAGCCTGAAAAGGAGAAAGAGGAAGAGGGAGAAAGAGAGAGAGAGAGAGATTCGACATGGGAGGAGCCAGATTTCCAAGAAACCAGTTCTAGAAGCTGGTCTGAGAAACTGGTCCATCCTTTATTGTTAGGGAAAGCTTTTTATACTTTTGGTTGTACATAGAGATCAATGGATAATACAAAGTTATGCAGCGTCAACAGCCCTGACGCTTATCAAGACCAGGCTTTCTTTCTGCATACCTAGCTGTATACACAAGACTTAGGTGATTTACATCATCTTCTGGCCAGAGGGCCAATTAACATTTTATGGCCCTTTTCTGATAAGGGTCTGTCAACCAGAAAATCTTAAAAGTGTTGTTCTTCCCAAAGTCTGGTGCCACTCTCAGAAAGCACTAAATAAAGTTACATTCTTACATAACAAGGACATAACAATTTATAACAAAGAAAAGGGAGTACAGTGATTTATAACAAAGAGAAAATTAATTAACTCAAAAGTCTAGTATTGCTAACATCAAAACTACTATATTCCCTTTTCTATATCCCAATTACATTGATTAATATCCTCCAGGTGCCTAAAAGATAAAGAATATGGAGGCCTTGCAGCAGTCATTGACTCAACAGTGAAACCCATCACCAATATAATTTTTAGCTCTTTAAAAAAAGGGGCTCTATATCTTTAAGATGCTTTAAGCTTCATGCCTCTCACAGTTGGGGTCCGTAAACAATTCACAAGTGTATTTGTAAAAATCTGGACAGACCAGTCAGGTAAGTTAGAAAGCTATCAGAGGGGTTTAAGCCAAGACATTCTTTTTATATGTAGGAGATTGTTAACTGGAGCTCTAAGTTAACATTTTCCAGAGAAAGGTGGTCAGGGATAGCCCCCTGTAATGTCAGAAGAGTATAGTATAGCAGACAGTAAACAGACAATTTTGCTTTCGGGGTAGATGCCCAGGCAGAGGACCACTTGAGACCTGACTCGCCTTGCCCGTCAGGTCTCTCTGCATGACCTTGTCATGGATTGGATCTCCCATGCTGGCTCCCAGCAGGAGGGTTCATATCTGAGCATTTTCTATAAGCTCTAGAGTTTATCATGCTTTCCCCATGCAGTTAGTTTTGATTCTCTGTGTTCCACTCACTGACCCAGTGCAGGGCCCCAGGTATATTGGGAGGTGGGTGAAGTTTGGACAGGGCACTGGCAGCCACTCTACTGGAACACCTTCCCTAGGCTGTGGGTTTAGGACAAACTGGACTTTAAAGTACTTACTGCCTTGTATCCCAATTAAATATCAGACTTCCACAGGCATAGATTTGAGCTCAGTCATATCACACCCCAAACCACTTTAACACCCAGTAAGCAGCCTTAGCACAGGAAGGCTAAGTGGTCCACAACCCCCAGAGGCAGAACTACTGGTAAAGACTACAATATCAAACTGTTTCTGCTTTTTTCTCTAATTTTTAGTTTGATAAAAGTTATGGGGCAGAAGGAACTTCCCAGGTGACTCTAGTGGTAAAGAATACACCTACCAATGCAGAAGATGCAAAAGATGCAAGTTTGATCCCTGGGCTTTAAAGATCCCCTGGAGGAAGGCATGGCGATCCACTCCAGTATTCTTCCCTGGGGAATCCCATGGACAGAGAAGCCATATGGGCTACAGTCCATGGAGTTACAAAGAGTCGAACATGACTGAAACAATTTAGCATGCACGCAAGTGAGGCAGAAGAGGTTACAGAAGGGAGATTTGCCCCTCAGTGTTGCTTCCATCTCAGAGAAATGAATATATTTTTTAAGCATCAAACTTTTCTTAGTTAGACATCACGGTGCTGTGTCTGTCCACAAGGGAAGAAGAGAATGAAGGCTCCTCACAACATGGAGCCTCACAGATTGCAGTGCCAGCCTGCTGGCACAGGTGTGGTCTTGCCCTGCCTGACACAGAGCTGGCTGAGGTGCACAGTATAGAGCCCCAGTGGGTGTCAGTTACCAAGATATACTGGGCTCTGCTTGCTGGAGACAGCTGTCCATCTGTGGAGGACACAGCCCCAAACACAGAAAGGGACAACCCCACATGCTGGTTTTAGAAAGAGAGAAGAAGGTGTGGAATCCAGAACTCTGACCCCCTGGAGGAGCTCAGAAAATTTTCACCTGTAGCTGGAGATGTTCTTCTCATCTTTATCACCTGCAGAGACTCTGAAGGCATCTTATAAACCATGAAAGCTTTCATTAGAAGAAAGGAATCTTTGAACCCAAAGGGAACTACTCTAACAATATAATTGCAGAGAATATATTTTCATTATTAATTAACTCATTAATGTCTTTATTTGCATTTATCAGGCCCTAGTCTGTGCCAGTTTCTATATTAGAAATAAGGATGAAGTAATAGGTGCAATGTGGTCTCTGTGTAGAGCCTAGGAAAGGAAAAGAAAGTAAAAACTATGAATTGCTCCGTGATTGAATTTTACATACACTTTTCATCACCAATGACATGTTTTATACCAGGCCCTTAACTACAAATGTGAGAAGGGCCTCCTGGCTGCTTCCTCATTACAGCCTGGCCTTGCACTGGAGTCTGTGATGAAAAAGGTTTTGAAAGCTCTCTGAACTCTGGGAGGGAGTTGCCACCCTCAAGGGAGGACCATGGGGTCAATCTGCCAAGGAAGCTGACACCTGGGCCAGATCTCCAAGGAGAAGTGGGAAGTTATGAACTGGGTGGACGACAGAGGAGGCATTTCTGCAAAGCACAAGTAAGGCAGTCTGGGGATCTGGTCTGGCTCCCAGGAGCTCTGTCAAGAGCTGGTGGGTTCACCTCGTCACATTCACTCATGACTCACCTGGCCTGTCCCTGGGAGTGAGGCCTCAGAAGTGGTAGATAGAAAAGCCAATTCTGACTTCACAGTTTCTTTGACTTGATTTTCATTGCTTTTATTATTATAATCATACATAATGACCTTCATCCTGCCCCTCTGCCTGTTAAAATAAAGTGCCTTTGTTCAGAACCCTGTCCACATGTAGATAGCAGAAAGGAAGAAATTAACCCATCCCCTGCCTGAGCCTTGCCATTCTAGGAGACATTTGCAAGATTAACAGCCTTTTTATTTTGTCTCTTCAACACCCCCATCTCTAATCTCTAAAAGAATCTGGCATCCAGATCCCATAAGATGGCTTTGCCCAGGTTGGGACATATTCTACTCATTTCCAAATCCTTACAGGTGTCAGAATGTCTGCTTCAGACTCTGAGCTTCATAAAAGTTTGTTAACTGTGAATTAAGAAAATTGGACAACTATTCATCCTCACTGAGGAACAGACCTTCTATCAAATCTTAAGTAACTTTAAAGGAACAAAGTAAATTACAGAAACAAAAGTTTCACATGCAAATCAAACTGCTCTGGGGAAAGGCTGCCTGGAAATTAAGCTCCAAGAATTCTAAAAAGAATGGCTTCTGTATCAGACCTGGCTTGTATTATCAGGGGTTTTTTTCCATTGCCACTTTTTGGTTGAAAAGTTAAACACTGGAGAAAAGGAAGCAAGATTCTCCAAGTTTTCAAAGTCAGCTGAAGGCAATATTCAAAGACATCAAGTGGCTGACATTTCACAGCTGTGGAATTAAGCAAATGTAATTTGCAGATCCTCTACAAGGTTTAGTAATAAAATGTAACTTTAAATATTACAGTCTCCAGAGAAACCCCACCATTGCTACATAGACTAAAAGCATCCTGAATGTCTCATTAATTTTTACCTACCTGAGAGACAAGATTTCTTTTTAACCCATCTAAAGGAATTCAGTTAATGTCATTTGCTTCCAGCTGCCATCTTGTGAAATCCAGGAGTGGGCTTCAGTCTGAGTTGTGTTTCAGACTGCTCAGATGGTCTCTAAGATGTAGATGTGTTCTAGACATGTGAGACTATTGTAATGTGTCTCAGGGAAGTAAGACAATAAATGAAATTATGACTAGGTTTCTAGAGTTGTATTGCTGTATCAAGACTCAGGGGGAAGGTAAGCAAGTGTCCTTCTTAACTTGTCAGCCTGTCAGAGTTGGGTTTCTGATTTTTCTAAGCAGCCCAGTCTCTGGGTGGAATTGTGAAAGTTGCAGGCTTGATCCCTGGGTCAGGAAGATCTCCTGGAGGAGGAAATGGCAGCCCACTCCAGTGTCCTGTCCAGGAGAACCCCATGGACAGAGGAGCCTGGCAGGCTATAGTCCATAGGGTCACAAAGAGTCAGACATGACTGAAGCGACTTAGCACACAACCATTCATTTCAGAATGTAAAGAAATATATACAAAGAATCTGTGTTGTATGGGGATATTATCTAT
Organism: Capra hircus; assembly: GCF_001704415.2. Taxonomy (NCBI): domain Eukaryota; kingdom Metazoa; phylum Chordata; class Mammalia; order Artiodactyla; family Bovidae; genus Capra; species Capra hircus. The sequence continues at coordinate 133,750,618 of NC_030809.1, forward strand.
AGATTTGGGGTTCAGAGGGTTTCAGTTTCTCCTTTTAATAATTGTGCTTAGTTGATCTCATTAATGGTCTTCTGGTATCTGCATGTTTGTTTATGTAATTTTATAATATCTGATTATAAGCAAAACCATGTAAGTTGTTTTGACAAAAGGAGTGATGGTATCAAGACTGACACAAGAAAATTCTTAACAAAGTGCTTATGTATTTCATTTTTTGCTTGCTTCTCTGCCATTGCTATTAATCAACAATAAAAGAATTCTTCCAAATCCAACCAGATAAATAGGAGGTGAGACATATACACAGAAAAGTTTCATAGAGAAGACCAACTTGTCCCAGCTGAGTCATTCTGGACCATATGTGAGTGAGCCCAGCCAAGAGTCTGTTTGCTCAGTCTGCCACTGAGTTTAGACAGAAGAGACCAGAGGAACCACCCAGCAACCTCATTGACTTGGGAGGCATAGTAAATGCTCATTATTCTTAGCCTCTGAGTTTTAGACCAGTTTGTTCACAGAAATAGACAGTGAGGATGTAAGCAAAGTAATATGACATCACACACACACACACACACACACACACACACACAGACGTGTGCATGCTCATCTCTTTGTATTGTTGTGAGTACTAAGACAATATACCCAAAACTGAGGTATCCAAAACATAGAAGTCACTCTATCTGTTAAGCTGAAGTTTCATGTTCATATAGGCTTCTCTAATCCCTCTTCCATTCAAAAGAGTTTTCTGTTTGCTACTTGATAAAGTTCAAATTTACTGATGAGCTATTCAAAAAAATCTATCCCATATATATTTCTCTATTTCCTCTATTTCTATTGTTGTTAACTCTACTCAGAGAATATTGTTTATTAGAAGAGAGATGGTAAGACTGAAAGCATTTTCATTTGAACACGTGTGGCATGACTTTTGAAGCATGGTACTGAATGCTCTATATACGTGATCTCATTTAATTCATTCCACTGGATAAGTGTGACCATGTCACTTTGTAAGTAAGTATACTGAGACTTGGAGAAGTTAAGGAACCAGTAATTAGTGGCTAAACAGGGGGTTGAGCACATAAGGGTGGGACATTAAAACAGATGCTTTCCCAAATATTCCTAAAAGTCCTAAAAATTACGTGGACTGGACCAAGGTAAAATAACAAGGAGATTGTAGATATTATCTCAGTCAGAACTCTGTGGAAAATGAAAGTGAAGAGAGCATTAAGTGAAGAGTCCTCAAAATGTTAGAACTTACTTCTTGGAGATACTGTGCCAAGGGATTGGATGGGGAATATATATAATGGATATTGAGCTAAAAGTTAAAATATCTGCATATATTCTGGGAAAATGTGTTCCTTGAGAAGAAATGTAAAATAAATGGATAAGGACTTGTGTCTCCTGGCTCAGTGTTCAGGATCCAAAAGGGAGTGTTTTAGTAGACAGGTTTATAATGTGATGGTAAATCAGTCAAGTGGGCCTTAGGAAGCATCACTATGAACAAAGCTAGTGGAAGTGATGGAACTCCAGTTAAAGTAATTCAAATCCTAAAATATGATGTTATGAAAGTGCTGCACTCAGTATTCCAGCAAATTTGGAAAACTCAGCAGTGACCACAGGACTGGAAAAGGTCAGTTTTCACTCCAGTCCCAAAGAACAGCAATACCAAAGAATGTTCAAACTATGACAAAATTGCACACATCTCACACTCTAGCAAAGTAATGCTCAAAATTCTCCAAGCCAGGCTTCAAGAACACGTGAACTGTGAACTTCCATATGTTCAAGCTGGATTTAGATAAGGCAGAGGAACCAGAAATCAAGTTGCCAACATCTGTTGGATCTTCAAAAAAGCAAAGAGTTCCAGAAAAACATCTACTTATGATTTATTGACTATGCAAAAGCCATTGACTGTGTGGATCACAACAAACTGGAAAATTCTTCAAGAAAAGGGAATACCAGACCACCTCACCTGCCTGCTGAAAAATCTGTATGCTCATCAAAAAGCAACAGTTAGAATTGGACATGGAACAACAGACTGGTTTCCAGTTGGGAAAGGAGTACGTCAAGGATGTACACTGTCACCCTGCTTATTTAACTTATATGCAGAGTACATCATGAGAAATGCCAGCTGGATGAAGCACAAGCTGGAATCAAGATTGCTGGGAGTATAGATTATGCAGATGACACCACCGTTATAGCAAAAAGCAAGGAGGATCTATGAGCCGCTTGATAAAAATGAAAGAGGAGAGCAAAAATGTTGACTTAAAACTCAACATTCAGAAAACTAGGATCATGGCATCCAGTCCCATCACTTTATGGCAAATAGATGGGGAAGCAATAGAAACAGTGAGAGACCTTACTTTGGGGGCTCCAAAATCACTGCAGATGGTGACTGCAGCCATTAAATTAAAAGATGCTTGCTCTTTGCAAGAAAAGCTATGACCAACCTAGAAAGCATATTAAAAAGCAGAGACATTACTTTGCCAACAAACGTCCATCTAGTCAAAGCTATGGTTTTCCATTAGTCATGTATGAATGTGAATTGGATTATAAAGAAAGTTGAGCACTGAAGAATTGATGCTTTTGAACTACGGTGTTGGAGAAAACTTGAGAGTCACTTGGACTTCAAGGAAATCTAACCAGTCCATCCTAAAGGAGATCAGTCCTAGGTATTCATTGGAAGGACTGGTGTTGAAGCTGAAACTCCAGTACTTTGGCCACCTGATGTGAAGAATTGACTCATTGGAAAAGACTCTGATGCTGGGAAAGATTGAAGGCAAGAGGAGAAGGGGATGACAGAGGATGAGATGGTTGGATGGCATCACCGACTTAATGGACATGAGTTTGAGCAAGCTCCGGAAGTTGGTGATGGACAGAGAGGCCTGGCATGTTGCAGTCCATGGTGTCGCAAAGAGCTGGACACGACTAAGTGACTGAACTGACTGACTGAGATCAGTGTTGAAGTCTTACTGCTCCCCTCATGTTTTTACCTACTCTCATCCATTCTAATAATAATTTTAAAAAATGCATAGAGCTTTCTCTTTTAAATAAAATCACAACTTTTCTACTAAAAATCTACTTGAAATTATGGTTTTCTCTGTATACGTGCCCAGGGGTGGCATTGCTGGATTATACCATAGCTCTATTTTTAGCTTTTTAAGAAATATCCATACTGTTTTCCATAGTAGCTGTACCACTTTACATTCCCACCAACAGTGTAGGAGGGTTTCCTTTTTTTCCATAACTTCTCTAATATTTACTGTTTGTAGATATTTAGATAATGGCCATTTTGACCTGTGTGAGGTGATACCTTGTAATTTTGATTTGCACTTCTCTAATAACTATTGATATTGTGTATCTTTTCATGTGCCTTTTGGCCATCTGTATGTCTTTGGAGAAATGTCTATTTATGTTTTCTTCCCATTTTTGGATTGGGTTATTTTTATGATATCTAGCTGCATAAGCTGTTTGTATAGTTTGGAGGTTAATATATACACTACTATGTATAAAATGAGCTTTTCCTGGTAGCTGGCTGGTAAAGAATCTACCTGCAATGTGGGAGATCTGAGTATGATCTCTAGATTAGGAAGATCCTCCTGAGAAGGGAACAGCTACCCACTCCAGTATTCTTGCCTGGAGAGTTCCATGAACTGTAGGCCATGGGTCTGAAAGAGTCAGTCATGACTGAGCAACTTTTGCCTTAACTTATAAAATAGACAATTAATGAGAACCTACTGTATAGTACAGGGAGCTATATTGAATGCTCCATGATGACATAAATAAGAAGAAAATTCACAAAAGAAAGAATATATGTATACATATAACTGATTCACTTTACTATACAGCAGAAACTAACAAAACATTGTAAAGAAACTATACTCCAGTAAAAACTATAAGAATCAAAATACATCACTTATGCCATCTGCTAAAAAACCACTAGTATTTAAATTATAAATTATATATAACACAAATTCTTATATTGCCTTATTTATTATATTTTAAACTCTTTTATTTTGAAATAAAGTTTTATAGGAAACTGCCAAAAAAATTCCAGAGAATCCCTGTGCAACATTCACCAGCCTCTCCCAGTGTTAATATCTGCAAAGCTATCCTTCAGTTTTCAAGCCAGGACCCTAACACTGATGCAACCCAAAGGGCTTATTCAGAATTCACCAGTCATACTAATTTGTGTCCAAAATGCAGCACTTGTGTGCAATCTCAAAAACGACAGAATGATATCTGTTCACTTTCAAGGCAATCAATTCAATATCACAGTAGTCCAAGTCTATGACCTGATCAGTAATGCTGAAGAAGCCAAAGTTGAACGGTTCTATGAAGACCTAAAAGACCTTCTAGAACTAACACTATAAAATATGTCCTTTTCATTATAGGGGACTAGAATGTAAAAGTAGGAAGTCAAGAAATATCTGGAATAACAGGGAAATTTGGCCTTGGAGTTCAGAATAAAGCAGGGCAAACAGAATTTTGCCAAGAGAACATACTGATCATAGCAAACACCCTCTTCCAACAGCACAAGAGAAGACTCTACACATGGACATCACCAGATGGTCAATACCAAAATCAGATTGATTATATTCTTTGCAGCCAAAGATGGAGAAGCTCTACACATTCAGTAAAAATAAGTCTGGGGGCTGACTGTGGCTCAGATCATGAACTCATTGCCAAATTCAGACTTAAGATGAAGAAAGCAGTGAAAACCACTAGACCATTCAGATATGACCTAAATCAAACCCCTTATGATTGTACAGTGGAAGTGAGAAATAGATTCAAGGAATTAGATCTGATAGACAGAGTGCCTGAAAACTATAGACAGATTTGTGACACTGTACAGGAGGCAGGGATCAAGACCATCCCCATGGAAATGAAATGCAAAAAGCAAAATGTTGTCTGAGGAGGCCTTACAAATAGCTGTGAAAAGAAGAGAAGCAAAAAACAAAGGAGAAAAGGAAAGATTTGCCCATTTGAATGCAGAGTTCCAAAGAATAGCAAGGAGAGATAAGAAAGTCTTCCTGAGTGATCAGTACAAAGAAATAGAGAAAAACAAGAGAATGGGAAAGACTAGAGATCTCATCAAGAAAATTAGAGATATCAAGGGAACATTTCATCCAAAGATGGGCTCTAAAGGACAGAAATGGTATGGACCTAACAAAGCAGAATGCAGTATTGTAAAGTAAAAAAATTTTTTTTAATTAAAAAATAAAAAAAAGAAGAGGTGGTAAGAATACATAGAAGAACTGTACAAAAAAAAAAAAAGAAAGAAAGAAAGAAAGAAAAGAAAGATTTTCACCACCCAGATAATCACCATGGTGTGATCACTCACCTAGAGCCAGACATCCTGGAATTTGAAGTCAAGTGGGCCTTAGGAAGCATCACTGCAAACAAAGCTAGTGGAGGTGATGAAATTCCAGTTGAACTATTTCAAATCCTGAAAGATGATGCTATGAAAGTGCTGCACTCAATATGCCAGCAAATTTGGAAAACTCAGCTGTTGCCACGGGACTGGAAAAGGTCAGTTTTCATTCCAATCCCAAAGAAAAGCAATGCCAATGAATACTCAAATTACCGCACCATTGCATCTCACATGCCTGTAAAGTTAATGCTCAAAATTCTCAAAGCCAGGCTTCAGTAGTTCATGAACCATGAAACTCCAGATATTCAAGATGGATTTAAGAAAGGAAGAGGAACCAGAGATCAGATTGCCAACATCCACTGGATCATCAAAATACAAGAGAGTTTCAGAAAAACATTTACTTCTGCTTTATTGATGATGCCAAAGCCGTTGACTGTGTGAATCACAACAAACTGTGGAAAATTCTTCAAGACATGGGAATACCAGATCACCTGACCTGCCTCTTGAGAAATCTGTATGTATGTCAAGAAGTAACAGTTAGAACAACATGGAACAACAGACTGGTTTCAAGTCGGGAAAGGGGTACGTCAAGGATGCATATTGTCAGCATGCTTATTTAACTTATATGCAGAGTACATTCTGAGAAACGCTGGGCTGGATGAAACACAAGTGGGAATCAAGATTGCTGGGAGAAATAGCAATAACCTCAGATAGGCAGATGACACTCTCCTTATGACAGAAAGTGAAGGAATGCAAACTCTCTTGATGAAAGTGAAAGAGGAGAGTGAAAAAGTTGGCTGAAAACTCAAGATTCAAAAAACTAAGACCATGACATTTGGTCCCATCACTTTGTGGCAAATAGATGGGGAAACAATGGAAATACTGATATACTTTATTTCTTTGAGCTCCAAAATCACTGCAGATGATGATTGCAGCCATGAAAATAAAATACACTTACTCCTTGGAAGAAAAGCTATGAAATACCTAAATAAGCATTTTAAAAAACAGAGATTACTTTGCCAACAAAGTCCGTCAAGTCAAAGCAATGGTTTTCCAGTCGTTATGTATGGATGTGAGAGTTGACTATAAAAAAAGCTGAGTGCCAACGAGTTAGTGATTTTGAAAAGTGGTGTTAGAGAAGACTCTTGAGAGTCCTTGGATAGCAAGGAGATGCAACCAGTCCATCCTAAAGAAAATCAATCCTGAATATTCTTTGGAAGGACTGATGCTGAAGCTGAAACTCCAATACTTTGGCCACCAGATGCAAAGAACTGACTCATTGGAAAAGACCCTGATGCTGGGAAAGATTGAAGACAGGAGGATAAGGGGATGACAGAGGATGAGATGGTTGGATGGCATCACCCAGTCAATGGACATGATTTCATAGGCTCCAGGAGTTGGTGATGGACAGGGAAGTCTAGAGTGCTGCAGTCCATGGGATCACCAAGAGTTGGACACAACTGAGCTTCTGAACTGAACTAATTTGTGTGTATGTATATGTGTGTGACTGTGTGTAATTTTAACACATGTAGCTTTGTAGAATCATCACCATTATCTACATGATTAACTGTCAAATTACTACAGTATCCGCTCAGATATCCTCTATAGCCTCACCTTCCCTGACAGTCATTTCTCTGTTTTTCATATCTGCAGCTTTGTTTTTTCATGTATTATCCTCTATAAGGCATCCTACTGTTTGCATTATCTTGAGATTTTTTTTTTTCATTGAGCATAACTTCTATGAGGTTTACCCATATCATGTGTATATAAATACTTTGTTTATATTTACTAATAGGGATAATCCATGCTATGGATATACCAATTTATTTATCCATGCAGGACATTTAGATGGTTTCTAATTAAGTCTATTTACAAATACACCTGATGTAAGCATTTGTTTATAAATATCTTCCTGGAAATAATTTTTAATCCTTTAGGATATATGCCCAAGAGGCAACTGCTGGGTTGTATGGAAAGTTCATTTTTACATTGAAAAGGAACTGTTGAGCTATTTTCCAGAAAAGTTGTACTATATTACATCCTTAACATTAATGTATGAGAGATCCAGTTTCTTGGGGTATTTTCACAAGCACATAATAATAATTTTTATTTTATTTTATTTTATTTTATTCTGATGGGTATGTAATATCTCTCTTTTTTTATTTATCTCACTAATAATGATGTTAAACATCTTTTCATTTGCTTTTATTACATTAATATAATGTACTTCTTCAGTGAATTGTCTGCATTTCGTTGCCCATTTTCTTTGGAATCCCTTGGGTTTTATTGCTGAGTTTTGAGAGAATTATATGTATGAGTCTTTTATCACATGAATAATTGGCAAATATTTCTCAAGCTGTAGTTCATATTTTTATACTCAAAAGAATACTTCACAGAGGAAAAGTTTTTAATCTTCATAAAGTTCAATTTATCAATTTTTCTTTTTAAGTATAATACAAATGGTTTCAAGTCTAATAGTTTTCATAGTTTTATTCTAGAAGTTTTACAGTTTAATATTTTACATTTAAAATCATGATCCATTTTGAGTTAATTTTAATGTAAAGTGTGAAACCAAGATTCACTTTTATGCTTATGAATATCCAACTACCGTTGAATATTTATTGAAAGGCTGTTTCTCTTCAATTGAGTTCCTTTAGCTCCTTTGTTGAAAATTAATAGGGCATATTTGTGTTGACCTGTTTCTGGGTTTTCTGTTGATCCTTGAATATCCCTCTGCTAATACCACAACACTTTGATCACTGCAATTATATAGCAAGTCTTAATGTGAGAAAGAGTGATTTATCCATGTTTATACTTTTGAATCTTGTTCTAGCTATTCTAGAGTATTTCCCTTTCTTATAACTTTTAGAACATGTTTGTCTACAAGAAACAGCTTGCTGAAATTTTAATATTAATTTTATTAAACCTACATTTCAGTTTAGGAAGCACTGACTTCTTTACTATGTTAAGCCATCCACTCCTGGAACACCCCATTTCATGAAACATTTAGGTCTTCCTTGATTTTTTTCATTAGCAATTTGTAATTTTTATCAGATAGATCTGTGCATGTTTCATCATATTTATACTTCTAGTTCATTTTTAAAGCAAGTATTTAATTTCTATATAGATTTCCACTGATTCATTCCACTTGTTCATCAGTGTATAGAAATGCAATTGATTTTTATGTTTATCATTTTAATTTTTTTATTTTGTATTGGAGTATACTTAATTAATAATTTCATTTTAGTTTCAGGTACACAGCAGTGATTCAGTTATGCATATACATATATCTATTCTTTTCATAATTCTTTCCCATTTAGTTTGTTACATAATATTGAGATTTCCCTGTGCTATACAGTAGATCTTTGTTGGTTATCCATATGAAAAATAGTGGTGGATACATATCATCTCAAACTTCCTGACAACCCCTCCTCCTCTACACTTCCCCCTGAAAACCATAAGTTCATATATATCCAGAGAAAAACATTATCTAAGAGAATACAATGGCAACCCACTCCAGTACTCTTGCCTGGAAAATCCCATGGACAGAGGAACATGGTAGGCTGCAATCCTTGGGGTCGCACAGAGTCGGACACGACTGAAGCGACTTAGTTGCAGTAGCAGCAATGTCCACTGCAGTCCTCTTTACAATAGCCAAGACATGGAAGCAACCTACATGTCCGTCAACAGAAGAATGAATAAAGAAGATGTGGTGCATACATACAGTAGAATAGTATCCATCATTTTAAAAATAAAATAATGTCATTTGTAGCAACATTGAAGGATCTAGTGATTGTTACACTGAGTGGATGGAGTCAGACAGAGAATGAGAAATAGTATATGATATCACTTTTATGCAGTATCTTAAAAAAATGTTTTAAAATATTATTTACAAAACAGAAACAAACTCAGATGTTGTATGGTTATCTTATATCTTATGACCTAATTTAACTCAGTTATTAGTTCTGAAAGTCATTTGTCCCTAATTTTTTACCTTCATCATTCTTTAGCATCATCTCTGCTTGTTGTATAATTTCCATGGTATTAGGGCTTCCCTTATGGCTCAGCTGGTAAAGAATCCTCCAGCAATGCAGGAGACCTGGGTTCAATCCCTTCATTGGGAAGATCCTCTGGAGAAGGGAAGGCTACCCACTTCAGTATTCTGGCCTGGAGAATTTCATGGACTGTATAGTCCATGGGGTCATAAAGAGTCGGACATGACTGAGCGACTTTCACGTTCACTTTTGTTGGATTTAGAGAGATGCAAACAAGACTACTTGTCAGAAAAAGTAAGTCTTTTCTACGTTGTTTTGGGATGGGTCAGGAATATTTTTTGCCTTTTGTAAATATTTTTAGCTGTGGTCCGGTATAGGAAAGTGGTTGATATTCTCATTTAGTTACTGGACTCAGTATGAACCGTATCTCAAGAAAAAGAAAGAAAAAAGCTACCTATCCATTGTTGTTTAGTCTTTAAGTCACATCTGGCTCTTTGAGATCTCATGGACTGTAGCCTACCAGTCTCCACTGACCATGGAATTCCCAGGAAGAACACTGGAGTGGGTAGCCATTTCCTTCTCCAGGGGATGAGAAGGAAACCACATCTTCTGCATTGGCAGGTGGGTTTTTTACCACTGAGCCACCAGGGAAGTTCCTACCTATACATAGCAATTATGAAAATCTTTCCCCATACCTATTTTGCAACATCTGGAATTAATTATTTTCCCCTTGAACTGATGTGTCAGTCTTTAAAGTTGTTCTTCCTTATACTGAAAGATACATACAATTTTTAGTCATTAACATTGTGGTAAAGATATGCAGATGACACCACCCTTATGGCAGAAAGTGAAGAGGAACTGAAAAAACCTCTTGATGAAAGTGAAAGTGGAGAGTGAAAAAGTTGACTTAAAGCTCAACATTCAGAAAACAAAGATCATGGCATCCAGTCCCATCACTTCATGGGAAATAGATGGGGAAACAGTAGGAACAGTGTCAGACTTTATTTTTTTGGGCTCCAAAATCACTGCAGATGGTGACTGCAGCCATGAAATTAAAAGACGCTTACTCCTTGGAAGAAAAGTTATGACCAACCTAGACAGCATATTCAAAAGCAGAGATATTACTTTGCCAACTAAGATCTGTCTAGTCAAGGCTATGGTTTCTCCAGTACTCATGTATGGATGTGAGAGCTGGACTGTGAAGAAGGCTGAGTGCCGAAGAATTGATGCTTTTGAACTGTGGTGTTGGAGAAGACTCTTGAGAGTCCCTTGGACTGTAAGGAGATTCAACCAGTCCATTCTGAAGGAGATCAGCCCTGGGATTTCTTTGGAAGGAATGATGCTAAAGCTGAAACTCCAGTACTTTGGCCACCTCATGCAAAGAGTTGACTCATTGGCAAAGACTTTGATGTTGGGAGGGATTGGGGGCAGGAGGAGAAGGGGACGACAGAAGATGAGATGGCTGGATGGCATCACTGACTTGATGGACGTGAGTCTGAGTGAACTCTGGGAATAGGTGATGGACAGGGAGGCCTGGCATGCTGCGATTCATGGGGTTGCAAAGAGTCAGACACGACTGAGCGACTGAACTGAACTGAAGGATAGATTAGTTGGCCACTATAGTCACTGCCAGCTGGAGACTGCAAGGTTTAAAGATTTTCTCAAACAATAAATGGAATAATTCTTAGATAGCAGATGTTTAATGAAAGAAAAAAAGTTAATGGGCAACTTGGGAGAAATGGACAAATTCTTGGAAAAGTACAACTTTCCAAAATTGAACCAGGAAAAAATAGAAAATCTTAACAGACCCATCACAAGCACAAAAATTGGAACTGTAATTAGAAATCTTCCAGCAAACAAAAACCCAAGTTGAAATGGGTTCACGGCTGAATTCTACCAAAAATTTTGAGAAGAGCTAACACAGACCCTACTCAAACTTTTCCATAAAATTGCAGAGGAAGGTAAACTTTCAAACTCATTCTATGAGGCCACCATCACCCTAATACCAAAACCTGACAAAGACGCCACAAAAAAAGAAAACTAAAAGAGGCCAATATCCCGGATGAACATAGATTCAAAAATCCTTAACAAAATTCTAGCAAACAGAATCCAACAGCACATTAAAAAGATCATACACCATGACCAAGTGGGCTTCATCCCAGGGATGCAAGGATTCTTCAATATCCACAAATCAATCAGTGTGATACTTCATATTAACAAATTGAAAAATGAAAGACAGGTGATTATCTCAATAGATGCAGAGAAGGCCTTTGACAAAATTCAACATCCATTTATGATAAAAACTCTCCAGAAATCAGGAATAGAAGGAACATTCCTCAACATAATAAAAGCTATATATGACAAACCCAGAGTAAATATTACCCTCAATGGTGAAAAATTGAAAGCATTTCCCTTAAAGTCAGGAACAAGGCAAGGGTGCCCACTCTCATCACTACTATCTAGCATAGTTTTGGAAGTTTTGGCCACAGCAATCAGGGCAGAAAAAGAAATAAAAGGAATTGGAAAAGAAGAAGTAAAACTCTCACTGTTTGCAGATGACATGACCCTCTACACAGAAAGCCCTAAAGACTCCACCAGAAAATTACTAGAACTAATCAATGAATATAGTAAATTTGCAGGATATAAAATCAACACACAGAAATCCTTTGTATTCCTATACACTAATAATGAAAAAATAGAAAGAGAAATTAAGGAATTAATTCCATTCACCATTGCAACGAAACGAACAAAATACTTAGGAATATATCTACCTAAAGAAACTAAAGACCTATATATAGAAAACTATAAAATGCTAGTGAAAGAAATCAAAGAGAACACTAATAGATGGAGAAATATACCATGTTCATGGATTGGAAAAATCAATATAATGAAATTGCTGGATCATAAGGCAGTTCTTTTTCCAGTTTTTAAGGAATCTCCACACTGTTCTTCATAGTGGCTGTACTAGTTTGCATTCCCACCGACAGTGTAAGAGGATTCCCTTTTCTCCACACCCTCTCCAGCATTTATTGCTTGTAAACTTTTGGATCGCAGCCATTCTGACTGGCGTGACATGGTACTTTACTGTGGTTTTGATTAGCATTTCTTTGATAATGAGTGATGTTGAGCATATGTTCATGTGTTTGTTAGCCATCTGTATGTTTTCTTTGGAGAAATGTTTATTTAGTTCTTTGGTCCATTTTTTGATTGGGTCATTTATTTTTCTGGAGTTGAGCTGCAGGAGTTGCTTATATATTTTTGAGATTAGTCATTTGTCAGTTGCTTCATTTGCTATTATTTTCTCCCATTCCGAAGGCTGTCTTTTCACCTTGCTTATAGTTTCCTTTGTTGTGCAGAAGCTTTTAATTTTAATTAGATCCCATTTGTTTATTTTTGTTTTTATTTCCAGAATTCTGGGAGGTGGATCATAGAGGATCCAGCTGTGATTTATGTCGGAGAGTGTTTTACCTATGTTCTCCTCTAGGAGTTTTATAGTTTCTCTTTTAACGTTTAGATCCTTAATCCATTTTGAGTTTATTTTTGTGTATGGTGTTAGAAAGTATTCTAGTTTCATTTTTTTAGAAGTGGTTGACCAGTTTTCCCAGCACCACTTGTTAAAGAGATTGTCTTTAATCCATTTAATATTCTTGCTTCCTTTGTGGAAGATAAGGTGTCCATAGGTGTGGATTTATCTCTGAGCTTTCTGTTTTGTTCCATTGATCTATATTTCTGTCTCTGTTCCAGTACCATACTGTCTTGATGACTGTGGCTGTGTAGTAAAGCCTAAAGTCAAGCAGGTTGATTCCTCCAGTTCCATTCTTCTTTCTCAAGATTGTTTTGGCTATTCGAGGTTTTTTGTATTTCTATACAAATTATGAAATTATTTTTTGTAGCTCTGTGAAAAATACCACTGGTAGCTTGATAGGGATTACATTGAATCCGTAGGTTGCTTTGGGTAGTATACTCATTTTCACTATATTGATTCTTCCGATCCATGAACATGGTATATTTCTCCATCTATTAGTATTGTCTTTGATTTCTTTCACCAGTGTTTCATAGTTTTCTATATATAGAGTCTTTAGTTTCTTTAGGTAGATATATTCCTAAGTATTTTATTCTTTTCATTGCAATGGTGAATGGAATTGTTTCCTTAATTTCTTTTTCTACTTTCTCATTATTAGTGTATAGGAATGCAAGGGATTTCTGTGTGTTGATTTTATATCCTGCAACTTTACTATGTTCATTGATTAGCTCTAGTAATTTTCTGGTGGAGTCTTTAGGGTTTTCTATGTAGAGGATCATGTCATCTGCAAACAGGGAGAGTTTTACTTCTTCTTTTCCAATTTGGATTCCTTTTATTCCTTTTCTGCTCTGATTGCTGTGGCCAAAACTTCTATAACTAAAAAAAAAAAAAAAAAAAAAAACAGAAAAAAAAAGAAAAAAAAAACTGGAACTTGAACTGCCTTATGACCCAGCAATCCCACTGTTCTGCATACATACTGAGGAAACCAGAATCAAAAGAGACACGTGCACCCCAATGTGCATTGCAGCACTGTTTATAATAGCAGGACATGGAAGCAACCTAGATGTCCATCAGCTGATGAATGTATAAGAAAGCTGTGGTACATACACACCATGGAGTATTACTCAGCCATTAAAAAGAATACATTTGAATCAGTTCTAATGAGGTGGATGAAACTGGAGCCAATTATACAGAGTGAAGTAAGCCAGAAAGAAAAACAGTATTAGTTCAATACTGTATCAATTCAGTCCAAAACAGTATCAGTTCAGTTCAGTCACTCAGTTGTGTCTGACTCTTTGTGACACCATGAATCGCAGCATGCCAGGCCTCCCTGTCCATCACCAACTCCTACAGTTCACTCAGACTCATGTCCATCGAGTCAGTGATACCATCCAGCCATCTCATCTTCTGTCATCCCCTTCTCCTCCTGCCCCCAATCCCTCCCATCATAAGAGTCTTTTCCAATGAGTCAACACTTCGCATGAGGTGGCCAAAGTACTGGAGTTTCAGCTTTAGCATCATTCCTTCCAAACAAACCCCAGAGCTGATCTCCTTCAGAATGGTTGATCTCCTTGCAGTCCAAGGGACTCTCAAGAGTCTTCTCCAACACCACAGTTCAAAAGCATCAATTCTTTGGCACTCAGCCTTCTTCACAGTCCAACTCTCACATCCATACATGACTACTGGAAAAACCATAGCCTTGACTAGACGGACCTTAGTTGGCAAGGTAATGTCTCTGCTTTTGAATATGCTATCTAGGTTGGTCATAACGTTTCTTCCAAGGAGTAAGTGTCTTTTAACTTCATGGCTGCAATCACCATCTTCAGTGATTTTGGAGCCCAGAAAAATAAAGTCTGACAGTATTTCCACTGTTTCCCCATTTATTTCCCATGAAGTGATGGGACCAGATGCCATGATCTTCATTTTCTGAATGTTGAGCTTTAAGCCAACTTTTTCACTCTCCTCTTTCACTTTCATCAAGCGGCTATTTAGTTCCTCTTCACTTTCTGCCATAAGGATGGTGTCATCTGCATATCTGATGTTATTGATATTTCTCCCAGCAATCTTGATTCCAGCTTGTGTTTCTTCCAGTCCAGCGTTTCTCATGATGTACTCTGCATATAAGTTAAGTAAGCAGGGTGACAATATACAGCCTTGATGTACTCCTTTTCCTATTTGGAACCAGTCTGTTGTTCCATGTCCAGTTCTAACTATTGCTTCCTGACCTGCATATAGATTCTTCAGGAGGTAGGTCAGGTGGTCTGGTGTTCCCATATCTTTCAGAATTTTCCACAGTTTACTGTGATCCACACAAAGGCTTTGGTATAGTCAATAAAGCAGAAATAAATGTGTTCCTGGAAATCTCTTGCTTTTTCGATTATCCAGCAGATGTTGACAATTTGACCTCTGGTTCCTCTGCCTTTTCTAAAACCAGCTTGAACATCTGTAAGTTCACAGTTCATGTATTGCTGAAGCCTGGCTTGGAGAATTTTGAGCATTACTTTACTGGCATGTGAGATAAGTGCAATTGTGCGGTAGTGATGCTTTCTAAGGCCCACTTGACTTCACATTCCAGGATGTCTGGCTCTAGATGAGTGATCACACCATTGTAATTATATGGGTCGTGAAGATCTTTTTACAGTATACTAACACATATATATGGAATTTAGGAAGATGGTGACAATAACCCTGTGTGTGAGACAGCAAAAGAGACACAGATGTATAGAACAGTCTTTTGGACTCTGGGAGAGGGAGAGGGTGGGATAATTTGGGAGAATGGCATTGAAACATGTATAATATCATATAAGCAATGAATCACCAGTCCAGGTTCGATGCAGGATACAGTATGCTTGAGGCTGGTGCACTGGGATGATCCAGAGAGATGGTCTGAGGAGGGAGGTGGGAGAGGGGTTCAGGATTGGGAACACGTGTACACCCGTGGCGCATTCATGTTGATGTATGGCAAAACCAATACAATTTTGTAAAGTAATTAACCTCCAATTAAAATAAATAAATTTAAATAAATAAATAAAACCTTAAAAAAGTTAAATAAGCTTTCAAAAAGAAGAAAAATTATATAGAATAGAAACTTGAATCTACATAAAGCAAGGAAGAGCATCAGAGAAGGAATAAATGAAGATAAAATAAATTGTTATTGTTTTTTAATCTTAATTGATCTAAAAGATAACTGATTGATTAAAGCAAGAATAGTGATAATGTACTGGATAAATTAGTACATGAATAAGTAAAATGAATGACAGTAATATCCCAGGAGATGGAAGGGGAAAATTGCAACTGTAAGACAACTATACTACACATTTAATGGTATAGTCTTTTAATTTGAAGGCTTACTGGGGTTAGTTAAGAATTTACAGAATAAACTCTAAGAAAATTGTTATTTTTAAAGTATAAATGACATTTGCCAGGAGACAAAGTGAAGTCATATAAAATGCCCAAAACAGAAGAAGGCAGAAAAGGAGGGGGAAAGAAACAAAGAACAAATTTAGTGAATAGAAAATAGTTACAAGAAGGGAGATATTGATCTAACTACATCAATAGTCACTTAAACTGTAAATGCTATAAATATGCCAATTAAAACATAGAGAAATTCAGAGTGGATTAAAAAAAATAAACCCAACTATATGTTAGTATAAGAATCCAATTTTAAACAAAGTGATTCAGGTTAAAAATAACATTTGCCCTGCTAACATTTAATCAAGAGAGAGCTGTAGTAGCTCTATTGTTTAGACAAAGCAGACTTCAGAACAAGGAAAATTATCAGGATTAAAGAGTGATATTGTTTAATTATGAAGAATCAGTTTTCTAAGAAAAACAAAACATTGATCCTAAATGTGTATGTATTTAACAAAAGAGCATACAAATGTGTGAAAAATTACTGACAGAAGTGAAAGGAAAATCAGACAAATCTTCTGTGATAGCTGGTTATTTCAACATATCTCTCATTAATATACAGAAAGTCAGACAAAAGTAAGAAGAAGAAAAAACGTATAAGGATATAGATGAACAACACTAATTGACACAATCTAATTGACGCTTATAGACGAGGTCATATAACAACAGCAAAATGCACACTTTTGTCAAGCTAACACGGACAGTTCAACAAGGTAGACCCTGCATGCTAAGTCACTTCAGTCTTGTCTGACTCTTTGTGATCCTATGGACTGTAGCTCACCAAGTTCCTCTGTCCACGGGATTTTCCAGTCAAAAATACTGGAGTGGGCTGCCATGACCCCTCCAGGGGATCTTCCTTACCCAGGGATAGTACCCACATCTCCTGCATTGGCAGACAAGTTCTTTACCACTAGTACCACCCTGGGAAGCCCCAATGTAGACCATATGCTGGATCACAAAAAACACCCAAATTTAAGATAATAGAAATTGTTTCCAGAGAATTTAAGGTTCTCTCCTTGTCATGAGAGAATTTGGAGATGAAGTAATAGGTAAGAATTTGCTTTATTTAGAGAGAAATAGATTCCACAGACGGAGCGGGGCCATCTCAGAAAGTGAGAAGCTCTGGAATATGGCATGGATAATTTTCCTGGGTTGGCTAATTTCATAGGATAATTTAAGTGGAAGGATTATTTCAATTATTTGGGGGATTTCCAGGAATTGGGCCACACCCACTATTTGACCTATTATTGTCAGTCTCAAAAAAATCATGAGTCCTTCTGGATATGTCATTTAGCTAATGTATTATAATGAATATATAATGAGGGTCAAGGTCTACTGGAAGTCAACTCTTTCACCATCTTAGATATGTGCATGAGAAGTCACTTCAGTTGTGTCTGATTCTTTGTGACCCCATGGACTATAGACTTCCAGGGTCCTCTGTCTATGGGATTCTCCAGGCAAGAATACTGGAGTGGGTTTACCATGTCCTCCTATAGAGGATCTTCATAACCCAGGGATTGAACCCACGTCTGTTACATCTCCTGCATTGCCAGGCATGTTATTTATCACTAACACCACCTGGGAAGCTCATCTTAGACCTGCTACTTCTAAACATATTTTGTCACTATGTCACCGTAGTCCTATGGCTATGCCACTCTTTTAAAGGTTGTGCCCAGCTCAATTTCCTCCTGTTTCAAAACCATACAGAGTATATTCTTAGATGACAATGAAAATTAGAAGTCAATAGCAAAAAAGAAAGAAAAAGAAGTCAATAGCAAAAAGAAAGCTGGAAACTACCTTAATACTTGGAGATTAACACACATTTGAGAGAAATTTAAAAATATTTTAAACAAAACAAAAATGCAACTAACTCATCAGAATGGGAGAAAGGGCAGCTAGAACACTATTGAAAGAAATATTTATGCCATTAAGTTCATTATATCAGTGTAAGTGAGAAAAACTTGCCACTCTAAAATGTCTCTATGACATGTGGATTATTTTGAGCTGAAACAGACAAGGCCCAAAAGACTCAGGAAGAAACTTTTTTACCTTCCTCCTGTTTAAAGAATGTAATTATTAATAGAGGGTCTGTACCAGGAAGAGAGCTATTACCATAGGTAACCAGAGAATAAGCTAGATTTATAAACAGAAAGGAATCTAGCAAAGTCTGTTTGTTAAAATTCTTCTCTGTGTCTAATTGTCTCTGATGGCCCTGAAGAGGTTTTTTTTTAATCAAACATTTGCTTTTCCATCTCCATGTGAATTACCTTCCTCCCCTTCAGAAGTCACAAACCCCTGCACCAAATATCCTCTTTTGTCTTCAGTTGAAGATGGCATTTAAGGCAAAGCTTTCAGTCATTTTGGTTAGTTACTCAGTTATTTGAATTTCTTCCAAGAATACATATTATATAAATATTATTTAACTTTCTCTTATCTGTCTTATGCCAATTTAGTTCTTAGACCAGCCAGAAGTACCTGGAAAGGTAGCTGAAATTTTCTTTCTCTCTGACATTAGAAAATAAAAAATAGAATATCAATTACCTGAGCTTCTGCTTCAAGATATTAGAGAAAAAAATAAGGAAACTAAATTTCAACATTCAGAAGAAAGAAAATAATTAAAACTAGAAGAAAAATGAATGCAATTGGAAATAAAGTAATAACAACAAATAGAAAAGCAACAAAACCAAACACTAGGTTTTTGTTTTTGTTTTTGTTTTTGTTTTTTTAAAGACCAATAACATTGAAAATCCTCTTGCTTATCTAATCAAGAGAAAAAGAGATAAAGCATAAGTTACTAGTATCGGAAATGAAAGAGGATTCCATCATCACTGATTCCATGGGCACTAAACCGATAAAAAGGGAACATTATGAACAATTTTGGAATTCCCAGGAGGCTCAGTGGTAAAGAATCCACCTGCCAATGCAGGAGATATGAGCTTGATCTCTGGGTCAGGAATATCTCCTGGAGAAGGAAATGGCAACCCACTCCAATATTCTTGCCCAGGAAATCCCATTGAAAGAACAGCCTGGCAGGCTACAGTACATGGGACTCACAAAAGAATCAGACACAACAGCAACTAATGAAACAATAGCATGAACAGTTTCTTGGTCACAAATTTGAAAACTTAGATGAAACAGACCAATTCCTAAAAAGAGTCACACAACTAAAACCTATTCCAGGAGAAATAAATAACTACTGAATAACTATGAATAACTTGAATATCTATTAAGTATAATATATATAAATACTATTCAAGAAATGGGATTAATAATTAGAATTTTTCAAAGCTCAGAGAGTTTCATTGAAGAATTGTATAAATACTCTGCATGAATTAATAATAATAATAATAATAAAACCAACTTTTAAAAACATAGGTTTAAAAAAGGCTCTACGTTAATAAAGGAATATGTGAAAACATAGAGCTAACATCATATTCAAAGATGAGCAACTGAATACTTTCTCTCCTAAGACAGGGAGGAAGACAGGATGTCTTATGTCACCAGGCCAATTCAACATTGTCCCAGAAGTCCTATTTAGAGTAATAAGCCAAGAGAGAGAAATAAAGGAAACATAGATTGAAAAGGACAAAAGAAAACTGCATTTATTCCTTGGTAATGTTATAGGCCATATAGAAAGCCCCAGGGAATCTACAAAAACTTCCTGGAAATAATAAGCTAGTATAACAAATTTGTGGGATGCAAGGTCAATATACAAAACTTAGTTGCTTTCCTGTATATTAGTAATAAGTAACCAGATTCTGAGATTAAAGAAACATTATTTTTTACAATAGTGTCAGAAAAAGTAGTGCTCAAATCTAAATCTAACAAATTATTCATTGGATCTATATATAAAAACTACAAATATTAATAAAATAAACCTTGACACAGACCTTTACGCAAATATGAACTGAAACTGAATCATACATCTAAAGGTAAAATGCAAACATAAACTTTCTTGCATAAAACACAAGAAAAAAATATATATGACTTTGGATTTGGTATTGAGCTTCTAGATAAAACACTAAAATATAATCCATAAAATAATTAGATGTATAATACTTTATTAAAACTAAAAGCTAATTCTCTGAAAAAAGTGATTTTGAGAAAAGACAAGCGATTTATTGGGAAAGCACATATATTTGTATAGCATCTCTATGAGCTCAGTTGCTCAGTTGTGTTTGACTCTTTTGCAACTTCATGGACTGTAGCCCACCAGGCTCCCTTGTCCATGGAATATCCTAGGCAAGAATAAAGGAGTGAATTGCCACTGTATAGTACAATACTGTCTGATTCTGTTTGATACCATGAGAATAGACAGATAGATGACAAGATGCTTTTGTGAAAACTCATAGAATTTGTAGCACAAATAATGAAACTTGATGTGTACAAATTTAAAAATCATTTAGGAATGATTTGGGGAATCCAGGGTGGGATACAGATAGCCAACTGAATCAAACTGTTTTACAAATGTATGATGCATCCTTACTGAAGGGGAGTTGGGAAAAGGTGTTGACTTAACTAACCTTTAAAATGAGTCCAGTTCTTTGTAATATCCAGTTCTTTATACAGAGTGAAGTAAGCCAGAAAGAAAAACACCAATACAATATATATATGGAATTGAGAAAGATGGTAATGATAACCCTGTATGTGAGACAGCAAAAGAGACACAGATGTATAGAACGGACTTTTGGACTCTGAGGGAGAGGGAGAGGGTGGGATGATTTGGGAGAATGGCACTGAAACATGTATACTATCATGTAAGAAACGAATCACCAGTCTATATTTGATGCAGGATACAGGATGCTTGGGTCGGGTGCACGGGGATGATCCAGAGAGATGATATGGGGTGGGAGGTGGGAGGGGGGTTCAGGATTGGGAACTCATGTAGACCCATTGCGGATTCATGCCAATGTATGGCAAAACCAATACAGTATTGTAAAGTAAAATAAGGTAAAAATAAATTTTAAAAAAATTGAAGAAAAAAATAAAGAAATAATAATAATAATAAAATGAGTCCAGTTCTTTGTAGTATCCAGTTGTTTGTGAAGCCATGGACTGCAGCATGCCTGGCTTCCCTATTCTTCTCTATCTTCCAGAGTTTGCTCAAGCTCATGTCCATTAAGTCAGTGGTGCCATCCAACCACCTCATTCTCTGCCATCCCCTTCTCCTCCTGCTCTCAATCTTTCCCAGGATCAGGGTATTTTCCAGTGAGTCAGTTCTCCCATTAGGTGGCCAAAGTATGGAAGCTTCAACTTCAGCACCAGTCCTTCCAATGAATATTCAAGGTTGATTTCCTTTAGGATTGACTGGTTTGATCTCCTTTCTGTCCAAGGGACTCTCAAGAGTCTCCTAAAACATCATAGTTCAAAAGTATCAATTCTTCAGCAGTCAGCCTTCTTTATGGTCCAACTCTCACATCCATACATGACTACTGGAAAAACCATAGCTTTCACTATACAGACCTTTGAAAATTAATGTCTCTGCTTTTTAATATACTGTATAGGTTTGTCACAGTTTTCCTTCCAAGGAGCAAGTGTGTTTTAATTTCATAGCGGTAATCACTGTCTGCAGTGGTTTTGGATCCAAGGAAATAAAGTTTGTCACTGTTGTTTTTTGGGGAAAAAAAGCTGTTTCCACTTTTTCCTCATCTATTTGCCATGAGGTGATGGGACTGAATGCCATGATTTTATTTTTTTTGAATGTTGAGTTTTAAACTAGGTTTTCCACTCCCCTCTTTCACCTTCATCAAGGGGCTCTTTATCTCCTTTTCATTTTCTTCCATTAGGATGGTATCATCTGCATATCTGAGGTTGCTGATATTGCTTATAGCCATCTTGATTCCAGCTTGAATTTCATCCAGCCTGGCATTTCACATGATATACTTTCACCGACTTGATGGACATGAGTTTGAGCAAGCTCCAGGAGTCGGTGATGGACAGGGAAACCTGGCATGCTGCAGTCCATGGGGTCACAGATTCGGACATGACTGGCTGACTGAACTGAAATTTGCATGTAAGTTAAATAAACAGGGTGACAATATACACCCTTGATGTACTCCTTTCACAATTTTGAACGAGTCTGTTGTTCAATGTCTAGTCCTAACTGATGCTTCTTGACCTTCATACAGATTTCTCTGGATGCAGATAAGATGGTCTAGTATTCCCATATCTTTCAGAATTTTTGACAGTTCGTTCTGCACAGTCAAATGCTTTCTTATAGTCAATGAAGCATAAGTGTATTTTTTTTTTCCTGGAATTCCTTTGCTTTCTCTATGATTGAACAGATGTTAGCAATTTGATCTCTGGTTCCTCTGCCATTTCTAAGTCCAGCTTGAACATCTGGAAGTTCTTCATTCACCCACTGGCGAAGCCTAGCTTGAAGGATTTTTAGCAATACCTTGCTTGCTAGCATGTGAAATGAGAAAAAGTGTGTGGTAGTTAGAACATTCTTTGACATTGCCTTTCTTTGGGATTGGAATGAAAACTGACCTTTTCCAGTCCTGTGGCCACTGCTGAGTTTTTCAAATTTGCTGGCATATTGAGTGCAGCACTTTCACAGCATCATCTTTTAGGATTTTAAATAGCTCATCTGCAATTCTATCACCTCCACTAGCTTTGTCCATAGTAATTCTTCCTAAGGCCCACTTGACTTCACACTTCAGGATATCTGAGATCATTATTTTTGTGTGTTCTTTCCACCCCTTCGTAATATCTCTGCTTCTGTTAGATCTTTGCTGCTTCTGTCCTTTATTGCGCCCATCTTTGCATGAATTATTCCCCTGATATCTCCAATTTTCTTCAAGACATCCCTAGCCTTTCCCATTCTATTGGTTTCCTCTATTTCTTTGCTTTGTTTTGCTATCCTCTGGAAATCAGCATTTAGTTGGTTATATCCTGCCCTTTCTCCTTTGGTTTTCATTTCTCTCCTTTTCTCAGCTATTTGTAAGACCTCCTCCAACAACCATTTTCCTTCTTACGTTTCTTATCTCTTTGGGATAGTTTTGGTCACTGCCCCCAATACAATGTTATGAACCTCCATCCATAGTTCTTCAGGCACTCTGTCTATCAGTTCTAATCCCTTGAACCTATTTGTCACCTCTACTGTATAATCATAGGGATTTGATTTAGGTCATACCTGAAAGGCCCAGGCCTTTCTCGACTTTCTTCAATTTAAGTCTGAATTTTGGAATAAGGAGTTCATGATCTAAGCCACAGTCAGCTCCAGGTCTTGTTTTTGCTGACTGAATAGAGTTTCTCCATCTCTGGCTGAAAAGAATATAATCAATTGGATTTCAGCATTGATCATCTGGTGATGTTCATATGTAGAGTTGTCTTATGTTTTGTTGCGGTAGGGTGTTTGCTGTGACCAGACTGTTCTCTTGAGAAAACTCTATTAACCTTTGCCCTGTTTCATTTTGTACCTCAAGGCTAAACTTGTTGTTTCTTTAGAAATCTCTTGACTTCCAACTTTTGCATTTCAATCCCTTGTGATGAAAAGAACATCCTTTTGATATTAGTTCTAGAAAGTCCTGTAAGTCTTCATAGAACCATTTGATTTCAGCTTCTTCAACATCGGTGGCTCAGTAGGTTAAGCGTCTGCCTACAATGCGGGAGACCTGGGTTCGATCCCTGGGTCGGGAAGATCCCCTGGAGAAGGAAATGGCAACTCACTCCAGTACTCTTGCCTGAAAATAACATGGACTAAGAAGCCTGGTAGGCTACAGTCCATGGGGTCGCAAAGAGTCGGACACGACTTAGTGACTTTCCCTTCTTCAACATTACTGCTTGGGGCATAGACTTGGATTACTGTGATATTGAATGGCTTGGCTTGGAAATGAACAGAGATCATTCTGTCATTTTTGGATTGCACCCAACTACTTCATTTTTGACTCTTTGTTTACTATGAGGGCTAGTCCATTTCTCCTAAGGGACTGTTGCCCACAGTAGTAAATACAGTGGTCATCTGAATTAAATTCACCCATTCCCATCCATTTTAGTTCACTGATTCTTAAAATGCAAATGTTCATTCTTGCCACATCCAATTTACCTTGATTCCCAGACCTAAGATTCAGGGTTCCTATGTAGTATTGTTCTTTATATCATCAGATTTTACTTTCACCACCAGACACATCCACAATAGATTTTCATTTCTGCTTTAGTCCAGCCTCTTCATTCTTTCTGGAGATATTTCTCTGCTCTTTCTCAATAGCATATTGGAGCATTTTTATACTGTTCATGGGGTTCTCAAGGCAAGAATACGGAATAGGTTTGCCATTTCTTCTCCATCCCATTTCTTCTGACCTTTTGTCAGAACTCTCCATCATGACTCAACTGCCTTGGGTGACCCTGCACGTCATGGTTCATAGTTTCATTGAATTACACAAGACTGTGATCCATGCAATTATTCTGGTTAGTTTTCTGTGATGGTAGTTTTTGTTCTGGAGAGAATGCAATTATATTTCTTGGTTCGTATAAGAGGCTTGCGCCAGCTTCTTGATGGGAAGGGCTTGCTGTGGAGTAGACTGCATCCTGATCTTGTGGGCAGGGCTATACTCGGTAAATCTTTAATCAAGTTTTCTGTTGATGGGTGCAGCTGTACTGACTCTGTTAGTTGACTGGCCTGTGGCTGCCTAGTCCTGGAGTATGCAGATTCTATAGTAAGGTGAAAGGTGACCTCCAAAAGGAGTTATGCCATCATGGACCTCTCATTACTGCTGCTGCCAATGCTCCTGACCCTGCAGCAGGCCACTTCTGTGACCCATGCATCTGCAGAAGACCATCAAGCACTCACAGACAAGTGTGACTCAGTCTTTTGTGGGTCACCCTCCTTTCCCCTGTGTCCTGGTCTACACAAAGTTTTGTTTGTGCCTTCCTAGTGTTTCTGTTTCCTCCAGTCTTGTAAAAGTTCTATAATCAAATCCTACTGAACTTCAAAGTCAAATTACCCGGGGATTCCCAGTTTTTTTGCTGGATTCCCAAGTTGAGAAGTCTGATGTGGAGCCTAGAACCTCACAACAGTGTGAGAGCTTCTTCATTATAACTGTTCTCCAGTTTGCAGATCACTCACTTGGCAGCTCTATGGTAGGGATAATGGTAACCTCCTCCAAGAGGACTTATGCCAATATGCTGCACCTCCCAGGACTGTTGCTACCAGTGTTCCTGTCCCCATGGCAGGCCTGTGCTTACTGATGCCTCTTCAGGAGACCCTCAGACACTCATAGGCAAATCTAGCTCAGTCTCTTGCAGGAATCACTGCTCCCTTCTCCTGGTTCCTGGTGTGTTCTAGATTTTGTTTGTGTCCTCCAAGAGTCTCTGGTGGGTATGAGGTTTTATTTTAATGTGATTGCCACCTTCTCCTACAGTCTTGTGGCTTTTCCTTTGTCCTTGAATGTAGGGTATCTTTTTTTAGTGGATTCCAACATCCTCCTGTCAATGATTTTTCAGCAGCTAGTTGCAATTTTGATGTCCTCGCAAAAGAAAAGTGTACTCTCTTAGAAGACAGCACCTTTCATCTAGCTATTCCTGAATTATGTTCTTTTATTAGCAAGTTATTGATCTATAAGCAAAATGTTTCTCTGTGTTCTGTGAGCAGCTCTTTTGCAGAGTAGAAGCCAATTCTGCCTCCATGTTAGAAACTGTTTTTTTTTTTGTTGTTGTTGTTGTTTTTTACTTGCTTTCCATTGCTTTTGTATTATAATTATACACTCTGCACCCTACCCCTCTGCCTGACTGTAAACTAAAGTTCTTTTGTTCAGCTCATAGATAATCTGACCCTGCCTATCTGTGAAAGGGGCTTCCCTGGTAGCTCAGCTGGTAAAGAATCTGCCTGCAATGCAGGAGACCTGAGTTCGATCCCTAGGTTGGGAAGATCCCCTGGAAGAGGGCATGGCAACCCAATCCAGTATTCTTGCCTGGAAAATTCCCAGGGACAGAAGAGTCTGGCAGGTTACAATCCATTGGGTTGCAAAGTCAGACACGACTGAGCAACTAAGCATAGACATGTGAATGACTGTAAGAAAAAGGAGATTAACATACCTCTTCCAAAGGTTTGCCCTTCATAAAGATGTTTCATAACATTGAAAACCTTTTCACTTTGCTTCCCCACTGCCTCTCCCTCTCTATTTTGCCTTCTGACTTTAGTTCCTCATTGCTCCTCTCTCTGGTCCTGTAAAAGAACTTGGCTTCCAGACTCTGACAAGATGGTTATTTTAAGATGTTAGTCTGCCATCTTCTCTGTCAGCTGGCTTTCCAAATAAAGTTGTATCCATTGCCTCTACACCTCGTTTCCTGGATTTATTGGCCTGTCATGCATTGAGCAGAACACACTTGGACTCAGTAACAGCTCTAACACTTTACAGGGACAATCTTGTAGGACTGAGCCCTTAACACATGGGAACTGATGTTCTCCACAGGTAGATAGTATCAGAATTGAGTTGATTGCAGGATACCCAGCTGAAGTCCAGAGCATCTTGATAGTAATGGAGCAACTCTGCATCTGAAATTGGGAGAAGAACCGTTTTATCATGTGTGCTAGAGTTGATATAAATGATTGACAGACTGTGAGAGGATTTCTTACTTTGGAAGTGGAAGATTACAAATAAGCAAGAGGCTAGAATTGAAATCATTTTCCTCAGATTTGGACTCAAACCTATTCAAAGCCAAGTTTGGGACTCTAACCCATGTGACTGGGACATGAACACAGCCAAAACCTAGTTTAATACTCTAATCCACATAGCTGGAACTCAAACCCAGCCAAAACCATGGTACTTGGCTTTAGGACCTAATGAAGCTCGGTTTCTTAATGTCTCATCACAGAAAGAATTCAATGAGAGACAAAGAAATAGGTAAAAATTGGATTTATTTAAAGAAAAACACATTCCACAGACAGAGTGTAAGCCATTGCAGTTGGCAAATCTGGCAGCCTCAAAATATGTCATGGTTAGCTTTTATGGGCTGGGTAATTTTATAGGCTAATGAATGGGAGGATTAATCCAAATGTATAGGGGGAGGGGGAGAGAAGGTCTTTTGCTATTGCTTTGGAACTGTCATGGTGCCTCTGGATGTGTCATGTAGCTTACTGACTGAGGGTCAAGTTCTAGTCAAAGTTGACTTGACTGCCATCTTGGACCCATTTGATTCTAATCAGCTTATGTTGTATACTTGAGCTGTGTCATTCTTTCAGAAGCTTTTGGTCTGCCCCTTTCCCTCTTGTTTCAAAATGATCAGTGTGATACTATATTGTTTGGATGTGTCAGTATCAGCTCACATTTCACTTGATATAGGTACAAATAGACTTATACTAAAACATCTATAGATATGTATGCATACATTGGATAGTATATGCACACATTTTCGCTTGCTATGTCAACTGAGAGGGCCTAGTGGCAACCATACATACCCCATTAGTATGAATACAACTAGTATTTGCACCCTTACTGTAGATCTTCTATCAAAGAAATCAGAACTCTCTGGAGAAATGATGGATTTCAGGGCTGAGGCAGAGAATATACCTGGAGCAGCTTGTAGAATCAGACTAAGGAAGTAAGCAGGAAAAATAAATAAATAAATACAAGCTCACATTAGTGAAGAAAGTCAATGGGACCCAGCATTCAACTGAAAGAACTCCAAGTGGCCAAAGCTGGAACAATCTGAGTAACTCAATAAATAAAGTAATATATTATTTTAAACCAAAGTGAAAAATAAACAAACACCAGTCCATACTTATTTAACCACATTATTGAATAAACATAAAGGAGGAGAGTCTAATTTCCTGTGCAGAAGAAGTCTCCAAACAATGTATGTAACGCTCCCCTCTCAATTATGTGGAGTGTCACTGTCCCCTTAAATATATGTTGTGCAGACAGAGTGACTATCTATCAGAGATTTCAGTACAGAAAGGGGTGGGGAGAAGAATAATTTTACAGTAGAGAAAGCTAATGAAGAAACCTTCAGCCCTGTGATCAAGTTTAACATCAATAGTGATAAATCAAGCTCTTAGGATAGACCCTTGGAATGTAATATGCCTCTGTGGTCTTCCTTTCCAAAACTCAAAACTTCAGTCTTATTGTGAGAACAACATCAGATAAATTTCCATAAAGGGCATGCTCCAAAACACCCTCTCAGCACTCCTCACAAATGTGCTAAAACTTCAATTAATGTAACAGACATAGGTAAAATTCAAGCAGTCAGAAAAACAAAAGGAAAGGAAACACAAAGGCACAGAAAAAGAACAAAAATTAAAGCCAAAAATAAAGAAAAATGTAAAATGTGGGGACTCTATGGGGGAAGAGGGAGAAAGCTAGTTTAATAGTCAGTTCACTATTTTATTCAACAGGTAAATAGTGTGGGACCACTCTGTGCTAGACAATACTCTAGCACTGGGAAAACAGCACAGAAGAAATCAGACAAACCACCACATCCCCAAAATGTCAGTACACTGGGTAGGAAGACAGACCAGTAACATCAGTGAGTAATATGGTGGATCACTTGATGGTAAGTTCCATGGAGAAGGAATAAGGATGGGAGAGGAGAGGTTATAGTTTTACAAAAGTTTTCAGGGAAGATCTCACTGGAAACTAATATTTGAACAAGGAAAGACAGGCAGGAGGATGAGCAGGGGCAAAATCTTGGGGTCTGAATGTGTTTGTTATCTTTGAGGAACAATATGGACTCCTGAAAGGCAATGCAGTCTGAACAGCCACAAGTACCACTGTGACTGCTATGGAGTATGTGAGGGGCGCCTTCCTGTGTAAAGTGAGTTTAGCTTTAAATGAGAGCATTGGGATGCATCACATATGACAAACATGTAGCATTCTCTCCATCCCAGCATTCATTGCAGACAGTGGTGATTAATCACACTCCACTTTCCAGGTGTGGCGAAAGCCCTGTTGACGTCAAGTACTGCAATCCACTGTCACCTACTGATCAGAAGTGATGGAGTTCTTTTCTAAAAGATAATGGCTTTCCTGAAGGAAGAGGTGTCATATCAACTCACTAGCTAACTGTCATCCAGAAGTGCCTTGGGAAAACAGGAACTCAGAAATAGGGACTGAATTAGAAGATGGTGAAGGAAGAAAGTTGGCACTATATGTAATAGCCAAAGTGGCAATGTGGGAGGTCACCAAGCACACTCAGGTAAAGATCTCTCAGGGTGGACTCAGGACACTGGAGGTTCGAAGAGGCACAGAGTGAATGATCCCTATTCCAAAATGTCTGTAAGCTCTAGGTCTAGGACAACCTCTTGGGCCTCTCACTTTGCTTGGTCTTACTTCTGTTCTATGACCAACACTGCATTTTCATGCTTCTTGCATTTTCTTTAATTTAGTAAGTAACCACAGCCTTCTGTTGAAAACAAAGCCTTTGACTGTGTGAATCACAACAAACTGTGGAAAATTCTTAAAGAGACAGGAATACCAAACCACTTCACCTGCCTCCTGAGAGACCTGTATGCAGGTCAAGAAGTAACAGTTAGAACTGGACATGGAACAACAGACTGGTTCCAAATTGGGAAAGGAGTATGTCAAGGCTGTATACACCCTGCTTATTTAACTTCTATGCAGAGTACATCATGAAAAATGCCAGGCTGGATGAAACACATGCTGGAACCAAGATTGCTGGGAGAAATATCAATAACCTCAGAGATGCAGATAACACCACCCTTATGGCAGAAAGCTAAGGGGAAATAAATACCCTCTTGATAAAAGTGAAAGGGGAGAGTGAAAAAGGTGGCTTAAACCTCAACATTGAAAAACGAAGATCATGGCATTCAGTCCCATCACTTCATGGAAAATAGATAGGGAAACAATGGAAACAGTAACAGACTTTATTTTCTTGGGCTCCAAAATCACTGCAAATGTTAACTGCAGCCACAAAATTAAAAGATACTTGCTCCTTGGAAGGAAAGCAATGATAAGCCTAGACAGCATATTAAAACTCAGAGACATTGTTTTGTCAAGAGAGGTCCATATAGTCAAAGCTATGGTTTTTCCAGTAGTAATATATAGATGTGAGAGTTGGACTATAAAGAAAGCTGAGTGCCAAAGAATTGATGCTTTTGAAGTGGTGTTCAAGAAGACTCTTGAGAGTCCTTTGGACTGCAAGGAGATGAAACCAGTCAATCCTAAAGGAATCAGTCCTGAATATTCATTGGAAGGACTGATTCTGAACGTGAAGCTCCAATACTTTGACCACCTGATATGAAGAACTGACTCATTGGAAAAGACCCTGATGCTAGGAAAGATTGAAGGTGGGAGGAGAAGAGGATCACAGAGGATGAGTTGGTTGAATGGCATCACTGACTCAATGGACACAAGTTTGAGCATGCTCCAAGAGATGATGAAGGACAGGGATAACTAGCATGCTACAATCCATTGGGTCACAGAGAGTTGGACATGACTGAGCAACTGAAATGAACTGAACTGAACCATAGCCCTCTGTTGAAAACACCACTTTATTGAGGGAAAAAATCTATTCTTTTTTATTTGCATTCTGAACTTGTAAAACAGGATTAACATATCTGTTGGTATCTTGAGTGAGTCAGTTTTGTAATATCTCCCAGTTTGATATGGTCCAAGAATGAAAGAGATTTAAAACATTGCAGTGTAGTATAAAATGGACACTTGATTGATGGAAAAATAAAACAGATTTTAAAAGGTTTTTCTACTGATGTTAAATTTCTTCTCCCTAGGGAGGATGGATAAGTACCATTTGATGGTACCAATTGATTCCAGGGGTGGGGGGAAAGTATGTTCCCTTCTTTTCATTGAGAAGAGCAACATCATTTAAATGTATATTTAAAGTAAAATCAAATAGTAAGTGTTGATAATGGAAGCCGCCTAAATGTGGCTAGGGTAGCTGAAATCTTGGAACCAAAAGTCCCAAGTAAATTCATTTCTGACTCATTTCTGATGCCTTTGTCTGAGACTCACCAAAGGACTTTGGATTCCGAATCATTTCTGGCTTGTGCTTTGTGACCTAGTTTTGTTTTGTTTTGTTTTGTTTCCTCTCCTGCCTGGTAGATGGCTTCAGTTCAGTTCAATTCAGTCACTCAGTCATGTCCGACTCTTTCCGACCCCATGAATCGCATCATGCCAGGCCTCCCTGTTCATCACCAATTCCTGGAGTTCACTCAGACTCACGTCCATATAGTTGGTGATGCCATCCAGCCATCTCATCCTCTGTCATCCCTTCTCCTCCTGCCTCCATTCCCTCCCAGCATCAGAGTCTTTACCACTGAGTCAGATCTTCAATGAGGTGGCCAAAGTACTGGAGTTTCAGCTTTAGCATCATTCCTACCAAAGAAATCCCAGGGCTGGTCTCCTTCAGAATGGACTGGTTGGATCTCCTTGCAGTCGAAGGGACTCTCAAGAGTCTTCTCCCACCAACACCACAGTTCAAAAGCATCAATTCTTTGGCGCTCAGCTTTCTTCACAGTCCACCTCTCACATCCATACATGTAGATAGCTTCGGTTACTACTAATCCAGGAAAGGGCTCTGAGTTTTATTATCTCAAAAGGTGATGAAAGTATTCTAACATTAAATAGTGGTAAAGGTTGCATAACTCTGTGAGTATACTAAACAACCATAAATTGTACAATTTAAAATGGAGAATTTTTGGTATGTGAATACAGACATCATTTTAAAAAATAAGTTGGCTATTTATGGAATTTAAATTTAATACACTGTTTGTAGGTGACATGATCCTCTATATAGAAAACCCTGAAGACTCCACCAGAAAATTACTAGAGCTAATCAATAAATATAGAAAAGTTGCAGGATATAAAATCAATACACAGAAATCTCTTGCATTCCTATACACTAATAATGAGAAAATAGAAAGAGAAATTAAGGAAACAATTTCATTCACCATTGCAATGAAAAGAATACAATAAATAGGAATATATCTACCTAAAGAAACTAAAGACCTATATATAGAAAACTATAAAACACTGGTGAAAGAAATCAAAGAGGACACTAATAGATGGGGAAATATACCATGTTCATGGATCAGAAGAATCAATACAATGAAAATGAGTATATTACACAAAGCAATCTATAGATTCAATGCAATCCCTATCAAGCTACCAATGGTATTTTTCACAGAACTAGAACAAATAATTTCACAATTTGTATGGAAATACAAAAAACCTTGAATAGCCAAAGCAATCTTGAGAAAGAAGAATGGAACTGGAGGAATCAACCTGCCCGACTTCAGGCTCTACTACAAAGCCACAATCATCAAGACAGTATCATACTGACAAAAAAACAGAAATATGGATCAATGGAACAAAATAGAAAGCCCAGAGATAAATCCACGCACCTATGGACACCTTATCTTCCACAAAGGAGGCAAGAATATACAATGAAGAAAAGACAATCTCTTTAACAAATTGTGCTGGGAAAACTGGTCAACCACTTGTAAAAAAAAAAAAAAATGAAACTAGAACACTTTCTAACACCATACACAAAAATAAACTCAAAATGGAATAAAGATCTAAATGTAAGGCCAGAAACTATATAACTCCTAGAGGAGAACATAGGCAAAACACTCTGACATAAATCACAGCAGGATCCTCTATGATCCACCTCCCAGAATATTGAAAATAAAAGCAAAAATAAACAAATGGATCTAATTAAAATTAAAAGCTTCTGCACAACAAAAGAAACTATAAGCAAGGTGAAAAGACAGCCTTCAGAATGGGAAAAAATAATAGCAAATGAAGCAACTGACAAAGGACTAATCTCAAAAATATACAAGCAACTCCTGCAGCTCAATTCCAGAAAAATAAACGACTCAATCAAAAAATGGGCTAAAGAACTAAATAGACATTTCTCCAAAGAAAACATACAGATGCTAACAAACACATGAAAAGATGCTCAACATCACTCATTATCAGAGAAATGCAAATCAAAACCACAATGAGGCACCATTTCATTCCAGTCAGAATGGCTGTGATCTAAAAGTCTACAAGCAATAAATGCTGAAAAGGGTGTGGAGAAAAGGGAACCCTCTTACACTGTTGGTGGGAATGCAAACTAGTACAGCCACTATGGAGAACAGTGTGGGGATTCCTTAAAAAACTGGAAATAAAACTTCCATACGACCCAGCAATCCCACTTCTGGGCATACACACTGAGGAAACCAGAACTGAAACAGACACGTGTACCCCAATGTTCACCGCAGCACTGTTTATAATAGCCAGGACATGGAAGCAACCTAGATGTCCATCAGCAGATGAATGGATCAGGAAGCAGTGGTACATATACACAATGGAGTATTACTCAGCCATTAAAAAGAATACATTTGAATCAGTTCTGATGAGGTGGATGAAACTGGAGCCAATTATACAGAGTGAAGTAAGCCAGAAAGAAAAACACCAATACAGTATACTAACACATATATATGGAATTTAGAAAGATGGTAACGATAACCCTGTATGTGAGACAGCAAAAGAGACACAGATGTATAAAACAGTCTTTGGACTCTGT
This sequence comes from Capra hircus, assembly GCF_001704415.2. Taxonomy (NCBI): domain Eukaryota; kingdom Metazoa; phylum Chordata; class Mammalia; order Artiodactyla; family Bovidae; genus Capra; species Capra hircus. The sequence goes on from NC_030809.1 coordinate 133,784,393, forward strand.
GGGAGAGGGAGAGGGTGGGATGATTTGGGAGAATGGCATTGAAACATGTATAATATCATATAAGAAACGAATCGCCAGTCCATGTTTGATGCAGGATACAGGCTGCTTGAGGCTGGTGCACTGAGATGACCCAGAGGGATGGTATGGGGAGGGAGGTGGGAAGGGGGTTCAGGACTGGGTACACATGTACACTTGTGGTGGATTCATGTTGATGCATAGCAAAACCAATACAGTATTGTAAAGTAGTTAGCCTCAAATTAAAATAAATAATTTTTTTAAAAAAGAAAAATAAATTCAATTTAAAACACTGAAAGATTAAAAAAAAAAAAATCATGATTTGAAGTCAGGTCAAGAGGTCCAAGGGCTTCCCAGGTGACTCATTGGTAAAGAATCTGCCTACCAATGTAAGAAAAGCAGGAGACAGAAATTGGATTGCATTGAGAAGATCCACTGGAGGAGGACTGGTTACTACTAATTCAGGAAAATCTATTTTCATCTAGTTTATTAATCTACATTAATCTACTTTAACCTTTACTAGAATTGTCTATTACAGATAATGCATAAAAATGGAATCATATAATACGTGGTCTTTTATGACTGGCTTCTGTCAATTATGTTTGTTTACAAGGTTCATCCATGTCATAGCATGTATCAGTGCTTCATTTCTTTCCCTTGACAATTCCTTTGTATATGTGATATACAAAGACTAGTACATGTATAATACTTTGTATACATATGTATAGGTGGGATGAGTGAGTGAGAGAAAAGACATTTATTTAATGGGTGTATATGACCAATCTCTGCATGCCTGGCACCATCCTACATGTTAAGTACAGGATGACAAATACAAAAACTAGACATATAGAGTCCCTGACTTTGTAGACCTTAGAGCCTGAGGGTGCGAGTGGCACATAAGGGGAAGCCTGCTTCTGAGAGGTGGACGACAAGCCTAGTTATCTACTGATGGATACAAAGAGGTGGTTATTGGACTTCTGGTGTGCTTGTGTGCTGTCATGTCTGACTCTTTGTGACCCCGTGGACTGTAGACTGCCAGTAATGGGATTTTCTGGGAAAATGTAATGGGAAAAACTCTGTAATGGGATTTTCCAGGCAAGAATACTGGAGTGGGTTGCCATTTCATCCTCCTGTGGATCTTCTTAATGCAAACTAATCTGTGTCTCCTGCTTCTTCTACATTGGTAGCCAGATTCTTTACCTGTGAGTCACCTGGGAAGCCCTTGGACCTCTTGACCTGACTTCAAATCATGATTTTTTTTTTGATCTTTTAGTATCTAAACTGAATTTAAATTCCAAAAGTAGACAATCTATTTTTTTAAATGACATCTGTATTCATGTACCAAAACTTCTCCATTTTAAATTATACATTTTATGGGTGTTTAGTACACTCAAAGAATTGTGCGACCTTTACCACTATTTAATGTTAGAATACTTTCATCACCTTTTGAGGTAATAAAACTCTGAGCCTTTTAGCAAATATTCCCTAAATCTTTCCCTCCAATCCAGGAAAACCATTAATCTGCTTTATATTTTCCTAGAATTGTCTATTATAGACAATGCATAAAAATTGAATCATATAATATGTGGTCTTTTATGACTGGCTCCTTTCATTTATGTTTGTTTACAAGGTTCATCCATGTCAGAGCATGTATCCGTGCTCCATTTCTTTTCCTTGACAATTCCTTTGTACATGTGATATTATGATTTAAAATAGGAAACACATATTTGGCCTTCATCCCCTTTACAGCACAGAGCCACTAAAACCCAAATGTGCTTTTTGTTACATTAATGCAGTGGCTTTTTATTCTTTGAGAAACTAAGAATAAGGACTGAGTTTAAACATCAGTGGCCAGTGATTTTATCAAGTCTGCCTATCTAATAAAGCCTCCAAAAAAAATCTTAAAAGGATTGAACTCAGAGAGCTTCTGGGTGCATGAATCCATGGATATTTGGGGAGAATAGTGTGCACTAAGAAACCATGGGAGCTCCAAGCCATTTCCTTGAACCTTGCTTTCTGTGTCTCTTTCATCTGGCTGTTCCTGAGTTACAGCGTTTAATAATAAATCAGTGATCTACTGAGTAAAATGTTTCTCTGAGTTCTGTGAACCACTCCAGCAAATTAGTCAAACCCAAGGAGAGAGTGGTTGAAACTCCAGTCTATAGCTGCTCAGTCAGTCACACAGGTAACACCTTTTTTTGTGTGTGTGGTTGGTATTAGAAGCATCCTATTAGGGCTTCCCTGGTGGCTCAGAGGGTAAAGCATCTGCCTTCAAGCAAGAGACCCAGGTTCAATCCCTGGATCAGGAAGATCCCCTGGAGAAGGCAATGGCAAGCCACTCCAGTGTCCTTGCCTGAAGAATCCCATGGACAAAGGAGCCTGGTAGGCTACAGTTCATGGGATCACAAAGAGTCGGGCATGACTGAGTGACTTCACATACATTAGAAGCACAGGGCAATCTTGTGGTACTGAGCCCTTAACTTGTGGGATCTGATGCTACTGCCATGTAGGTGGTGTAAGAATTGAGCTGAATGGTAGGACATCCATCTGATATCAGAGCGTTGCTTGGTGATGTAGGAAAACCCTTTCCAAATGAAACTGGGTTGATCAGAACTTTTATCATGTATATGTCTCATTTTATTTATCCATTAATTGGTTTATAGGCATTTTGGTTACTTTAGAAACAATTGTGCAAAAGATTTTGTGTGATTGTAGGTTTTTAGTTGAATTGCTCAGTCATGTGATAACTCAATCTTTAATATTTTGGAGAAATACCACTATTTTCCAAAATAGATGTACTATTTTATATTTCCAAAAGCAATGAGTAATGGTCCTAATTTTTACATATCCTCACCAAAATTTGTCATTGTATACCTTTTTACTGTAGCCACCTTACCACATGTGAATGGAAGCTTAATATGGTTTTCTTTTTATTTATCTAATAACTAATGATGTTTATCATCTTTTCATTTGCTTACTGGTCATTTATATTCCTATTTTGGAGAAATACATATTCAAAATTCCCCTTTTTAATTATATTTTTTAAAGTTATATTTAAATAAAAATTAAGTATAAAATGCTGATTATATAAACAACTGATGGGAATGGCCTAGAGTTGGCTATAATAACTTAATTCTAGGGAATATAAATCCCTGTAAACTCACCTCTGATTCATTCCTTTGGCCTTAATCTGTGCCATGGCCAGGATCACCAGAAGACTTTGGCTTTCTAACACACCTGTACATCCACTCTAAGGCCTATTTTTCTCCTCTGCATGGTAGATGTCTTTGTTGTTGTTCAGTCATTCAGTCGTGTCTGACTCTTTGTGACACTATGGATAGCAGCACACCAAGCTTCCCTGTCCTTCACCATGTCCTTGGAGCTTGCTCAAATTCGTGTCCATTGAATTGGTAATACTATCCAACCATCTCATCCTCTGTTATCCCCTTTTCCTCATGTCTTCAATCTTTTCCAGAATCAGGGTGTTTCCCAATGAGTCAGCTCTTTGTATCAGGTGGCCAAAGTATTGGAGCTTCGGCCTAAGCATGAGTCCCTCCAATGAATATTCAGGATTGATTTCCTATAGCATTGATTTGTTTGAGCTTCTTACAGTTAAAGGGACTCTCAAGGATCTTCTCCAACACAACAGTTCAAAAGCATCAATTCTATGCTCAGTCTTCTTTATGGTCCAAAGCCTCACATCCATACATGACTACTAGAAAAACCATAGCTTTGACTATATGGACCATTTGGCAAAGTAATGTCTCCACTTTTTAACATGCTGTTTAGGTGTGTCATAGCTTTTCTTCCAAGGAGCAAGTGTCTTTTAATTTTGTGTCTGCAATCACCATCTGCAATGATTTTGGAGCCCAAGAAAATAAACTCTGTCACTGTTTCCATTTTTTCTTCATCTATTTGCCATGAAGTGATGGGACTGGATACCATGATCTTAGTTTTTTGAATGTTGAGTTTTAAGCCAGGTTTTTCACTCTCCTCTTTCACTTTCATCAAGAGGCTCTTTAGTTCCTCTTGGCTTTCTGTCATAAAGGTGGTGTCATCTGCATATTTGAGGTTATTGATATTTCTCCCAGCAATTTTGATTCCAGCTTTTGCTTCAACCAGCCCAGCATTTTGCATGATATACTCTGCATATAAATTAAATAAGCAGGGTGACAGTATACAGCCTTGACATAATCCTTTCCCAATTTGGAACCAGTCCATTGTTCCGTGTCTGGTTCTAACTGATGCTTCTTGACCTCCATACAGGGTTCTCAGGAGGCAGATGAGATAGTCTGGTATTCCCATCTCTTTAAGAATTTTTCACAATTTGTTGTGGCACATATATTCAAAGGCTTTAGTGTAGTCAATGAAGCAGACATAGATGTTTTCCTGGAACCCTCTGGTTGCTTTTTTTATGATCCAACGGATGTTGGCAAATTAATCTCTGGTTCCTCTGCACTTTTAAAATCCAGTTTGTACATCTGGAAGCTCTCAGTCCACATACTCTTGAAACCTAGCTTAGAGGATTTTGAGCATTACTTTGCTATCATGTGAAATGAGTGCAATTGTGCAGTAGTTTAAACATTCTTTGGTATTGCCTTTCTTTGGGATTAGAATGAAATGGATATTTTCCAGTCCTGTGATCACTGTTGTGTTCTCCAAATTTGCTGGAATATTGAGTGCAGCACTTTGACACCATGATCTTTTAGGATTTGAAATGGCTCAATTGGAATTCCATCACCTCCACTAGCTTTGGTTATTGTGATGCTTCCTAAGGCCCACTTGACTTTGCACTCCAAGATGTCTGCATCTATCTGAGTGATCATACCATCATGGTTATCTGGATCATGAAGATCTTTTTTGTATACTTTTATGTATGCTTGCCACCTCTTCTTAATATCTTCTGTTTCAGTTAGGAACATGATGTTTCTATCCTTTATTATGCCCATCCTTGCATGATATGTTCCCTTGGTATCTGTAATTTTCTTGATGAGATCTTTAGTCTTCCCATTCTGTTGTTTTCCTCTATTTCTTTGCACTGTTCAATTCGGAAGGCTTTCTTGTCTCTCCTTGCTATTCTTTAGAATTCTGCATTCAGATAGGTGTATCTTTCCTTTTTCCTTTGCCTTTCATTTCTCTTCTTTTCTCAGCTGTTTGTAAGGCCTCCTCAAACACTCTTTTACATTTCTTTATCTTGTGGATGGTTTTGATCACCGCCTCCTGTACGATGTTACAAACCTTCATCCATAGTTCTTCAGGCAGTCTATTATTTCTAATCCCCTGAGTCTATTTGTCACTTCCACTGTATAATTTTAAGTTATTTGTTTTAAGTCATACCTGAATGGTCCTTTGGACTGCAAGGAGATCAAACCAGTCAATCCTAAAGGAAGTCAGTCCTGAATATTCATTGGAAGGACGATGCTGAAGCTGAAGCTCCAATACTTTGGCCACCTGATACAAAGAACTGACTCATTGGAAAAGATTCTGATGTGGGAAAGATTGAAGGCAGAAGGATGACAGAGGATGAGATGGTTGGATGGCATCACCAACTTGATGGACATGACTTTGAGTAAGCTCCATGAGTTGGTGATGGACAGGGAAGCCTGGTATGCTGCAGTCCTCGGGATCACAAAGAGTCATACACGACTGAGTGACTGAACTGATTGAATGGTCTAGTGGTTTTCCCTACTTTCTTCAATTTAAGTCTGAATTTTGCAATAATGAATTCATGATTCAACCACAGTCATGTTTTGGCTGACTGTAGAGTTTCCATCTATGGCTGCAAAGAATATAATCAATCTGATTTCAGTATTGACCATCGGTGATATCTTCTCTTCTGTTGTTGGACGAGGGTGACCAGGACATTCTCTTAGCAAAACTCTATTAGCCTTTGCCCTGCTTCTTTTTGTAATCCAAGGCCAAAGTTACCTGTTATTCCAGGTATCTGTTGACTTCCTACTTTTGCATTCCAATTCCCTATGATGAAAAGGATTTTTTTTTTTTTTTTTTTTTTGCTGTTAGTTCTAGAGGGTCTTGTAGGTCTTCATAGAACCATTCAAATTCAAATTCAGCTTCTTCGGTATTAGTAGTTGGGGTATAGACTTGGATTACTGTGATATTTAATGGTATGCCTTGGAAATTAACAGATCATTCTGTCATTTTTGAGATTGTACCAATGTACTGCATTTGGGATCTTTTGTTGACTAAGAGGGCTACTCCATTTCTTCTAAGAGATTCCTGCCCACAGTAGTAGATATAATGATCATCTGAATTAAATTCACCCATTCTGGTCCATTCTAGTTCACTGATTCCTAAATTGTTGATGTTCACTCTTTATTATCTCCTGTTTGACCATTTCCAATTTACCTTGATTCATGGACCTAACATTCCAGGTTCCTATGCAGTATTGTTCTTTACAACATTGGACTTTCACCACCAGACACATCCACACATCCACAAGTGGGCATCATTTCTGGTTTGTTCAGGCTCTTCATTCCTTCTGTAGCTATTTTTTCTGCTATTCTCCAATATTATACTGGTCACCTACTGACCTGGGGAGTTTATCTTTCAGTGTCATATCTTTTACCTTTTCATACTATTCATGGGGTTCTCAAGATAATAATGCTGAAGTATTTTGCCATTCTCTTCTACAGCAGTAGGTGTCTTGGTTTGCTACTAATCATTAGCAGTAAATTATTATTGAAGTTTAAGAGTCCCTTATTTATTCTGAATAGAAGTCTCTGATCAGATAAATGATTTGTTGATTTTTTCTTATTCTTTTTGCTATTTTATTAGAATCTTGATAGCATTCATTGAAGCACAACAGCTTTTAATTTTTGATAAAGTCTCATTTATCTAATCTATGTTTGCTTTAGTATTGTATCTAAGTTCAAATGCCAAATCAAAGTACATAAAGTTGAAATCTTATTTGCTATTCTAAAAGTTTTATAGTGCTCTTAACTTTAGGTCTCTGGTTAATTTGTGTTAATTTTTCTGTACATGTGAGTAGAGTTTCAGATCCTCTCTTTGCATGTGGTTTGCAGTTGTCCCAGCACCATTTGTTAAAAGAATATTTTTCCCCCAGAAATATATTGGCCTTCTTGCAGAAAAGTAGTTGATCATACATTTAAGTATTTATTTCCAAATTCTCATTTATACTCCACAGATATTTGTTTACAGCCTTATGCCAGTAACACAGTAACTATAGATTTACTGTTGGTTCTAAAATCAGAAAATATGAGCCCTCCAAGTTTATTTTTCCAAGATCATGTAATTCTGGATCTTTTGTATTTCTGCATGAATTTTAGGATTAATTTGTTAGCTTCCATAAACAAAAACTTTTGAATTGAACTGAATCTGTATGTCAGTTTGGGAAGTAGTTCCAAGTTAACAATATCAAACTTATCTATGAACACTGAAAGTCTTTCCATTTATTCAGATTTTCAATTTCTTAAATGATGCTTTGTATTTCTGAGTGTAAAACTCTTGCAATTTTTGTTAAATCTAATCCTAATTACTTATTCTCTGTGATAAAAATATAAGTGAAATAGCTTTTCTTAACTAATTTTCAGATTGTTTACTTTTAGTGTATAGAATACTACTTGTTTCTGCATATTGATCCTGTATCCTGCCACCTTGCTGGACTTCCTTATTAGTTCCAGTATTTTGTGTATTCCTTATGGTTCTATATGGGCTTCCCTGGTAGCTCAGCTGGTAAAGAATCTGCCTGCAATGCATGAGACCTTGGTTCAATACCTGGATCAGGAAGATTTGCTGCAGAAAGGATAGTCTACCTACTCCAGTATTTTTGGGTTTCCCTGGTGGCTCAGCTGGTAAAGCATCTGCTTGCAATGCAGGAGATATGGATTCGATCCCTGGGTTGGGAAGATCCCCTGGAGAAGGTAATGGCTACCCACTCCAGGATTCTGGCCTGGAGAATTCCATAGACTGTATAGTCCATTGGGTTACATAGAGTTGGACTTTCACTTATAATTTTATGTATATATGAAATCATGTGTTCTGTGAATATAGAAAGTTTTACTCCTTCCTTTCCAATGTAAATGTCCTTTATTAATTTTCTTCCCTAATTATTATGGCTAAAATTTCCAAAACAATATTTAAAAAACAAACAGAAGAGTCATCCTTGTCTTTTTCCTTATATGAAGGGGAAAGCATTCCTCACCATCAAAACGATGTTAGTTGATGAGTTTTTATAGATTTATTTCACTAGGCTCCCTTATAATTTGCTCAATTTCGGTTTTGATTTTGTTTTGTTAATCATGGAATAATGGTGTCTATCAAATACCTTTTCTGTGGCTACTGAGTTCCTTTTTATGTTTTCTGTCCTTTATTCTATGAATATGGTATATTAGGTTGATTGATCTTGCTATGTTAAATAAACCTTACATTTCTGGAATAAATGTTACTTACTTGTGATATATAATCTCTCTTACATATTGTTATTTTCAATTTACTAGTATTTTGTTGAAGATTTCTGCATTTATCTTCATTAGAAACTCTAGTCAGTAACTTCTTTTCTTTAGAGGTCTTTATTCAGTTTTGGTATTTGGATAATATTCGCTTCATAGAATAATTTGAAAAATATTCTATTTTTAGAAAACATCTGTGGTTAATCAGTATTATTTCTGCTTTAAAACTTTAATAGAATTCATCTGTGAAACTATAGCTATGGGATTTCCTTTACAAGGGATGTTTGGTCACTATTTCAATCTCTTTGCTTGTTACAGACACTCAGATTTTCTATTTATTTTTGATTCAGAGATTGGAGTTGGTGTCTTTCAAGGAAAAGTGTCCACTTCATGAAGGTAATCTAAACTATTGTCACAAAATTGTTCATAGTATTCCTTTCTAAGTGCTGCTTTAGCTGCATCCCCTAAATTTGTGTATGTGGTTTACTTGTTTTCATTCATATCAAAATATTTTGTAATTTTCTTGCTCTAATCCATTAGTTATTTTAGAAGTATGGTGTTTAATTTTCACATTTCCCTATATTTCTGTGAATTTTCCAAATTGCTTTGTTATTTATACGTAATTTAACTCCAATGTGGTCAAAGAATAGTCTTTATATGAGTACAATTATTTTAAAATTTATTCAGGTTTATTTTACAACCTAGTATATGGTCTTGCCATTCCCTTTTCCAGTGGACCATATTCTGTCAGACCTCTCCACCATGACCCACCCATCTTGGGTTGCCCTGCAGGCATAGCTTGGTTTCATTGAATTAGAGAAGGCTGTAGTCCTAGTGTGATTAGATTGACTAGTTTTCTATGAGTATGGTTTCAGTGTGTCTGCCCTCTGATGCCCTCTTGCAACACCTACCATCTTACTTGGGTTTCTCTTACCTTGGGCGTGGAGTATCTCTTCACAGCTGCTCCAGCAAAGCACAGCTGCTGCTCCTTACCTTGGACTAGGGGTATCTCCTTACCGCTGCTGTTTCTGACCTTCAACGTGGGATGATGAGAAGAGTTGACTCATTGGAAAAGACTCTGATGCTGGGAGGGATTGGGGGCAGGAGGAGAAGGGGACGACCGAGGATGAGATGGCTAGATGGCATCACGGACTCGATGGACGTGAGTCTGAGTGAACTCCGGGAGATGGTAATGAACAGGGAGGCCTGGAGTGCTGCAATTCATGGGGTCACAAAGAGTCGGACACGACTGAGAGACTGAACTGAACTGAGCATATGGTCTATCCTAGAGGATATTCCATGCAAGCTTAAGAAGAATATGTATTTCACTGTTTTGAGGTGAAAGTTCTATAGAATTGTGTTAGGTCTAGTTGTTATATACTTTTGTTCAAATATTCTACTTCATTGTCTATTTTCTGTTTAGTTGTTATATCCATTATTCAATCTTGGATATTTAAGTCTCCAACTTTGTTGTTGAATTATCAATTTCTTCCTTCACATCCTTCTATCAGCTCATGTTTTATGTAGTCATATTCATATATGATTGTAATTTTTTATGTTTACCTGATTTATTTACCTTTTTGTCTTAAAATATCCCCCCTCTTTTTCTCTCTAAGCTCATTTATTGCTTTATGCCACAGTTTTTTGAATTATAATAATTACAGCAGAAAAGTGATAAAAACAAAAACATACACATACTGTCTTTTATATTTACCAGTGTAGTTAACTTTCTGGTGGTCTTATTTATTCATGTAGATACAAGTTACTATCTAGTGTTCATTCACTTCAGAGTAAAGGATTCTCTGAATCATTTCTTATAGGACAGTTCTTCTGGTGATGAACTCTTCCCATTTTTAACTGGAATGATTTAATTTCTGCATCATTTTTGAAAGATAGTTTTGTTGTATATAGAATTTTCATTTGACTTTTTTCTTTCAGCATTTTAAACTTGTTATCTGGCCTCCCTGATTTCTACAGAGAAATCATCAGTTAATTTTTGAAAATCCTTTGTATGATTTTTTTTCTTTGTTTTTCTTATTTTTATTTTTCTATCTTCAAGATTCTATCTTGGTCTTTGGCTCGAAATAGTGTGCCAATCACGAGGGCTGACATAACAAAACAGGCTTGGCGGTTTATACAACCTAAGTTTAGTCGCTCACATTCTGGAAGCTAGAAGTCCAAGATCAAGCTGTCAGCATGATTGGCTTCTCCTGAAGCCTCTTGCTTTACCTTGCAGATGGCCACCTTCTCATGTGTCCTCACAGGGTCCTTCTTCTGTGTGTACATCCCTGTTGCTTCTATATGTATTCAAATCTGCTTCTCTTATAAGGATACGAGTTAGATTAGACCGGGGCCTACCCAAACAGCCTCATTTTAGTTTAATCATCTTTCAGGTCCCTCTCCCCAATTATTGTCACATTGTCCAATTTTAGGGGTTAGGGTTTTCACATATCAGTTGGGCAAGGGGGACCCAACTCAGTCCATAACAGACAGTTTCATGATAATGTTTCTTTCTGTGAATCTCTTCTAGTTTATCTTACTTGAAGTTCATTTAGCTTCTTGGGTATATAGATTTATGTGTCTCATGAAATTTGGGCAGTTTTCAATTATGATTTCTTCGAATGTTCTTTCTTCTAATGCTTGTCAATTCTTTTGCATTTCAGCCTCTCTGGTATGTGTGTAATGGTATTAAATTATTGTTTTAATTTGTATTTGTATTTAATTTCTATTTCTCCAGGACTAATGAAGGTGGTCTCTGAGTGACTGAACTGAACTGAACTGAATGAAGGTGATCAACTTTATATGCTCTTTATGTATTATATGTCTTCTTTTATAATGTCTTTATAGAATTTTGACTGTTTTTCAATGAGTTTGTCTCTATTCTGTTTGCTGATTTGTAGTTCTTTATATATTCTGGATAAGAGCTCTGTTTGTCCTTAACTGTACTTTAACATGACTGTAATAGGAAATTTATGTTTTTGCATATAGTATCCTCAACTCCTGTGTTTCCCTGGGTACTGTCTATGGTTCTCTTTGCATGATAAATAATGAAGTGAACTGTAATCCCCAAGCCATGTTCCTTTTCTCTTCTCTATTATTATAAAGCGATATCCTTACTCCCCACTTTATCACCATCATTGAGCTTTAGATCTAAAATTAAATATATTTAATATTTAATATCACACTTTAATCCAAACCTTCTCCTGATTTCTTGGTTGGCTAAGCCTTATTCTTCTGATTCCTTGTGTGCATGTGGACTGAAGTGTGCCAAGCTCCTCTGTCCATTGGATCCTCCAGGCAAGAATAATGCAGTTGGTTGCCATGCCTTCCTCAGGGAAATCTTCCCAATCTAGGGATCAAACCTCTATTTCTTGTGTCTTGCATTGACAGGCAAGTTTTTTACCACTAGCATCACCTGGGAAAGAAAAGAAATTCTATGCACTCCTGAAAATAACATGCTTATTTAATTTTAGCTTTTATAGTTGCGTGTCAGTTTGACCAAATATGACATTCTTGATTCTTATTTTCATTCCTTTGCATCTTAGATATGTTTCTTTATTGTTTTCTGTTATGAAATCTTACTTTCAAGAAGCATGATAATAACATTTTTTTCCTTGTAAATTGAATATTTTCATCATTTTTCAAAAAAGTTTTTTCTACATATTTAAGGTCTTACAACTTTATTGAAATACATCTCAGGATTGATTTTTCTGCCTTGATTTTCAGTTACACAGTGTGGCATTTCAATAAGTATCTGATGTCATTTCCTATATAAAATATTTCTTGAATTATAGTTTTGGTTTATGTTTACTCCTTTTTTTCCTTTGGGAATACTGGATATGGATATAAATATAGATGGTATATACTTTTGTCTTCTACATCTATCATTTTCTCTAATTTAAAATTTAATTTTCCTTTATTTTTTCATTCTTATTCCTCCAATTCCCTTACTATACTTTTTTTTTATCACCTATTCACTTCCTTCTAATTCATTCTTCATTAGTATGTATGCATGGCAATGGCACCCCACTCCAGTACTCTTGCCTGGAAAATCCCATGGATGGAAGAGCCTGGTAGGCTGCAGTCCATGGGGTCGCTAAGAGTCGGACACGACTGAGCGACTTCACTTTCACTTTTCACTTTCATGCATCGGAGAAGGAAATGGCAACCCACTCCAGTATTCTTGCCTGGAGAATCCCAGGGATGGGGGAGCCTGCTGGGCTGCTGTCTATGGGGTCGCACAGAGTCAGACACGACTGAAGCAACTTAGCAGCAGCAGCAGCAGCAGCAGCAGCATACATACATATATATATATATTTACAATTTTTAGAATGTCTGCTCTTCACATACTTGATTTGCTTAGTAATTTAAATTATAAAATTTTCTACATCTCATCTTTGGCATTTTTTTCTTCTCTTCATATTTTTTTTAAATTTTATCTTTTTTTAATATCATGGGTTATCTACTCTGAATCATAATTTTAAGGTATGCCTTCATTATCTATTAAATTATAATTCAGTTATTAACTATATCATATTCATCATTTGTTTGATAATATCAGTACATGAAGCTTATTTGTCATTTAGTGTTGCTTACCAAAAATGAGGTGGTTTCTTCACTTTTAGATGGAGTCCATGCCTCATCAGAGGGATGGGACAGGGAAGTTTTTCCAGTTTTCAAACATTCTGTCTATGTGGTCATCTCCACAGTTCCCCTTTATGTTTCATCCTTTATATCAGAACCTTCTCTTTTATTAATCCTATTGTTCCTATTTTGCTAAGTTTGGATTCTCTTTTGACTATTTTTCATACTGGCTCATCTTGCACTTCTGGAAATATTTTAGACTGTATTTGAGAAAATCAGAGCACAGGCTACATTTTCAGTTTCACTGCTTGTCTCAGATCAGTCCTTAGAATAGGTTCCTCTCTAATCTATGGGAACAACCACTAGTAACCACTGGATTTTTCAGTAGCAGCAGAACACCCCATCATCTTATCTCTCCACACAGTTTCTTATTCTACAATGAAATCTCCATGAGTTCTACTGGTGGTTTACACCATTTATGCATATTCTGGATTAATAGGATAATTTCTCACTTAATATTTTGAAGTCTTTTTTTCTGAGTTATCTTTGCTTTTCCATTTTATCTCCTATTTTGGTTTTTCATTTTGAGATATAATTAACATATCAAAATTATCCAAAATTCAAGTGTTATAAGTATAAAATTAAGTGCTTTCTAGTGTATTTACAAGGTTGACTGACCATCACCAATACCTAATTCCAGAATATTTTCACCACTCCATTACAAAATGAAGCCTCATACATATTAACTATAACTCCCCATTTTCCCCCTCCCCTGTCTCTTGACAACCAGCAACAACTTCTGGTTTCTGTTCAGTTCAGTTCAGTCGCTCAGTCATGTCCAACTCTTTGTGACCCCATGAATAGCAGCAGGCCATGCCTCCCTGTCCATAACCAACTCGTGGAGATTACTCAGACTCACGTCCATTGAGTCAATGATGCCATCCAGCCATCTCATCCTCTGTCGTCCCCTTCTCCTCCTGCCCCCAATCCCTCCCAGCATCAGAGTCTTTTCCAATGAGTCAACACTTCACATGAGGTGGCCAAAGTACTGGAGTTTCAGCTTTAGCATCATTCCTTCCAAAGAAATCTCAGGGCTGATCTCCTTCAGAATGGACTGGTTGAATCTCCTTGCAGTCCAAGGGACTCTCAAGAGTCTTCTCCAACACCACAGTTCAAAAGCATCAATTCTTAGGTACTCTGTCTTCTTCACAGTCCAACTCTCACATCCATACATGACCACAGGAAAAAACATAGCCTTAACTAGACCGACCTTAGTCGGCAAAGTAAAGTCTCTGCTTTTTAATATGTTATCTAGGTTGGTCATAACTTTTCTTCCAAGGAGTATGCGTCTTTTAATTTCATGGCTGCAGTCACCATCTGCAGTGATTTTGGAGCCCAAAAAACTAAAGTCTGACACTGTTTCCACTGTTTCCCCATCTATTTGGCATGAAGTGATGGGACTGGATGCCATGATCTTCATTTTCTTAATGTTGAGCTTTAAGCCAACTTTTCCACTCTCTTCTTTCACTTTCATCAAGAGGATTTTTAGTTCCTCTTCACTTCATGCCATAAGGGTGGTGTCATCTGCATATCTGAGGTTATTGATATTTCTCCTGGCAATCTTGATTCCAGCTTGTGTTTCTTCCAGTGAAACGTTTCTTATGATGTACTCTGCATAGAAGTTAAATAAGCAGGGTGATAATATACAGCCTTGACGTACTCCTTTTCTTATTTGGAACCAGTCTGTAGTTCCATGTCCAGTTCTAATTGTTGCTTCCTGACCTGCATACAGATTTCTCAAGAGGCATGTCAGGTGGTCTGGTGCTGGAAGCCAGCGTGAGGAACTCTGCCCATGGCAAAGGTCATGAGGAAGGAGACTTGGCATATGCAAAAGCATGATCAAGCCTCAGGAAACCCCCTGTTCCCGAGCATCTACCCCCCAAACCAGAGTCTGTTTTATGCCCTCACCTACACCTCTGACTTTATGGGGGGTTCTCCCCCATCACCATTTCTCTCGGAGAAGGAGTTAGCTTGCAGCTCCAAGTCAATAAAAATTACTGGGTGTGACAAGAGTGTTTCAACTTACGGACTCCTCTGAAGGTTATCTAGCCACATGTGATTGTTTACAGCCTCCCAACCTGAGAGGCACGAGATGTTTTAGACTTACTAAAGGCAAATTCTTCTGGAAAGTTAGAAATTATTAGTATAGTGGGTTGGTTAGAAATTATATTGGTGAAGGGTTTTTTTTTCATTTGTTGTGCCAATAATTGCTGCTTATTCCCTGCCCTGGGTGTGACAAGGGTGTCTCAGGTCAAACCTCTCTGCTGGCAAACTAGCTTGTGTGACAGGATTATCCATACTCCTGCCACTATGCTCATGATTGTGTACTACCTCTCAACCATAAACAGCACAGAGAGTTTTGGATCATTTTGAGAGTCTTAATTAGCATAGGGCTTTTCTCATTGTTGAGTCAATGATTGCCACCAGGCCTCCATATTCTTAGGCACCTGGGAATATATTAATCAATATATTTAGAATATAGAAAAGGAAATATAGTAGTTTTTAAGGTTAGCAATACTAGACCTTGTGAGTTAATGAATTTTCTCTTTTGTTATAAATCACTGTACTTTGTTATAAATCACTGTGTCTTTGCTATGTAAAAATGTAACTTTATCACTATCTTAAGACTAAATAGATCTTAAGGGGAACATTGGTGAAGGGTTTTCATTTGTTGGGCTGATGTTTGCTGCTAAATTTCCATGTTCCCTGCCCTTATAATGAATATAACTAACATATAGGAGAAATAAGCATTAACCTTTAAGCTTATAGGAGAAATAAGTATTAACCTTTAAGATTAATCATGTTAACCTTGGGTTAAATAAATTCCTTTCTTGATTTTAACTCACTACACCCCCACCCTATAGAAATGCAACTTTATTTGGAGGGTGGTGCCTGGTTTAAGAAAAAACACCCTTGGAAAAATAAGGTTTTTGTTATCAGAAAGAAACGGTTGTAAAATGTCAGCAGGCCTCATGGCCGAAGATGATGTAAAACCCCTAAGACCTTTTTTCATGTAGAGCACCTGATTTTGATAAAGGTCAGGACTGCTTACCCCCACATGACTCTGTATTCATCCCTATGTATAACAAAAGGTATATAAGCAAACCTAAAAATAAAGGGATCAGATCAGTTTCTGGAAAGACTGATTCCCCCATGTCGCTTCTTTCTTGCTCTCCGTTTTTGTGGCTGAATTCCCATCTGGAGCATGGGTGCTTGCCATGTCTACTTACTTGCCCCGATTTTTAAGTTCCACTCGAAAAAGAGCCCAAGGAGGTGCACCTTCCGATATTCAAGTGGCACCGGTGGCCCAACGTAGACGGTGCAAATTCCTTGTCTTGGAATTTTATTGGTATCCCACATAAACCAAGTTATTCAGCCTCTTTTTCTCTCCTACTATTTTCTGGCCGAATTCCCATCTGGTGCATGGGTACTCACCAAGCCTGCTAATTTTGCCTGGGCTTCTAAGATCGGACTGGGGGTACCTCAGTGCCTCCTCTCCTTTGGGAGAACAGAAAGATGCCTGCAACCTACGTAGGTGGTGATTTGTATTCCATGTAAACCAAGTTATTCAGCCTCTTTTCTCTGATAATTTTCTAATCCCTCTCTATCTGTAATTAAATAAGTTATTCCCAAGGACGCCGACTCTGTCCCCAACTTCGAATCACCCTGGATCCACTGGGGCTGGACCCCAGCAATCTGGTATTCCCATCTCCTTCAGAATTTTCCAGTTTATTGTGATCCACACAGTCAAAGGCTTTGGCATAGTCAATAAAGTAGAAATAGATGTTTTTCTGGAACTCTCTTGCTTTTTCCATGATCCAGTGGATGTTGGCAATTTGATCTCTGGTTCCTCTGCCTTTTCTAAAACCAGCTTGAACATCAGAAAGTTCATGGTTCACATATTGCTAAAGTCTGGCTTGGAGAATTTTGAGCATTACTTTACTAACATGTGAGATGGGTGCAATTGTGTGGTAGTTTGAGCATTCTTTGGCATTGCCTTTCTTTGTAATTGGAATGAAAACTGACCTTTTCCAGTCCTGTGGCCACTGCTGAGTTTTCCAAATTTGCTCGCATATTGAGTGCAGCACTTTCACAGCATCGTCTTTCAGGATTTGAAACAGCTCAACTGGAATTCCATCACTTCCACTAGCTTTGTTCGTAGTGATGCTTTCTAAGGCCCACTTGACTTCACATTCCAAGATGTCTGGCTCTAGATTAGTGATCACACCATCATGATTATGTGGGTCGTGAAGATCTTTTTTGTACAGTTCTGTGTATTCTTCTTTCGTGGAGAGTCCCATGGATGGAGGAGCCTGGTGGGCTGCAGTCCATGTGGTCTCTGAGAGTCGGACATGACTGAGCGAATTCACTCTCACTCTTCACTCTATATTCTTGCCAACTCTTCTTAATCTCTTCTGCTTTTGTTAGGTCCATACCATTTCTGTCATTTATCGAGCCCATCTTTGCATGAAATGTTCCCTTGGTATCTCTAAATTTGTGGAAGAGATCTCTAGTCTTTCCCATTCTGTTCTGTTCTTCTATTTCTTTGCATTGATCACTGAAGAAGGCTTTCTTATCTCTTTTTGCTATTCTCTGGAACTCTGAATTCAGATGTTTATATCTTTCCTTTTCTCCTTTGCTTTTCGCCTCTCTTCTTTTCACAGCTATTTGTAAGGCCTTCCCTGACAGCAATTTTGCTTCATTGCATTTCTTTTCCATGGGGACGCTCTTGAACCCTGTCTCCTGTACAATGTCACGAA
Organism: Capra hircus; assembly: GCF_001704415.2. Taxonomy (NCBI): domain Eukaryota; kingdom Metazoa; phylum Chordata; class Mammalia; order Artiodactyla; family Bovidae; genus Capra; species Capra hircus. The sequence continues at coordinate 133,802,241 of NC_030809.1, forward strand.
CCTCCACCCATAGTTCTTCAGGCACTCTATCTATCTGATCTAGGCCCTTAAATCTATTTCTCACTTCCACTGTATAATCATAAGGGATTTGATTTAGGTCATAGCTGAATGGTCTAGCAGTTTTCCCTACTTTCTTCAATTTGAGTCTGAATTTGGTAATAAGGAGTTCATGATCTGAGCCACAGTCAGCTCCTGGTCTTGTTTTTGTTGACTGTATAGAGCTTCTCCATCTTTGGCTGCAAAGAATATAATCAATCTGATTTCGGTGTTGACCATCTGGTGATGTCCATGCATACAGTCTTCTCTTGTGTTGTTGGAAGAGGGTGTTTTCTATGACCAGTGCATTTTCTAGGCAGAACTCTTAGTCTTTGCCCTGCTTCATTCCGCATTCCAATGCCAAATTTGCCTGTTACTCCAGGTGTTTCTTGACTTCCTACTTTTGCATTCCAGTCCCCTATAATGAAAAGGACATCTTTTTGGGGTGTTATTTCTAAAAGGTTTTGTAGGTCTTCGTAGAACTGTTCAACTTCAGCTTCTTCAGTGTTATTTGTTGGGGCATAAACTTGGATAACTCTGATATTGAATGGTTTGCCTTGGAGATGAACAGAGATCATTCTGCTGTTTTTGAAATTGCATCCAAGTACTGCATTTTGGACTCTTTTGTTGACCATGATGGCTACTCCATTTCTTCTGAGAGAATCTTGCCCAAAGGTTTTCTATTATGGATATTTCACGGAAGTGGAATTGTATAATATGTGGTTAATGTATCTGTTATTTTTCATTTAGCTCAATGTTGTCAAAGTTAATTCATGTTCCAGTATGTATCAGTACTTCGTTTTTAAATGACTAAACAATTTTCCATTGTATGGATACATCAAATTTTATCTGCCCTTTTTTTGATGCACACTTGGGTCATCTGTATTTGAGGCTACCATGAATAATGGCACAATGTATAAGGCTTTATGCAAACATATGATTTTAGTTATTTTTAGCATAATTCTAATATCACAAGTGCTGGACCATAGACTAATTATCAGTTTAGTTTTTGACGACTGCCAAACTGTTTACAAAGCCAATTCACTGTTCTATATTCCCATCACTAATGCATAATATAGGCATTTATTGCTATGAATTTTCCTCTTAGAATTTCTTTTGCTACATCCCACAAATGTTGGTACATTTCCATTTTGTTTCTCCTGAGATATTTTGGTCCATTTCCATTTTGTTTGTCCTGAGGCATTTTTTAAATTTCTCTTCTTATTTCTTCTTTGACCAATTGGTTGCTCACTAGCAGGTTGTTTAGTCTTTACATATTTGTGAATTTTTCAGTTTTCTCTTCGAAGTTAATTTCTGGTTTCATACCACTGTGGTGGGAAAATATACTTGATATAATTTCCATCCTCAAATTTATTCACTTGTTTTTTGGCCTATCATATGATCTATCCTGGAAAAGGTTTCAAGTACATTTGAAAAGAACATATATTCTGTTGCTTTTGTGTGTGTTTTTTTAATTTTTTATATTTACTTTATTTTACTTTACAGTACTGTATTGGTTTTGCCATACATTGACATGAATCCACCACAGGTGTATATGAGTTCCCAACCATGAACCCCCCTCCCGCCACCTACCCCATATCATCTCTCTGGATCATCCCCATGCACCAGCCCCAAGCATCCTGTATCCTGCATCGAACATAGACTGGCGATTCGTTTCTTACATGATAGTATACATGTTTCAAAGCCATTCTCCCAAATCATCCCACCCTCTCCCTCTCCCTCTGAGTCCAAAAGTCCTCTCTACACATCTGTGTATCTTGCTGTCTTGCATACAGGGTCATCATTACTGTCTTTCTAAATTCCATATATATGTGTTAGTATACTGTATTGGTGTTTTTCTTTCTGGCTTACTTCACTCTGTATAATCGGCTCCAGTTTCATCCATCTCAGAACTGATTCAAATGTATTCTTTGTAATGGCTGAGTAATACTCCATTGTGTATATATACCACTGCTTCCTATCCATTCATCTGCTGATGGATATCTAGGTTGCTTCCATGTCCTGGCTATTATAAACAGTGCTGCAATGAACATTGGGGTACATGTGTTTCTTTCTATTCTGTTTTCCTCAGTGTGTATGCCCAGAAGTGGGATTGCTGGGTCATTAGGCAGTTCTATTTGCAATTTTTTAAGGAATCTCCACACTGTTCTCCATAGTGGCTGTACTAGTTTGCATTCCCACCAACAGTGTAAGAGGGTTCCCTTTTCTCCACACCCTTTTCAGCATTTATTGCTTGCAGACTTTTGGATCACAGCCATTCTGACTGGTGTGAAGTGGTACCTCATTGTGGTTTTGATTTGCATTTCTCTAATAATGAGTGATGTTGAGCATCTTTTCATGTGCTTGTTAGCCATCCATATGTCTCCTTTGGAGAAATGTCTATTTAGTTCTTTGGCCCAATTTTTGATTGCGTCGTTTATTTTTCTGGAATTGAGCTGCATAAGTTGCTTGTATATTTTTGAGACAAGTCGTTTGCCAGTTGCTTCATTTGCTATTATTTTCTCCCATTCTGAAGGCTGTCTTTTCACCTTGCTTATATTTTCCTTTGTTGTGCAGAAGCTTTTAATTTTAATTAGATCCCATTTGTTTATTTTTGCTTTTATTTCCAGAATTCTGGGAGGTGGATCATAGAGGATCCTGCTGTGATTTATGTCTGAGAGTGTTTTGCCTATGTTCTCCTCTAGGAGTTTTATAGTTTCTGGTCTTACATTTAGATCTTTAATCCATTTTGAGTTTATTTTTGTGTGTGGTGTTAGAAAGTGATGTAGTTTCATTCTTTTACAAGTGGTTGACCAGTTTTCCCAGCACCACTTGTTAAAGAGATTGTCTTTACTCCATTGTATATTCTTGCCTCCTTTGTCAAAGATAAGGTGTCTATAGGTGTGTGGATTTATCTCTGGGCTTTCTATTTTGTTCCATTGATCTATATTTCTGTCTTTGTGCCAGTACCTACTGTCTTGATGACTGTGGCTTTGTAGTAGTGCCTGAAGTCAGGCAAGGTGATTCTTCCAGTTCCATTCTTCTTTCTCAAGATTGCTTTGGCTATTTAAGATTTTTTGTATTTCCATACAAATCTTGAAATTATTTGTTCTAGTTCTGTGAAAAATACTGCTGGTAGCTTGATAGGGATTGCATTGAATCTGTAGATTGCTTTGGGTAGTATACTGATTTTCACTATATTGATCCTTCCGATCCATGAACATGGTATATTTCTCCATTGATTAGTGTCCTCTTTGATTTCTTTCATCAGTGTTTTATAGTTTTCTATATGTAGGTATTCTGTTGCTTTTGGATGAATGTCCTGTGTGTGTATCTGTCTTTGTCTGTTTGTGCATATGTGTATTAAGGTCATATGTTTTATTATGTCAATTAAGGGTCATTTTTCTTTATTGTTATCTGCCCAGATAATTTACCTATTGATGTAAGCAGGATATTAAAGTCCTCTACTATTATTGTTGCTGTCAGTTTCTCCCTCTAGGTCTGTTAATATTTGCTTTATATATTTAGAAGTTCTTATGTTGTATGCATAAATATTTATAAGTATTATATTGCTTTATTGGAGTGACCCCTTAATTTTTGCACTGTGCTTCTGTTTGTTTCTTATTACAGTCTTTCTAAAGTCTATTTTGTCTGATATAAGTATAGCTACTCCAGCTTTCTTTTGGTCTCCACTTGCATGGGATGTTTTTTCCATACCTTCACTTTTAGTCTGTGTGTATTCTCCATCTAAAGTTAATCTCATGTGGGCAGCATATAGATGGGTTTTGTTTTTGTATCCATGCAGCCACTCTATCTATGTCTTATGATTGGAGAATTTAGTGTATTGGTATTATGTTATCTTTATTTTACAGGAAATAATTTGCAGTAAATGCTCACACTGTTGCTGTAATTTGGGAATTGTTTTCCTGGGTTGTTTGATTGTGCAAATATCACACAGGAAAGACCTGCTTCATTCATACTGAAAGTTAAGATGAACTCTGAGATTTTGTACATCAGTGTTCAATTTTTTATGGGTACTCACTGTGATATAGAATTTTGCCTTTTACAATAGTTATTTTAGTCGAAAACTGATAAAATGTTTCAACATTCTCACTTAGGATATCATTTCGATTGATTCTGGAGAAACTTAGGTTTATTTCTTTTAAATATCATCTTAGAGATTGCTCTGTGTTGATTCACTTCACATAGTGGTAATAGTATTCTTTTTTTAATATATTTTTCTCTATCTGTCACACACACACACACACACAGAGACATCCACACAAATCCCCTCCCTGGAAACCTGTGTATGATCTTGGGCTCAGGTGTCAATTTGATTCCATTCTGCTATTCATAATTGCTGTTGCTTTTTAGTCTCTCAGTCATGTCCAATTCTTTGCAATCCCATGGACTCTAGCCTTCCCATGGGATTTTAAAAAATGCATTTTGATTGTTGTTGTTTGAAGAGAAGAACACAGATAAGACTTGGAATGCAAAATTTTTATGTGGATGATTTAAATACAGAGGCTACATTCCCCAGGTGTCATGCTCTGTGAGGTGGCACTTACCAGAACTTCAGCATACCTGTATAAGGTGCTCGTTTACCTGGCGACAGGAGCCACTCACCATCACTAATGCCTCTGAGTATCATGGTACAGAGGTTCCCTAAAACTGCCAAAGGCCTCACTGCTTTATATATTAAGGGAGCTCATGCCTGCCTACCCTGCCAAGCCACAAATGGTCAACACTTCTATATCTAAAGAACTTTCCCCAGAAAGCCTACTCATTGATTTTGTGCAAAATTTATAAATATTCTCAACATAGTGTCCAGAAATTTTATATATTGCTTTTTACCCCTTCATTTCCCTTCTCAGCCAAAGACTCTGCTTCTCATTTGGCTCTATTTCTTGGCTTCCCTCTATATACAATACTTTGAGAGGAAAACTTTACACTGTGACTTTCCCATGAGATTCTCTGGTATTCACTTGCTACTTCCATTTCTTACAGCTTCAGGTCCATAAAACCCTATCCATGACACATTCCAGCCTCAGGACACCTTCAAAGCAGTGCTGTCCTTGTCTAGCCCACATCAGATAGGGGGATGTCTTTAGAGAACTGTTTCTGAGTTGGCCCTGTGTCATTTCTGAAGGCTAACAAGGTACCCAGTAGGCTCAGTGCACAGACACTCAGGCTTCCTCTTCACACTATGCTGACCACCCAAACAGCTCTCTGTCCTGTGGCAAGTTTCACTGGTCTTATACTTATCACTGATTAGCTCTAGCAGTTCTCTTACATCTTGTCTTATTTTTATTGTGCCATCATATCAGATGTACTAACTTTTGTCCATTTAGTCAGAACGCGTTTCCATTAAAGTTTTTTTTTCTTTTTTTCATAAATTGCAGACATGTTTAGAGCTTGAACTTTAGAAAGGTTCAGGTTTAAATGTACTCTATTTGTTTATTTCTATGATACCTTGACAAGATGTTCAACCTAGTCCAACTTCAGAATCTTTTGCTTTCGAATTGTGATAATATCAGTCAAGAAGAATTAAGTGATATCTGGAAATAATACTTATAGAATATCTCTTATTCAGGAAAAATTTTATTGATGACTAGTTCCCTAGAATAGTGCTTTGTGATAGAATATGCACCCTATACCCATGTTGAGTAAGCAAATAATGCACATTGTACAAGAATAATGCTTGCAGGTTGAGAATGTATAATGTACCTCTCCTGTCCCATCCTTCAGTGCCTCTTTCCAACCACAGTTTCAGGTCTCACAATCCCTCCTCTTGGGGGCTCCAGGAATCCTTCTAACATCCTGCCCAACCAGAGCCAACCCTGGACTATCTAGGAACTATAGAAGAAGGTCTGGTTTAAAAATAACTCACCACCTAGAAAGACTAATGAAACACAACACACTGTGATGTGCCTTAGGAATATGTGCTGTGCATGTGTGTATGCAATCAGACTGTTTTCTCTGGGGATGAGCATGGCTTTGAGGAGGAAAATGATCACATGGGTAGACCTGGCTTGGACACAAAGGAAAGCTACATTGTGTCCTATTATATGCACCCTTAGATCATCCTCATCCATAGAAGGAGATAACAATGCCTCTTTCCTCCCCTTCTGCTATGAAGATGGTATTTGCAAAGCCCTTTATACTTTACTTATCCCATAGTTATTAACCATTTAACTATAATCAATATGCATTAAATCCCTGAAAAATCACTGATGTTGACCTAACTTCATTCATTCATATAGTTGTCATTTCTTAGACATCTACCCTCTGCTAATGGAAGAGAATGTAATAATGAATAAGACAAATTCCCTGTCCTTATCCTTATGGTTGAGATAAATGAGATGAAAACATGTCTCCCACTAGGTAATAGTGACAGGTTCTGTAATTAGGTAACCAGTGCCAAAGATGAAGTCATTGAGTATTAAAGTGCTGCTTCCTTCCACATAATTGCTAACAAGATTTGGGTGGGCAACTTTCTAGTCCATGTGTAGGGAGAGGGCCAGAATCCCTGCAGGAACCCTGAAACTTGTAGTTTAGGAAAGAGTCCATTCCCCAAGCCTGGAATACAATGCCAAGGTTATGGTATGTAGCAATAAATTACAGTGTAAATGTTAGCTACCCTCTGAATCTGACTATAAGCCAAGTCTAGGAATGCAATGATGAAAAACAGAGCATCCCTCTCTCCTTTCTTTGAATGCCTCTGAACTGGAGAAGCTGGCTTCTAGAGCCTGATTTATAGATCCCTGAACACTTTGCTGGATCTCCTTGATCAGCTCAGCTGCGCATCTGGCACAGAAGTCTACAAGAGCTGTGTTTGTATCACAAACACTTTCCAAAGCCTGCAAGAGTATCATCTAACTTCCCCTAAGTAGAACTAAGAATCAGAAGATGAAGGAATGACAGTGTTCTCCTGAGAGAACACTCTTGACTTTCCCTGCTGGTATTTTTAACTGGTCACAATTGGTATATTTCATAATTTAATGCCTTGTCATTAGAGCTCTGATCAACGAGTGGCTTTTGAGTTTTTCTTTAGTGACTTCACACACTGCAAATGGAAAATAAATGCCAAAAAAAATAGCTTAAATTTGACCACAAATAAGGAAATACTTAAACATCACTGAACTTAATAAGTGCTTTAAAAGTGCTAAAATTTCTTAAAAAGAAAATTATTAAAATTAATCAGAATTTGCCCTTTACTTTGGAAATTTCAGTCTGGACGGTAAGAAAAAATGGAACCAGGATTCTAAGATGGGAGCCTTCAAGTTCACACAAGGGGCTCTGGGAGCAGCAACCATGGGAAATGTGTCAGGGAAAACTGCCTTGGCAAAAGCCAAGGAATAAATGGATAAGAGTTGGCTGGGCAAGGGGCAAGGTGGGGGGGGGGGGGTGGGCTCCTGTGGTCCTGCAGAAGTAGGAAGAAATCTAGCTTGTTGTTGTGAACTGCTTTCCTGCAATGGGTGGATAGCTGGCAGAGAAGATTGGAGATGAGCAAGAGTTGCACCATGGGGAGCTCTGGTACCAAGGTTAGGTTTGATGTATGCTGTCAGCTTGGGATGTCACAGGCTGTAAAACAGCGTTTAATCACTTGGATAACACAAAGAATAGAACTGAGAGTAATGAGACCAAATTTTTCTTACAGCACTTTGGGGCCAGAACTCAAGATTTGTCTTCCTGTGAAAACATCCCAGGAGGCAAGAGGACCTGTTGGGAGGTAGACCTGTTCCCCAGAACCGTCTCTTCACAGAGTGGTCCTGAAAATGAAGCTATATCGCTATACTGTTCTGTTGAAATCTGTCGCCTGGGGCCCCATCCACCATCTGCTTCCCAGGACTCAGCTCCTCTCCCTCCCCGGGTGAGAGCTCTCCCTGCCAGCCTCTCCGCCAGTCAGTCCTTGGCCCAAGCTTTTCTCCACTCCTTCACAGCTGATTTACACTGTCTCCTCATTGCGAACCAACTGGTGACATCACTCACATTGGCTGCCAGCCCCGGAGGGAAGTCACTTTCCTCAGGAATAGAATTCTGTCCAGACATGCACACTGAAACGGCTGGCACCTTCCACTTAATGGTCCATGTGAAATTTCTCTTTACTGGATCTGATGGAATGCAGTTCTGTTCTAGTCTGCTTTCATTCCCATGGTTTCAAATTCCTGGACCTGTCAACTGGATCCCTACTTACATTTCTCACCAGCTTCCAACCTCACCTTAGCCTCTGAGGCAATATCTCCCAGAATGAAATCCATCTTTTCCAGGGGTCTGAGCATGGCAGCAACCTTTAGGAGGGACATACAGTATACACACAGACCTATGGCAGCCCAACTAAAGGCCAGCATCATGCCCTCACACGTGCCTAAGTGTTAGTGTACCTCTTGCTTGTGTGTATTACCTCTGTGTACCATGTTTTCCTCATGTGGCAGGCTATGGATAGTTTGCGAGTTCTCTTTATTTTATATATATATATATATATATATATATATATTTTTTTTTTCTGGTCACACCTTGTGCCATGCAGAATCTTAGTTCCCTGACCAGGGATGGAAACCATGTCCCTTGCAGTGGAAGTGTGGATTTGTAATGATAGGACCACCAGGGGAGTCCCTGTGAGTAATTTTTATTTTAGAATATAGAATATTCAGTTCTGGCCAGTGGTGTCTTCTGATGTCACTGCTTGTATGTGGAACCCAGTTCAACAGAGATGAGTGGCTTCTTGTTTAGAACAGAATTAGTGCTGCCCTGAAGAAATCTTTTTTTTCTGATGGATGTGTTAGAGTTGTTGCTCTGATCACACAAATACAGCTTCTGGTGGTTATTGCCATGATTAAGTCTATCTCAGTTTTTAGTTATTTATTTTTTTTGGCTTATTGAAGAAATAAAGCCATGAATGCTTTGTGTATTACTATCTCTTACAAGATGGTGGTGAGCAGAACTCAGTGAAGACCCTTATGCCTTGACTCATCTGTTATTTTCAAATTCCAATCTTAACCAGGAAAGCTCTTTGGCTCTTTCCTGGTGACAGGACAGTGCAACCTGCCACTTGTCATAGTCTTGTTTGATCATAGATTAAGGGCACAAGAGGCCTTTGTCACAAGCATCTTGCTGAATTGCAAATTAATGTGCCAAGGAAAGACACCTCAGGCATTAGTGGAACATCTGTTGCACTGGAGGAGGAAACAGAACAGGGCCTATCTTGAAAGCAGGACTCCATCTTGGGCAGGACTGTGGATTTTGAGCTATATGCCCAGTATCTATGGAAACAACATACCAACTGGAAAATCAGGCCCCCAGAAGGAAGAGCCCCAGGACTCTCCATCACCTAAAAGAACACCCTAATTATCTGTGTGACAGAAAAGAATAATGCATTCTATTATGCTTATTGGGGAATGACCACAAGCTTATTGATAATTGTCCATTGTTAACTACCTAGGTTTAAGGCATATGAATCATGGGTTGACTTTGATTGTATCTTTCTTTTTCCTTTGTTCAGACTAGTTTCAGGGAATTTAGGGAGGTGGGTTTAACACTTAGGGTATATAAGGTTTTCACAAAAGCTGGTTGAAGTCCTTGGCTAAGAGGAGACTCTGCCTTGGGCCAGCCAGTGTAATAAACTGCACTCCACTATCTGCATTGTCCTTCTGAGTGAGTTTGTTTCCTGGAAAGCGTGGCTACAACAGCACTTTTTACTCATAAATGGCCAAAGTAACATAAAATAACATGGCCCAGGAAAAGCTGAGAGCAGTTTCAGCAGGTTATTTGGTTAAATTGCATAAAGCTTTCTTCAAATTCCCAAGAGAGGGGAGATCCTACAATACTTCATAGAAGGTAACAAAGCAAGTCCTCCTAAAGTGGAATACTCAGATCACCTTGGCTCCTGGTAACTCTAAGGAATTTTAAAGAGATCATTTTTAAAAATGGTGAAACTTTGTGATTATCCAAAGAGACAAAAAAGAATTATTGTACATGATCTCAACAGAGAATTAAAGAATAAGAGCGGGTTCATTTAGAATCAGCAACATTCTGCAACACAAGAATAAAGCGTGTGGAAAAAGAGTTCCTCATATGATCTTCACTTCCATCAGTTCAGGTCAGTTGCTGAGTTGTGTCCAACTCTTTGTGACCCCATGAATTGCAGCACGCCAGGCCTCCCTGTCCATCACCAACTCCCGGAGTTCACCCAAACTCATGTCCATCGAGTCAGTGATGCCATCCAGCAATCTCATCCTCTGTCATCCCCTTCTCCTCCTGCTCCCAATCCCTCCCAGCTTCAGAGTCGTTTCCAATGAGTCAACTCTTTGCATGAGGTGACCAAAGTATTGGAGTTTCAGCTTTAGCATCAGTCCTTCCAAAGAACACCCTGGACTGATCTCCTTTAGAATGGATTGGTTGGATCTCCTTGCAGTCCAAGGGACTCTCAAGAGTTTTCTCCAACACCACAGTTCAAAAGCATCAATTCTTTGGCACTCAGCTTTCTTCACAGTCCAACTCTCACATCCATACATGACCAAGGAAAAACCATAGCCTTGACTAGACGGACTTTTCTTGGCAAAGTAATGTCTCTGTTTTTGAATATGCTATTTAGGTTGGTCATAACTTTCTTTCCAAGGAGTAAGTGTCTTTTAATTTCATGGCTGCAGTCACCATCTGCAGTGATTTTGGAGCCCCCCAAAATGAAGTCTGACACTGTTTCTGCTGTTTCCCCATCTATTTGCCATGAAGTGATGGGACCACATGCCATGATCTTCGTTTTCTGAATGTTGAGCTTTAAGGCAACTTTTTCACTCTCTTCTTTCACATTCATCAAGAGGCTTTTTAGTTCCTCTTCACTTTCTGCCATAAGGGTGGTGTCATCTGCATATCTGAAGTTATTGATATATTTGCCAAAAAAGATACTGCCCCTGTAACTGCAAGAGGTTTTCTCCACTCAGCTAAACAGTACCATGATCAAGGGTGTGGTCCAAGCCAGTGCCCCCAGAGTGGCATTGAGTTCTCTGTGCTTCATCAGGGCCTCAGACTTTTTTTAAATTATCTGAAATTTCTTTGGTCTATTCATTCCTTTGCCTCTAAGCAGTAATGCATTTGACAGTTTTGTATATGGAATATTTATTATTTATCTTGCGCACACAGCTCACATATTCAGCACCTCAACGACCAGCCACATGAATGTGGTGGGTGGCATTGTCAGGAATGGCTCCAAAGAAGCTGTCTGATTTATCAGATCATTTCCTATTGGGTATCTCAGTCATGCTCAGCCAGAGTACACACTGCAACCACCTGAGGAGCACTTTAAAGATACAGATAGTGATATCTTAGGCCACACATTTGGTATAGTAATTAGTCTGGAGTTGGTTCAGACATCTAATTTATCTCAGAGTCCACAAGAAGTGAACCCAATCTGCAGCTGCAGTTGAGAACCTCTGAGCACTGCCAGAAGAAGAAAGAAGCGTACCCAGTTTTCCTTTTCTTTATAAAACAGTAATACTTTTTTTTTTTTAAGGAAAGATTACTTTCACAACAGAAGTGACAACATTTGCAATCTTTAAGTACAAATATTTTTCATGCAATTTCCCAAACTCTCATTTGCAAAACTTTACCCCTCTCTGCCTGACTCCCTCTTCAGTGTTGGTGGTTGGGGTCAGGTTGCAGGACTGCTTCAGGGACCTGAGAACCCAAGGATGAAGCTCCAGACATGGCAGCTGCTCCACATCTCTCCCTTTGATCTCCACTCTTCTCAACAGCTGACCTGCTTTGCAAAGGTCAGCAGGCTCCTGGCCTGCAAAGTTAAAAGTCACACATGTCCATGTAGTCGAAAAAGGGTTCATTCAGAGGGTTTTGCTCTAAAATCTAGAGCCCCTTTGATCTAGACAGGAAGCCTCCAAAGGCCCAGCCACACTCTCTGTGATTCTATTTAGGATGTTAGGCTCAAAACCTCATAACAATTGTTCATTTACTAATCACTCTTTCCATCTGTAAGGAACCTGATAGGAAGATACAGCTAGACCAGGAGAAACATGAGTTTGTATACCCATGTCTCTCGCAAAATATAGTTGTTTTCACAAACCCGTAGCAATAGCACCAGACTATTGTGGATGGTGGTAGACTTCTCCAGGTGTAGGTAATAGGATAGCATTGTCAGGTGTTGTTTTTGCTTAGTCACTAAATTGTGTCCGATTCTTTTGCAACCTCATGGACTGTAGCCCACCAGGCTACTCTCCATGGGATTTCCAGTAAGAATAATGGAGTGACAGTAGAGGACTATAAAACAATTTAAAAAAAAAACTTACTAAAAGTTGATCTGCTTTTTGTTATCACCATTCTGAAGAAAGTCAATAATATTTCTTCACCTCTAAAAATCTTATGTTGGTCTAAGTCCTAAACAACTGCTGTGGTTACTGCTAAGTTTTAATAATATAAATGTCAGCCTCAAATAAGCATATTTTTATGACTTATCCTTAAGTAAACATTGTATTCGACATGGCAGTTGATTCAGAGTATGTCCCAACACACAGCAACTCAGCCACCCCTATGTGTGTCAGTCATAAGATGAGAGACCTCCAGACTCTCCTAAGGGGCCGCTTGCAGCTCTAACCTATGTGGTACTTCATACCCTTGTGTTTTGACAACACATTTAAAATAATCAATGAAAGCACAAAGTTCAATACACAAAATTAAAGATATTTAGATATTGTTCAACATGGAGTTTACGTATGTGTGGAAAATTTAAAACAGTGAAAGAGTAGAGATGACAAGGTATAATATTGGTGCAAGATATATTTCATATGTAATACTTTATTGAATGTAATGATATATATAAAATTGAATGCAAGAACATAGTGTTACTGGGTACAACAGGATTATTGATTGTTACCGAGTCCAAACTTGCTCTACCCAGCACAAGATAAGTCAAGGAATTCTAGAGGAGGTGTTGGGATCAGGAAGGGACTTCATTTAGGAGCCAGCTGACCAGCTGACTGAGAAGAACAGTCAGCTAACACCTCAAAACAGCCAAAATAACCAGGGGGCTGGTTGCCAGGTTTTTTATAGGATCAAAGATGGGGATGAGTGAGGATACGAAGTAAAAAGACTATTCAGTCTTCACATATGTCCCCTAGAATGGCAAGGGAATGAGTTAGTTTCACTTCCTTACAGTCATTCATTGGTGGGCTGCTCAGGTTATCTCCCTGAGGCAGGCCATTATGTATGCCTACAGTAACAAGAAAGGGACAGGATGAGAGTTAAAGTCACAGAAGCAGATCCAGCATTAGTTCAAAATTAACTTTTCCAAGTTACAAGATGACAATAATTTTGTTAAGCAGAGGATGGAAGCAAGGCACCACCTGTGTTTGCAGTGCAACTCAATGTTGACAATTGTTCATCTGTACAGAAGCCATGCCCCACACCCTGGGTAACCTCAGGAGACTCCTTTAAACTCTCAAGCCAGTTCCCTCAACAACAAAGTAAAACTGAGTGAGAAAAGCCCCTTTCAGGAATTGAGATCTAATGTTGATTCTAAAACTCTTGGTTCAATCACTACTTTGAGGCACTTGTAACACAGATAGAAAGATGAGACATGCAATTCAAAAAAAGTTAAACAGCTATAAAAGATACCAGCACAAAATAAATAAAAAATCAGAAAATGTAAGTGTGGAGTAAATGGAGCCCACAATTCCTGCCCTCAAAGCCTGGAGAGACCACATGGCCCAGAGGGGGCTGGGGAAGCTTTCTGAACACTTAGGGCAGCTTCCTGGAAACACTTCTGCTTAGTTGTCTTTAATTTACAACCCTAGGCTTGTTTTGCTATGATTTAAAACTGGATTGATGCAGTCTGCTTTAGACGTGAGGATTGGGGGGTGGGGGGAGGCACCTTTAGAACCCAGAGATGGTGCTGACATAGCGGGAGAACAGAATGTGTGCCCAGTTCCAAGCACGGCCAGTTCCAAGGATGCAGGAGGCTTTTGGTTTTCCATCATTGTGGTGCCTCCTGTAGATTATAAGAAACCCATGTCTCCCCAGACACTAGCACATATTCTTCCAACTAAACAGGAGCTGGATTTATGCTTCCCCATTAGCCCCAGGCTTGTCAGCCCTTCTGGCTTCTCGCCCACAGCAGCTTCCAGTGGGGCACACACAGCTCACAGGAGTCTGTTTCCCAGCGGTGACTGCTGCCCTCTGCTTGGTCTGTCCTGATGACCACTGAGTTGGCGACCCAGGTTCACCACCTACCCTATGCTCAGGGGGCTCAGAAGAAAGTGCCTGGACAGCATTCGGCAGCCTAGATATGTTTGAGGTATAGGAGAATGAGCACATGCGCTCAGCCATACCTTGAATCTCTTCACACCAGAAAGTTGGTTTGGTTTTTCTCCTGTACCCCCAAAACTAGCTTGCTTCCTTTCCAACCAGGCCATGTGTGGCTGTCCTCCTTATAAGTCCTCTGGTTTATTTATAAGATAGCTTTCTGCAGTCTTACTTCTCCAGATTGCCTATTCCCCTGGGAGCAAATGGAAACCAGGCTGCCCCACATTTACAGCAGCTCAGTGCTCTCTGAAATGCAATTAAAATGTTAAGGAAGATGGACAATCAATATTTTATAAACTACACAAAAAAATTCTGTTTCTAATGGACTGGTGTGTGTTACAAAACTGGGAGAGCCCAAGGCTGTGTCTACAAAATGCCAAAGCAACTAGTTGCAAAGTGAAAATTTTCTCTCTCCTTGTCAATCTCCAGGACCCAGTTCCCTTGCTAGCTTTCCTTCCATATCTGATTAACTGGACAATTTGTTCTGACATAGGGGATGACAGGGCCACAGAACAGGGAGACCCAGATTCAAAGCAAGAGTGAAAGCCTGACAGAGACTTTGTCAAGCTTCTCTTCACTCTCTCCAGGAGAAGAACCACAAACATTATTTTTCTGAGCTGTTAAAAGCATGTTGTTCTAGAGGGAACTGATACATGCAGGTACCAGGCACGTGAATCACCATACCAACTTTCCCTGTATTCCAGACCTAGACCTAGAGTCCTTTCCATACACCCCCGAGGCAGCTGTGACTACGTGGAGGCAGGGCCCACAGGGTTAAGGATTGTGTCTGGGGCTAAGGTTATGTCACTAACCTCCAAGGTTATGTCACTATTCTTCCCAGCAGCTCAAAAAATAACAAAGTCCCCTATTGTTTAAAAACAGCCAAAAATGGGGCCCAGAGAGCTACTTAGCAGCTTGTCATTATCCACAACTGGGAAGAAGCAGAGGGAGTTTGGAGTCAGCTGTCTGCAAAGCCCCAGACTCCTCCTGGCCCACCTGCTACTCAGTTTCAGCATCGTGTGAGGATTGGCTGAGCCCCAGGCAACATGTCAGACATTAGGATGAAGTGAGACAGAACAGTCTTTCCTTCAGAGCACTCACACCATGGGGATAACTTGGCCCCTACTCAGGAATGAAGCACTGCCCTTGCTTCAGCTAAGGCAAGACAAAGCTGTTGTCCATATGTATACTAAGCCAGGAGACTGGGAACACAGCTCAATACTCAAGGTGGGGCAGGGAGCTGCTGGCTTGCAGGATGACCTCAGTGGGTGGGGCCTGGCCTGCGGTCACCAAGGTAGACATAAGTATGAAATCAGATCTTGGCAAATGAGGGGGTTTTAGATGAGAAGATGAGACAAAGGCACACAGCCTGACACATTTCAAAGCACAAATGCTGAGAAGTTCTTGCAAGAGGACAGGGAAGGGACAGGAACAGAGTAGAGACTTGTGTTAGGAGGAGAAAAGGCTCAGGGCTGTGGAGGGGCTGCCTGCATGTGAGGAGGCATTCCAGCTCCAATGTCCCTGTGAGGATAGCAGGCTGGCTGTAAAGTGGGTGTTATGGATGAGGACACTGAGTCTAGAGAGGTCAGGGACCAGCACCAGTCACACATCATGGAAGTCTCAGAGCAGACTGGAAGCAGGCCTGTGGTCCTCCCCTCCTGCCCTCACAGGATATGGCCTCCAGGTGGCAGACCCTGAGAACCGCACTCTGTGTGAGATGAGAGACTGTGAACATTGGCTTGATTATTCAGACAATGAGAAACTGAAAAATATATTTGATATGGGAGATTAAATGACATGATCAAAATTACATGTTATAAAGGTTGGCCACAGCATTAAGGGGTACAGAGAGGCAGAATGAGATGGGAAATCTGTGAGATGATCCTCTATCCAGGTAGAATACAGTTTAGACCACGGAAGAGAGAAGAGAAGAGGTAGTTGGGGCATGGAGAGGGGAATGTAGGGTCTTGTGAGAGGCCAACCCCTGACTGTAACTAGAAAAGGATAGAGCTGAATGAAGAAGAGTCGAAGGAGATTTGAGTCCTGGTGCCTGGAAGAAGATGGATAAGGAAATGACAGCCCACTCCAGTGTTCTTGCCTGGATAATCTCAGCGATGGGGGAGCCTGGTGGGCTGCCGTCTATGGGGTCACCCAGAGTCGGATACGACTGAAGTGACTTAGCAGCAGCAGCAGCCTGGGGGAAGAAGCAGACCTGTGGGATGGAGGCAGAATAGGTGCTGGAGGGAAGATGTAGCTTTCTTCCATGTGCACACGTTCCCACTAAAAAGGCACCAGAAGTGACACTATTTTCTCAAGAGCATTTGGCGAGCATCCACGCTAAGTCACTCAGTCATGTCTGACTCTGCGAACCTAAGGACTATAGCCCACCAGGTTCCTCTATCCATGGGATTTTCCAGGCAAGGATACTGGAGTGGGTTGCCATTTCCTTCTCCAGGGGATCTTACCATCCTCCAAGGAAAGAACCCATGTCTCCTTTTGTTTCCTGAATTGGCAGGCAGATTCTTTACCACTAAACACTACCTCCGTTCATTTCAGTTGCTCATTTGTGTCTAACTCTTTACGACCCCATGGACTGCAGCATGCCAGGCTTCCCTGTCCATCACCAAATCCTGGAGCTTAAGCAAATTCATGTCCATCGAGTCAGTGATGCTATCCAACCATCTCATCCTCTGTTATCCCCTTCTCCTCCCGGCTTCAATCTTTCCCAGCATCAGGATCTTTTCAAATGAGTTAGTTCTTCACATCAGGTGGCCAAAGTATTGGAGTTTCAGCTTCACTGAATAT
Organism: Capra hircus; assembly: GCF_001704415.2. NCBI lineage: Eukaryota > Metazoa > Chordata > Mammalia > Artiodactyla > Bovidae > Capra > Capra hircus. The sequence continues at coordinate 133,819,389 of NC_030809.1, forward strand.
TCAGAACTGATTTCCTTTATGATTGACTGGTTGGACCTCCTTGCTATCCAAGAGACTCTCAAGGGTCTTCTCCAATACCACGGTTCAAAAGCATCAATTCTGTGGTGCTCAGCTTTCTTTATAGTCCAACTCTCCTTTACAGGAGAAATGAGCAGTGACCCCACAAGAGACCGACCCAGACTTGCTCATTAATGTCCAGGCGTCTCTTGCACAGTGGTGGGTCGATGAGAGTCGGGGGCAGAGTTGGGGGCACTGAGTGTGGCAGTGTCCATGGGACCTTTTGAAGGAGGTCACCATTATCTTCATTACTCCCACCATAGTTTGGCCTCAGGTCAAACAATAGGAAGGGAACACAGCCTCGGCCATCAACAGAAAATCGGGTTAAAGATTTAATGAGCGTGGCCCCACCCATCAGAACAAGACCCAGTTTCCCCCTCAGTCAGTCTCTCCCATCAGGAAGCTTCCATAAGCCTCTTATCCTTATCTATCAGGGGACAGACAGAATGAAAACCATGATCACACAAAACTAACCAAACTGACCCCATAGACCACAGTCTTGTCTAACTCAATGAAACTATGAGCCATGCCATATAGGACCACCCAAGATGGACCAGTCATGGTGGAGAATTCTGACAAAACTTGGTCTGCTGGAGAAGGAAATGGTAAACCACTTCAGTATTATTTTCTTGAGAACCCTATGAAAAGCATGAAATGGCAAAAAGTGCCATCTGGGAAGCCCAAATAATTTTGAGCAAATAAAGTTAAGAATGTTTGCCCAGCAACCATATTTCCCTGAGAGTACTGAGTTTCAGAAAGATCAGAAGACTCTGGCTGTGAGCAGGAATGTAACAGGTGAAATGCTGGGTGGGGCTTCTGCTCTGAGAGCCTCTCCCTTCTCTGTCTGCACTGGCTGCAGGCAGGTACACTCACCTGTAATCCTAGCCCTCCCTGTCTCCCTATGCCTGCCCTCACTCTATCCTGAGACTTCAGGGTTGAGCTGAATAGGGAAGCTAAGCTGGAGACCAACGAACTGCACCCAGGCTCTGCCAGAGCTCATGTGTGGTTACTCTGCTTCTGGATATCCTCTGTATAAAAGCAGGGAGTCATATATGTTAATCCCAACCTCCTAATTTACCCCTCCTCCCCTTTGTCCCATTTAGTAACATGTACATACTAATGTATATAAAATAATCAACAAAGACCTACTGTATAGCATAGGGAACTCAATATTCTACAATAACCTAAATGGGAAAAATATCTGAAAAAAAAATGGATATATGTATATGTATAAATGAATCACTTTGCTGTACTCTTGAAACTAACACAACATTGGAAATCTACATTCCAATATGAAAGAAAAGTTAAATTAAAAACTAAAAAGAGATAACACTACAAGAGAAAAAAGAATAAAAGATTAAAAAATAAAAATAGGGAATATGATTATGTTGTGTCTGCAGTCTTTCTAATGAATTTTGAATATTTCCAAATACCTTACAAGGGGCCAGATTCACAAACAGCAGAACATTATCATGGGCATCTTAAAACTTGGTGAGAAGATGACCAAATATCTGAGAAAGACAGCTGGGGGCTGGCTGCCTCTCTGCAGAGAATAAGCTATGGGCCCAGGGTTTTATCCCTAATTGGGGAAATAAGATCCCACAAGACTCGGGGTGCAGCTAAACATGTAAATAAACACAAGATGTCAGAAAATGTTGTTTTGATTTGGATCTTTTGGTTTCTTTTGGAGACTTGCCTCTAGCTTCCTCAGCCAGGAATAAGAATGGTCAATTAAAGTTTGCTGTCTTCCTCCACTCTCACCTTGACCTAAGAGGCTCAAAGACAGCCAGAAAGGCTAGGAGATTGGCATTTAGTTGGTTCTGGAATTCTTGTGGCCTCCCCTCTGCCTTTCATGTGGAGCCCCAAGAAGTCCAGGCAGCCAATGTGTCCTCACACAGGACCCAGATGTGGGGCTTCCTCACGCATACCTGCCTGCCCACACTGTCTCCTGACGGGCTCCCCAGCAACTGTGTTCTTTCTTGCAGTGACGTTCTGAGTGAATGCTCTCCTTCTTTCACACTAAGTTCTGAGCAGAGGACTTGCAACAGCCACACTCCCACATGTGTTCAATTCTGTCTTGGAGTGTGCATTCAACACTTGGGATTATTTAAGAAAAAGAACACATAGGTGAACCCAAAGATTTGTATTTCCAAGCCCAAGCCATGTGTTGGAAAGGTGGAATCCCTGTAGGGCCTCAGACTTCAATAATTCATTAGAAATCTAGAAAAGAAATGTACTTATGAGTCATGAATTTATTCTGGACCCCTTACTCTGAACAGAAAAAAAAAAGAATGAAATACATTTTTCCATCAAAAAACATGTTTTCCTATTTATCATGTTTCTCTTACCTGAATAAAAGGATATGAACTCTTTGTGACTGTTCCTCCTCTTTTATGAAGAATGTTTTCTTGGTTCTTGCCCTGACATGGAGGGCATATGTTCTGAAGAGGGTAAGGATTATAATTCACATTAGCAATGAACTCAGTGGGCTTCATTGACAAGTGTTTTAACAATGTGTCCACAACTCCAGACCCAGGAGGAATATGAAGAGTGGCCACAACCTCCTAAACATGTGCAACTCATCTCTTATTTTTCAATTTATTATTAGCATCTTAATTATAAGTGTTTCTTATTAGAAGATAACCAGATCAATAACATCAAGGTCCAAGTTAACCTAGGTGCTTGGCTTAGGATCTCATCAGTGAGTCCTCCTAGTGAAACTAAGCAATCCCCTGTGGTGCTCCTGGGCACAAAAGGGTTGAACCATAAAGAAGGCTAAGCATTGCAGAACTGATGCTTTCAAATTGTGGTGCTGGAGAAGACTCCTGAGAGTCCCTTGGGCTGCAAGATCAAATCAGTCAATCCTAAAGGAATTCAACCCCGAATATTCATTAGAAGGACTGATGCTGAAGCTGAAGGTACAATACTTTGGCCATCTGATTTGAATAGCCAATTCATTGGAAAAGACCCTGATGCTGGGAAAGATTGAGGAGAAGGGGACAGTAGAAGATGAGATGGTTGGATGGCATCACCAACTCAATGGACATGAGTTTAAACAAACTCTGGGAGATGGTGAAGACTGGCATGCTGCAGTCCATGAGGTCATAAAGAGTCAGGCATGTCTCAGTGACTGAACAACAAAAACAATGACCTGCAACAAATTATACATATATTACAAGTATTGGTAAAATTAGTAGTGTGATCAAATCATTAATATCTATACCTAAAACTAATATAATTTTACAATCATTTATAACTCTAAAAAATAAAAAAGATAAAAAAAGAATCAATGAAAAAATACTACCAATAAGTGCATGTCCCTAGCATATATATAGTATACTTGTGTGTACCCCAAGTCTATGCCTTTCACCTCAGCATACCCTGTTCTTGGTCTGGAACCCTGCAAAAGTGGGTGCAAACTCTGAAGGAGCACCCGGTTCAGTTGCGGAGAGTTGCAACAGATGAAGAGATAAATGCTGCAGAATGAGTAAGACAGGGTTTCCCAAAAAGAGGTGAGATTTCAGTTGGGTCTTAAAATGTCACCTGATTGCTGTGCATTGTCTGAGTGAGTCTATGGCCATCCAGTACCCATCTTCCCTCCCAGCACTCTGATTTTTCTTCAGCAAGCCCCTTGACCCCATTAATCTATCTCATTTACCACAGTGTTTGTTCCTGGGGTGTGCATATGTCCCAGTCAGGGCCAAGAAGAGTGATGTGTGGGCCTCAGCTGGAACTGTTGGAAACAGAGACTCTTTCTTCTGAACATAACAAGTGAGGGATGTCAGCACAGAGCCCCAGAGGAGACTCAGGAGACTGAGACTAGCAGGTAGGAGATGAAAGACATCCTGACCCATCATGGAGCCTGATCCAGACATAACCAAGCAATGCTTGACTCTGGACTATTCAGTTATCCCAGCAAACAAAATCAATCCAATTTGAGTGAGATTTTCTTGAACAGAACTTTGAAGGACAAAGACATCAAGTGTGTTTGAACAGACGCTTTCCACTGCTTCTAAGGGAAAAGCTGATGCAAACGCTTATCTAAATGCGTCTAAGAGAAGACTGTCTAGTCTGCTCTGCATCTTTTTCTTTTGTATCATCAGGTTCTGCAATTGCCCACAGCTCTGCACTGAATTTTCATTTCCATTTTACATGGTTCTAGTAATGTTTAGATTAAAAATATACAGTCACAGCTTCCTGTCATAAAGTTGATCTAAGTTTGGAGTAATTTTTAAGAGTATAACCCGTGTTGCCAAGGACCAAGCTCTTCCTAGGGTCTTACAGAATTAATACTGCCTTGTGTCCACCATTTGTCACAACTAGAGAGAGAAGCCACCAAACTGGCTGTTTGTCACTCTTAAAAGGGCTCAGCCCTGACTTATCAAGGTGTTTCTTGTCCTGAATTTTCTCACTTATGCATACAATTTTGTCTCTAACAGTAGTAAGCAGGTATTTACTGTGGTCACTTTGTTATAGTTAAAGGAACACCCTGAGTAAACCTAACCTGAGACACCCCTTCCTGATGGAAAGGATTCCTGTGTTGCACTATGAAACATCCCCCTTGTCCTGGCAACTTTGGACTTCATATTTAATATTCATCACTTGCTTTCACATGGGCTATATTACTTATTCAAAAGCAGAGACATTACTTTGCCAACAAAGGTCTGTCTAGTCAAGGATATGGTTTTTCCAGTGGTCGTGTATGGATGTGAGAGTTGGACTGTGAAGAAAGCTGAGTGCCAAAGAACTAATGCTTTTGAACTGTGGTGTTGGAGAAGACTCTTGAGAGTCCCTGGACTGCAAGGAGATCCAACTAGTCCATCCTAAAGGAGATCAGTCCTGGGTGTTCTTCGGAAGGACTGATGCTAAAGCTGAAACTTCAGTACTTTGGCCACCTCATGCGAAGAGTTAGCTCATTGGAAAAGACTCTGATGCTGGGAGGGATTGGGGGCAGGAGGAGAAGGGGATGACAGAGGATAAGATGGCTGGATGGCATCACCAACTTGATGGACATTAGCTTGAGTGAACCCTGGGAGTTGGTGATAGACAGGGAGGCCTGGTGTGCTGCAATTCATGGGGTCGCAAAGAGTCGGACATGACTGAGCAACTGAACTGAACTGAAATGATATTGCTTATAGCCTTCCCTTTGTCTGAAATGCCCTCTAACCCAACACTTTCCCATCATTCTCCAGGTTCTCTTCTTTCCAGGAGCAGATGAAATCATTTCTTCTCCAAGGAGTCTTCTCTTCCTATATTCTGAGGAACTGACCTTCCCTCTGTATTTGATACTCTTTATGCCCTGACCTTGTTGTTTGTATGCGTGCCTTTCTCATTAATTTATGAGAGCTGCTGAGAACACAACTTTTGACCCAATCTCCTGGGACAATTTGTGGCTAACAAATGTATGTTAAAATATGTGTAACTGAACCAAGCCTAAATAATCTAAAAACTAGCAGTAGGGAAATAATTTAGTAAAATAACATCTCTAGATGTGTGTGGTCCCAGGGTTTATAGAGGGCAGCCAGCATTTAATGATTTGGTACATCCTTTCAGAATGAGCTGTGCACAAGCTGTGTGGGCACTGTTGGTGGCCTGAGCATCATTAATAATTCAGAGTCTGCATTTGGAGAAGCCCTTGTCTGCCAAGTTTGGAAGAAGAGGCAAAATGACTCAAGCTGAGAAAGAAGGGCAAAAGAAAATGCAAGAGCACAGCCATAATCTTGATGACTATTAAAAAATTCCAGCTATTGATTTTATATGCAGAACATGTCAGGCTCAGAAATGAACCAGGAGAGAGTTCTTTAATAACAACAAAGGAAAGAATATAATTTATGTGGCATATTGAAAAAGAAGCATTAAAAATTATATCTTGATTAATAATTTGGAGAATTTTTAAAATATTTGGGATGGCAATTTTGAAGTGTCTCTGGGTATATTCATCACTAAAGTGGTTTCCCCAAGGCTTTGTGCTGTCTTGGTACAGAGACAACAGCATTTCTGTGAAACCCTGCAGTCGTAATGAAGGCAGGGCACCCTGGGAAAAGAAAGCCATCTAAATGCAGAAGTGGAGGAGGAGAGGAAATGAATTGCACTAGCTCTTCAAATCAACAAATATTTACTGTAGCCACCACTTCTAGGTAAGGGCTGCTAAGATGGGAGCTGGGAAAATACAACCAAGCCCAATGCTCTGCCTCTCATAGTCCTCAGTATCTCATTGTGGAAAGCAGGAGACAAGGCAAAAACCTATGAAAAGCAAATAATGATCTAATATCTACAGGGCACTGTGAACATGGAGAGGCAGAGAAATCTGTTCCTTATCCACAACAGCATCCTTGGAAAACAATTCAAAAACCCACACACAATTACACAATAAAAGTTTGCTAGTGGCAGAAAACAATGAAGAAAGATACAGTGTGTATACCACAGGCAGAGGTGGAATCATGAGCTTGGGAATTAGAGCTCGGGCTCTAATCAACCCGAGCCATCCTCTTTCCCTGCCAGAGTCTCCATTTCCCCATCCATAAGACAAAATGTTAGAGGCTCATGATGGACAATTCCAGTTCAGCATTCTGTGAAGTAGGTAGGTGGAATGTTGGGGTTTGCAGAGGGTGGAGGCAAAATAGCAGGGAAACTAATTCAAGAAATGTGAAGGGAAGAGTAACATTTGGTTACGGGGACAGAGAGAATCAAGCTTCCCCTATGGCTCGGGGCGAAAAATCTGCCTACAAAGCAGGAGACGCAGAAGACAAGGCTTCGATTCCTGGTTTGAGAAGATCCCCTGGAGAAAAAATGCCAACCCACACCAGTGTTCTGTCTGGGAAAACCCATGGATAGAGGAGCCTGGTGGGCTATGGTCCACGGCGTTGAAGAGTCGGACACGACTGAAGCAACTGAGCACAGACCACACAAAGAAAGAATCCGCCAGTCGGGTCTGTAATGGCTGTGACCCTGTTACCTTGGACTCACTGTACTCAAATATCTAGCATATTGTCAAGGATGCTTGTTTATGGGTCAAGAAGTGTTTTGAAAAAAACAGTAGCAAAAAAATATTTTTTTAATATAGATTATGTTATGATAAGTTTGGCTGTTATGATAGTTTTTCAAAGCTCAACTGAGGAGTCTACAATTTTTCCTATCCATCATAATTTCTGAGACAAGTTGGATGAAGGGAAGACAGGAGATATAATCACCATCATGATTCTGGGGTAAGGATATCAGAATTTCATCATTTCACTCCCTTGTGACTACTTTAACCTTTAAACAATGCTTAGATTAACTCACAAATATTAAACATTAAGAAAAGATAAGAAATGAATATAAAAAGATATATCAGGAATGGCATTGATTAAAATGGTTTAATAAAATATGTTTTAAAGCAAAAGACAGTTGTTACTGAGAAAAATTATTTTGAACATGAAAAATGATAAATGAATTCACTGGAAAACTATAGCAACCCAGAGCCTAAGATAGTTTTAAATTATATAAAGGTAAAACACACAAAATTACAAGGATAAATTGAGTAATCTAAAAACATAGGTGTTAATATTTAACTCATCTCTTAGAATCTGAGCACTCAATATTATTTTAAAAATCAGTAGAAATATAGAATAATATAAGACATGCAGAATGTCACAAACAGTAATTTTAAAAATGCTACATTTAAAAAAATTTAGGTAACATTTCACGCTGGTCAGAATGGCTGCTATCAAAATGTCTACAAACAATAAATGCTGGAAAAGGTGCAGAGACCAAGGAACTCTCTTACACTGTTGGTGGGGATGCAAACTAGTATAGCCACTATGGAGAATACTGTGGAAATTCCTTAAAAAGCTGGAAATAGAACTGCCATACGACCCAGTAATCCCACTGCTGGGCATTATACACTGAGGAAACCAGAACTGAAAGAGACACGTGTACCCCAATGTTCATCACAGCACTGTTTACAATAGCCAGGACATGAAAGCAACCTAGATGTCCATCGGCAGATGAATGGATAAGGAAGCTGTGGTACATATACACAATGGAGTTTTACTCAGCTGTTAAAAAGAATGCATTTGAATCGATTCTAATGATTTGGATGAAACTGGAGCCTATTATACAGAGCGAAGTAAGTCAGAAAGAAAAACACCAATACAGTATATTAATGCATATATGTGGAATTTAGAAAGATGGTAAAGATAACCCTGTATGTGAGACAACAAAAGAGACACAGATGTAAGGAACAGACTCTTGGACTCTGTGGGAGAGGGTAAGGGTGGGATGGTTTGAGAGAATAGCATTGAAACATGTATATAATCATATGTGAAACAGATCTCCAGTCCAGGTTCAATGCATGAGACAGGGTGCTCAGGGCTGGTGTACTGGGATGACCCTGAAAGATGGGATGGGGAGGGAGGTGGGAGGAAGAGTCAGGATGAGGAACACATGTACACCCATGGCTGATTGATGTGAATGTATGGCAAAAACTACCACAATATTGTAAAGTAATTAGCCTCCAATTGAAATTTTAAAAAATAAATAAAAATTTAAAAAATAAAAAATAGACCACATGCAGAGCAAGGATAACCAGATATCAAATCATTTACACTGTATTTTTTCTTGTTGTAATATAAATCAAGGACAAATAAGCAAGAAACAGCACAAAATAGCCTTCACATTTCCTCAGAAATGTGAAAACACATATATTTGTGAAAAAAAAAACCCTAATGAAAATTACCAATTAGTAAAAACTGAACAATATTTTATTAGATAGTCAAAGTCTAAGGACTAGTTGAGTTGTATATATTAGAAAAGAAAAGGATTATCCAAACTTGCAAAACAAGAGATTAGAAACAGAACAGAACATAAAACTTAAACTGCAGAACAATGAAAAGGTTGATAGGTTAAAATTTATAAGACATAAAATAAAGAAATAGTAATAGAGAAGATCATGAAAAACAAAAGTATATACTATTTTAAGAACTAATAACATGGACAAATTCTAAATATTGAAAAAAAAGAAATAAAATACTCAGAAGAAAATAGGGCTATAACTATAGAGTGATTTTTAAATTATAAGATAAGTGAACTATTTCATACCATTTATTATAAGTTACAACATTAACACTTTGTTAGGTTAAAAAAAAAAACCTTGACAGATGAGAAACACATGAGGGGATGTAAGGTGCAGTATCTTGACAATAGTTAATAACACAATATTTTATATTTGAAAGTTGCTAACAGGAAATCTTTAACATTCTCATCACAAAGAAAAACTTGTAACTATAGCAACTTTCAAATACATAATACTGTATTATTAACTACTGTGGGCTTCCCTGGTGGCTCAGATGGTAAAGAATCTGCCAGCAATGCAGGAGATTCAGGATGATCCCTGGGTCAGAAAGATTCCCCTGGAGAAGGAAATGGTAACATACTCCAGTATTCTTGCCTGGAAAATTCCATTGACAGAGGAGCCTGGCAGGCTACAGTCCACAGGGTTGCAAACAGTCAGACACGACTGAGCAACTAACATGCACATTAGTTATTGTCAACATGCTACACCTTACATCCTCAGGACTTACTTATTTTGTAACAGGAAGTTTGTATCTTTAACCCCCTTCACCCATTTAGCTGCCCTTCCCCATTCCCTGCCACTGCTTTGGGCAACCACCAATCTGTTCTTTGTATCAGTGAGCTAGTTTATTTATTTATTTTTTGAAGAGTCCATATATAAATGAGATCATATTAGCTTGATCATATAAGCAGTCAGCTCTGTAATGGCTGTGACACACAGTTAGCTTGGACTCACTGTGCTCAAATATCCAGCATATTGTCAGGGATTCTGACATATAAATGAGATCATACGGCATTTGTCTTTGACTTAGTTCACTGAGCATAATGCCCCAAAGATTCATCCATGTTGTCTGAAACATCAAGGTTTCCTCTTTTCACATGGCTGTTGATAGATGATGCTTCCCAGGTGGCACAGTGGTAAAAAATCAACCTGCCAATGCAAGAGACTGCGGTTCAATTGGCCATGACTGAGCCACTGAACACATAGCACACACAACACATATGATGATGGATGCTAAGGAGACTTATGGTGATCATTTTGCAATACATACAAATATCTAACCATTATGTCATACATCTGAAAATTATGTTATATTTCAATGAAGTACAATACAATAAAATAAGGTAGGTAGAAGAAAGCAAAAATTATAGTTCTATATAATGAAATAAATACAAAGACACCAAATAAATTATATTAAGGTGGGTTTATACCAAAACTGTTGAATAGTTAAATATTAGAAAACCTAAAATGCAGCTCACTTAATATAAAATGCTGTTGAATAAAATTCACATCAAATTTAATCTACCACTAAGAAAGAAAAACTTCTCCATTCAAGTAGTCTAAGTAAGTAAGTAAGTAAGTGAAGTCGCTCAGTCGTGTCCTACTCTTTGCGACCCAGTGGACTGTAGCCTACCAGGCTCCTCCGTCTATGGGATTCTCCAGGCAAGAATACTGGAGTGGGTTGCCATTTCCTTCTCCAGGGGGTCTTCCCGACCCAGGGATCGAACCCAGGTCTCCCACATTGGAGGCAGACGCTTTAACCTCTGAGCCACCAGGAAAGCCTCTCAAGTAGTCTAACAGGCTATAATTGTAAGACACGTTTACAAAAATGTTAAAAATGCATGTAAATGCATAAAAAGTGTATGCTATAAAGATGTTACATAGTAGTTTAAATAAATTAGAGAAAATCTGTTAATATATTCATTAATTTTGATTGGAGGATAACTACTTTACAATATTGTGATTGTTTTCAACATACATTTCCTTAATTTATTTATTTTAATTGGAGATTAATTACTTTACAATCATGGTGTTTCTGCCATACATTGACATGAATCAGTCACAGGTGTACATATAATCAAGGAAAATAATCTAATAGAAAAGATTTAATCAATATTACCATATATTATTTATGGTTTATAAATAAACAATTTAAGGAAGTAAGAAAAAAATGAAATTTCCTAGTTTGATAAAAAATAATCTATAGCAAACACTTAATATAATTGTTGACCATTTAAAACTTTCCCTTCAACATGGAAGCCATGATCACCATGAGGTCAAATAAAATAAACAAACAACAAAAGGCAGAAATATTCTAGTCACTTACTTAGAAAATCCAAGAAAGGTTACTAATTGCTAAATCTAATTTGAGTCGATTGATGGATGTAAGATGGATACAAAATTTAATAACATTTCTAATAACTAGTCTAGTCAATAAATGGAGAATCCCTCACAGTCAACAAAAGAAATGCAGGACTTGGGTGTATTCTCAAAAACAGCAGAATGATTTGGGTTCACTTCCAAAGCAAACTACTCAATATCACAGTAATTCAAGTCTATCCAACCACTCATGCCAAAGAAGTTGAAGTTGACCAGTTCCATGAAGACCTACAAGACCTTATAGAGCTAACGTCAAAGACAGGTTTCCTTTTCATCATAGGGGATTGGAATGCAAAGTAGGACATCAAGAGTTACCTGGAGTAACAGGCAAGTTTGGCCTTGGAGTACAAAATGAAGCAGGGCAAAAGCTAGCAGAATTTTGCCAAGTTTTGCACTGGTCATAGCAAACACCATTTCCCAAAAACACAAGAGATGACTCTGCAAATGGACATTACCAAATGGTCAATACCAAAATCAGATTGCTTATATTCTTTGAAGCCAAAGATGGAGAAGACTCTATACAGTCAGCAAAAACAAGACCTGGAGCTGACAGTGGCTCAGATCATCAGCTGCTTACTGTAAAATTCAGGCTTAGATTAAACAAAGTAGGGAAAACCACTATGTCATTCAGATATGGCCTAAATAAATCCCTCATGATTATACAGTAGAGGTGTCAAATAGATTCTAGGGATTAGATCTGGTAGACAGACTGCCTGAAGAACCACGGACAGAAGTTCCTTACACTGTACAGAGACACTGAATAAAATCTTCATTTAAAAAAAAAGAAGAAGAAGGAAAGAAATGCAAGAAGGAAAAGTGGTTGTCTGAGTGAAGCGAAGTCATTCAGTCGTGTCCGACTCTTTGTGACCCCATGGACGTGAACCTACCAGGCTCCGCGGTCCATGGGATTTTCCAGGCAAGAATACTGGAATGGGCTGCCATTTCCTTCTCCAGGGGATCTTCCCAACCCAGGGATCGAATCCGGGTCTCCTGCATTGCAGACAGATGCTTTACCATCTGAGCTACTGAGTAGGGCTGAGTAGGTTTTACAAATAGCTGAGGAAGGAAGAGAAGAGAAAAGCAAAGGAGAAAGGAAAAGATATATGCATCCGAGTGCAGAGATCTGCAGGATAACAAGGTTAGATTTTTAAAAAGTCAGTCTAAAGGAACAATGCAAAGAAATAGATGAAAACAATAGAATGGAAAGACTAGAGATCTCTTCAAGAAAATTGGAGCTATTGAGAAAACATTTCATGCAAGGATGGGCACAATACAGGACAGAAATGGTAAGGATCTAACAGATGCAGAAAAAATTAAGAAGAGATGACAAGAATACACAAATGAGCTATACAATAACATTCTTAATGACCCAGATATCCACCATGGTGTGGTCCCTCACCTAGAGCCAGATATCCTGGAGTGTGAAGCCAATAAGGCCTTAGGAAGGATTACAACAAAGATAGTGGAGGTGATGGAATTCTAGCTGAGCTATTTTAAATCCTAAAAGATGATGCTGTTGAAGTGCTGCTGTCAATATGCTAGTACATTGGAAAACTCAGCAGTGGCCACAGGACTGGAAAAGATCAGTTTTCATTCCAGTCCCAAAGAAAGGTAGGGCTAAAGAAGGTTTAAACTATCAGACAATTGCACTAATTTCCTATACTGGTAAAGTGAAAGTTGCTCAGTCATATCCAAGTCTTTGCAAGCCCATGGACTATAGAGACCATGGAATTATCCAAGCAAGAATACTAGAGTGGGTAGCCTTTCCCTTCTCCAGGTGATCTTCCCAAGTGGTGGCCCCATCATTTCATGGCAAATAAAAATGGAAAAAGTAGAAGCAGTGACAAGTTTTCTTTTCTTGGGCTACAAAATAACTGTGGACAGTGACTGCAGCCATGAAATAAGAAGCACTTGCTTCTTGGAAGGAAAGCTATGACAAGCCTAGAAAGTGTATTAGAAAGCAAAGACATCACTTTGCCCAACAAAGGTCCATATAGTCAAAGTTATGATTTTTGTAGTAGTCATATATAGATGTGACAGTGGGACCATAAAGAAAACTGAATGCAAAGAATTGATGCTTTTGAATTCTGATACTGGAGAAGATTCTTGAGACTCCCATGGACAGCATGGACATCAAACCAGTCAATCCTAAAGGAAATCATTCCTGAATATTCATTGAAAAGACTGATGCTGCAGCTGAAGCTCCAATACCTGGGCCACCTGATGTGAATAGCTGACTCACTGGAAAAGACCCTGATTTGGGGAAAGATTGAGGGCAGGAGGAGAAGAGGGCAGTAAACGATGAGGTGGTTATATAGCATCACTGACTCAATGAACATGAACTTGAGCAAATTCTGAGAGATGGAGGAGGACAGGAAAGCCTGGTATTCCGTGGTCCATGGGGTCACAAAGAGGCAGACATGACTTAGCAAATGAATAATAGCAACAATAGGCTAAACATAAGTTCAGTTTAGTTCAGTCACCCAGTCATGTCCCACTTTTGGCCACCACATGGACTTCAGCACGCCAGGCCTCCTTGCCCATCACCAACTCCCGGAGTTTACTCAATTCATGTCCATTGAGTCAGTGATGCAATTCAACCATCTCATCCTCTGTCATCCCCTTTTCCTCCTGCCTTCAATCATTCCCAGCATCAGGGTCTTTTCAAATGAGTCAGCTCTTTGCATCAGGTGGCCTAAGTATTGGAGTTTCAGCTTCAACATCAATACTTGCAAAGACTATTCAGGACTAATTTCCCTTAGGATGAACTGGTTGGATGTCCCTGCAGTCCAAGAGACTCTCTAGAGTCTTCTCCAACACCACAGTTCAAAAGATTCAATTCTTTGTCACTCTGCTTTCCTTACACTCCAACTCTCACATCCATATGACTACTGGAAAAACCAGTCTTGACTAGATGGACATTTGCTGGCAAAGCAATGTCTCTGCTTTTTAACATGCAATCTAGGGTGGTCATAACTTTCCTTCTAAGGAGTAAGTGCCTTTTAATTTCATGGCTGCAGTCACCATCTGCAGTGATTTTGGAGCCCCAGAAAATAGTCTGCCACTCTCTCTGCTGTTTCCCCATCTATTTCACATGAAGTGATGGAACCAGATGCCATGATCTTTGTTTTCTGAGTGTTGAATTTTAAGCCAACATTTTCACTCTCCTCTTTCACTTTCATCAAGAAGCTCTTTAGTTCTTCACTTTCTGCCATAAGGGTGGTATCATCTGCATACCTGAGGTTACTGATATTTCTCCCAGCAATCTTGATTCCAGCTTGAGCTTCATCCAACCCAGCGTTTCTCATTATGTACTCTGCATATAAGTAAAATAAGCAGGGTGATAATATACAGCCTTGATGTACTACTTTTCCTATTTGGAACCAATCTGTTGTTCCATGTCCAGTTCTAACTGTTTCTTCCTGACCTGCATACAGATTTCTCAAGAGGTAGGTCAGGTGGTCTGGTATTCCCATGTCTTTCAGAATGTTCCACAGTTTACTGTGATCCACACAGTACAAGGCTTTGGCATAATCAACAATGCAGAAATTGATGTTTTCCTGGAACTCTCTTGCTTTTCCATGATCCAGCAGATGTTGGCAATTTGATCTCTGGTTCCTCTGCCTTTTCTAAAACCAGCTTGATCATCTGGAAGTTCACAGTTCATGTATTGTTGAAGCCTGACTTGGAGAATTTTGAGCATTACTTTACTAGCATGTGAAATGAGTGCAATTGTGCGGTAGTTTGAGCATTATTTGGCATTGCCTTTCTTTAGGACTGGAATGAAAACTGATCTTTTCCAGTCCTGTGGTCACTACTGAAATTTCCAAATTTGCTTGCATATTGAATGCAGTACTTTCACAACATCATCTTTTAGGATTTGAAATAGCTCAACTGGAATTCCATCACCTCCACTAGCTTTGTTTATAGTGATGCTTTCTAAGGCCCACTTGACTTCACATTTCAGAATGTCTGGCTCTAGATGAGTGATCACACCATCGTGATTATCTGGGTCATGAAGATCTTTTTTGTACAGTTCTTCTGTGTATTCTAGCTATCTCTTCTTAATATCTTCTGCTTCTGTTAGGTCCATACCATTTCTTTCCTTTATTGAGCCCATCTGTGCCTGAAATGTTCCGTTGGTATCTCTAATTTTCTTGAAGAGACCTCTAGTTTTTCCCACTCTATTGTTTTCCTCTATTTCTTTGCACTGATCACTAAGGAAGGCTTTTTTTTAATCTCTTCTTGCTATTCTTTGGAAGTCTGCATTTAATGGGTATATCTTTCCTTTTCTCCTTTGCTTTTCACTTCTCTTCATTTCACAGCTATTTGTAAGGCCTCCCCAGACAGCCATTTTGCTTTTTTGCATTACTTTTTCTTGCGGATGGTCTCGATCCCTGTCTCCTGTACAATGTCATGAACCTCTATCCATAGTTCATCAGGCACTCTCTCTATGAGATCTATTTCTCACTTCCACTGTATAATTGGAAGGGATTTTATTTAGGTCATACTTGAATTTTCTAGTGGTTTTTCCTTCCTTCTTCAATTTAAGTCTGAATTCGGCAATAAGGGGATCATGATCTGAGCCACAGTCAGCTCCTGGTCTTGTTTTTGCTGACTGTATAGAGCTTCTCCATCTTTGGCTGCAAAGAATATAGTCAATCTGATTTTGGTTGACCATCTAGTGATGCACATCATAATAGCAAATAAATGTTATATTAAAAAGTACAAAATAATTTAATATAAAACAGGTTTAAATAAATATAAGCAAATCCTTTTTGTATAAAAATTACAAGTTAATTGAATGGCAAAAGAAAAAGTTGAATAATCTGAGAGCTGTATCATGCTAATATACCAAAATTCAATAGTTTAAACATGTCAGTTCTCCCAAAACTAATTTTAAAATTCAATGTAAATATAACCTGAATCCCAACAGATTTGTTTCTGAAATTTGCTAGCTGATCTTAATATGTATGTAAAATTTCAAATGCCAAAGATGATCAAGGATGACTTTAACAAAAGAATTATAAAAAATTGAATACCGTGTTAGAGTCAAGATTTGCTATAAAGCAATAATAATTTTTAAAAAAAAACTCAGCAGAAGCAGAAATAATAATATAATTAGATAGAGAGGGTGAAAATAGTCTTGCACATAGACAAAAACTTGATCTATGGCAGTAGTATCATTACAAATCAGTGGCGAATGGTGTGTGTCCCAGTAGATGATGCTAGGACAGTTGCCAAATGTTAGACTTATGAGAGGAAAGCAAAACTAAACTTCTGAAGAAAAACATGAAATGATATCTTTCAGTAATATGAGTCACCAAAAGCAAAATACATGAATAAAAAGACCAGATGTTTGACAAGAGGGAAACATAGTTCATATGTTTCATTTTAACAAACTAAGGCATGGCATGATTCACTCAAAGGTCATTGAGGGTGCAGGACCACCCCCTCATTTCACAGGAGAATATTGACTTATTAGAAAAGAAATGTGATGAATTCATACCCACAGTGTTAGGCAAGCACACCCTCATTGGAGGTTAGGTGATGACTCAGTGAAAACCCAAGTCTCCTGGTTGTCAACCCACTGGTTTACCTTTCAAGACTGACATTTTCTAAATCCAGATATGATTGTTGTGCACCAGATGAATATATGAGAAAAACTCAGGTGAAGAGTGTCACCTCTTTCCTATTCATCAGACACCCTGTCAGGTCTATCTTGTGTGTGACTAGTCTATGAAAACCGCAAGGTCAAGAACTTGCCTTTACTCTCCTGAAAGTTTGAACATGCTTTAGGATTAATCATGCTTTACATTAATTAATTAGGATTAATATAATGATTTATATTAGTTAATTAATATAAACCCACTGTAATGAAGTCAATGTTTTGGTGAGATCATTGTCTAAGGGGCAGGAAAGAGGGTGGAGTCAAGTGAGATGGCTAGCCCAGGACAACTAAAACCAATTGCATTTTACAGTAAGACATGTGATACTGTGAAGATACAGGTGAAAAAGGCAGCATCTTGCCTTTCTAAATAGTAAACCAACTTTCTTGGCAATCCAGTGGTTAAGACTCCCAGCTCCCAGCGCTGGGGGCACAGGTTCAGTTCTTGGTCAGGGAATGAATATCTCACAGCCTGCAAAGTGTGCCCTCCCCTTCTACTGCCGCCCGCCCCCCCACCCCCCGCCAAAAAAAAAGCAGCACACACAGGTAAATTTGGGGAATATGAATGAATAAAGTGATAAGATATGGCATATGTGCATGAATGCCCTATAAAGTACTCTATAAAAAAGAAGGGACACATCTAAGATGGGAAATTTATATTATAACTCATTTAATCATAAAAATATCCCTTAGAATAAGCATTGTTCTTCACATCTTCAGTTCAGTTCAGTTCAGTCTCTCAGTCATGTCTGACTCTGCGACCCCATGAATCACAGCACGCCAGGCCTCCCTGTCCATCATCAACTACTGAAGTTCACTCAAACTCATGACCATCAAGTCAGTGATGCCATCCAGCCATCTCATCCTCTGTCGTCCCCTTCTCCTCCTGTCCCCAATCCCTCCCAGCATCAGAGTCTTTTCCAATGAGTTAACTCTTCAAATGAGGTGGCCAAAGTACTGGAGTTTCAGCTTTAGCATCATTCCTTCCAAAGAATACCCAAGGATGATCTCCTATAGAATGGACTGGTTGGATCTCTCTGCAGTCCAAGGGACTCTCAAGAGTCTTCTCCAACACCACAGTGGAAGTGCATCAATTCTTCAGTGCTCAGCTTTCTTCACAGTCCAACTCTCACATCCATACATGACTACTGGAAAAACAATAGCCTTGACTAGATGGACCTTTGTTGGCAAAGTAATGTCTCTGCTTTTGAATATGCTATCTAGGTTGGTCATAACTTTCCTTTCAAGGAGTAAGTGTCTTTTAATTTCATGGCTGTAATCACCATTGGCAGTGATTTGGAGCCCCCAAAAATAAAGTCTGACACTGTTTCCACTGTTTCCCCATCTATTTGCCATGAAGTGATGGAACCAGATGCCATGATTTTAATTTTCTGAATGTTGAGCTTTGAGCCAACTTTTTCACTCTCATCTTTCACTTTCATCAAGAGGCTTTTTAGTTCCTCTTCACTTTCTGCCATAAGGGTGGTGTCATCTGCATATCTGAGGTTATTTGATATTTCTCCCGGCAATCTTGATTCCAGCTTGTGTTTCTTCCAGCCCAGCGTTTCTCATGATGTACTCTGCATTGAAGTTAAACAAGCAGGATGACAACATACAGCCTTGATGTACTCCTTTTCCTATTTGGAACCAGTCTGTTGTTCCATATCAAGTTCTAACTGTTGCTTCCTGACCTGCATATAAGTAGAGGCAAGTAAATGAGGTTAATTGATGCTGCGCAAGGAAACTACTAAAGGATTTTGGTACAAAAATCCTGTACTTTCTCCTTTTTCTCCTCAGTCTCACCTCCTCATGGAGGTAGGTGGAGCTTGAGAAAAATGGAAACCTTTAGAAAAGGGTCTAGAAGCCTTGAAAAATGCACAGGGTTGGAGGTGGCATTTACAGAAGAGGTCTGAGAGAAAGACTGCCACCCATTGGGTGTTTGGATAGCAGGCAGACACTAGTCCCACTTGAAGAAATGAAGGCGTGAGCTCCACTGGCCAAAAGACCCAGCCTAAGGCTAAGTGCAGCAAGTGCAGCTTCTCCCTAGGTTGAGGTCAGCATTTACAACTGGTTTTCATTCAGCTTAACACAGGTGATATTTGATTCTCCCTCTCCAATTAAACTTGCGCATTCTATCAGTTATGAGTATCACTTTGTCATAACAAATACACAGTTAAGTTTCTATATGTCAACACTAGTTTGTAATGTAAAAAGGGATCATTTATACTGGTAATTCTGGAAGGGAAAAAATGGAAACAGAGAACTCTTCCTGTTTCTGTTTCAAGTTTTTATCTTATTTTTGCACACTTTTTCTTTTCAGATATAATGTGTTTGAATTGCCATCTTTCACAGGGAATAAGTTTGACTCCTTAAAATGTTGTTCCCAAACAGTGCATCTACTGTGGTTAAGTGGTCATCTCCCACCTTACACACATCCCCAGAGCACCCGAACAACTCACCTACAAGTCTTGACTCAGCTCTAATCCATGATTCAAGGGGCTTTCCAAGACCCTGCCCTCTCCAAGGCAGAAAGTTGCAGGATTCCTCCAATCACACACGCACAGAACAAGAATCTCTCTGCTCTTGCTAACAACCCCAACCCCACTTCTGCAATCCCAGGCTTTTGCTCTGGCTTCCAGAAGAAGTGAAAGGTGGAACCATTCTAAAATGCTGCCACTGGCCCAAGGAGGAAACTAGATAGAAACAAAGTCTTGGGGGTGACTAGGGGTGGAGGATGTGTGTCCAGGTGAAAAGGGGCATTTTGAGAAGGTTTATGAAATGATTGTCAAACTAAGGTAGTGGTTAGGCCAACAAATGGACAGTAGATCTTCTGAAGAAAGTTTGATCCTAGGGAAGGAAATATGGAGAAGCAGGCACATGATATGGCCATGCCAAGGAGGAAGCCCAGGTCAGGGCAGCTGGGCAAGATGTGTCAGTGTTGCAGGATTGTGGGGGATGGGGTACATACAGATAAGGTGCCCTGGAGAGAGGAGGGAGCTTACAGAATTGGTGTTTCTGCTTCTGTGTCACTGGTTTGTCTTTAATCAAAATCTCAAGTTTCCATCCTCTTCTTGGAGTTTCCACCAGTCCTGAAACAAAACATATGTGTTTGCATACACACACACACACACACACACACGCACACCAACTGTTCTAACCATTAGAGACCTCCACACAAATTGCTAAAGGAGAAGGAAAGGTAACCCACTCCAGTATTCTTGCCTAGAGAATCCCATGGACAGAGGGGCCTGGTGGACTACTGTCCATAGGGTCACACAGAGTTGGTCACAACTGGAGCGACTTAGCATGCATGCATGCATTGGAGAAGGAAATGGCAACCCATTCCAGTATTCTTGCCTGGAGAATCCCATGGATAGAGAAGCCTGGCAGGCTACACTACAGGGTTCCAAAGAGTTGGCCATGACAGAAATGACGTAGCATGCACACACACACACGGGAGAAACACAGGAAAGCTGAATAATTCACCAAAATGGCTGAAATCCTCATCTTAAAAATCACCCGTGGCTAAAGATAGAAAAGAATGTTGCGTCAGGGGTTTGGGTTGCTGTTGTTCAGTCGCTAAGTCATGGCTGAATCTCTGCAATCCTGTGGTCTGTAGTAAGCCAGGCTTGCCTGTTCTTCACTATCTCCCTGAATTTGCTGTGATTCATGTCCATTGAGTCAGTGATGCTATCTAACCAACTCATCCTCTGCCACCCTCTTCTCCTTTTGCCTTCAATCTTTTCCAGCATCAAAGTCTTTTCCACTGGAAAGAAAAGTGTTTTGGGACTGTGACATAAAAATAGAAAAACAGATGTTTGGTAAACAAATGTTTACTGGGCCATCAGATACAGTGGGACACAGAGAGGACTCTTAACAAACAGATTTGCTGGGTTCCTCCCAGTCTGCACACCTAGTTCACATTATGGTGACCCTATGCCAATAACTCACTTCCTGGAACAGGTCCTAAAGGTATATTCTTCTAGGCATTAGGGAGAAGTTCAAAGTTTCTTCCAGAGTCTTTTGGGCTTTGATGGCTCTCGGTTTGAAATAACTCACATGCCATAGTGACATTTGCAGTGGAAGCTTTTGCCTCCATCCACTGTCTTCAGTCACTCTTTCTCCTGAGAGTCTTGTCCTCCGCATCCCTACTCTCTCCCTCTGTGCTGGCAGAGAATCTGGCTTCTATCAGCAAGAACAAGAGCTCCAGCCTGAGGCTGCCATCCTCAGCTGGCTTATCAAAAGTGCTTGCCAATTAGGATTGCCAGGCCATCTGCTGAGGAGACCCTGTGTCTATCCATCTATGACAATCTAGCTTGTATTTCACTTTGCTTCTATCAGCCCAGAGCTGAAAGTGAAAGAAAATGAAAGTGAAAGTCTTTCAGTCGTGTCTGACACTTTGTGATCCAAAGGACTATACAGTCGATGGAATTCTCCAGGCCAGAATACTGGAGTGGGTAGCCTTTCCCTTCTCCAGGGTATCTTCCCAACCCAGGGAGCAAACCTAGGTCTCCTGCATTGCAGGTGGATTCTTTACCAGCTGAGCCACAAGGGAAGCCCAAGAATACTGGAGTGGGTAGCTTATCCCTTCTCCAGCAGATCATCCTGACCCAGGAATCTAACCCGGGTCTCCTGCATTGCAGGAAGATTCTTTACCAACTGAGCTAACTTGCTGCAAACAAGCTCCTGAAGTAATTGTGGAGTTTCAGAATCTCTCTGATTCTGGCCAGAGTGACCTGGGAGAATTGCCTTGCAGGAACTTAAGAAGAGGGTCAGGAGATCTGCCCTAAATATTTATAAAGTTACAGGCAAGTCACAAAAGATATAAACCTCAGTTTCCTTGGCTGCTGAATGGAGATAATGAAGAGTTGCATTCCAAAAACTGAAGAGTGAGTAAAATGTATAGGACATTTCTTTTTAGAAAAACCAGACAATGGCGTGGGGGTGGGAACCACAGGATTTGCTAGTGATGCCCTGTGCCTAATCCAAATGAGATTTGCACCAACCACTGCCTCCTCCATGAATTGAAACCCATTTGACTTCCTTGACTGTGTCTCCTTTTCATTCCCCCACCTGTATTAACTACCTCTGACCTGACCACCAAAATAAATCGGAGAAGCCAATGGCAACCCACTCCAGTATTCTTGCCTGGAAAATACCATGGACGGAGGAGCCTGGTAGGCTGCAGTCCATGGTTGGAGAAGGAAATGGCAACCCACTCCAGTATTCTTGTCTAGAGAATCCCAGGGACAGGGGTGCCTGGTGGGCTGCCGTCTATGGAGTCACACAGAGTTGAACACGACTGAAGGGACTTAGCAGCAGCAGCAGCAACCAAAATAAATACCACAGACTGCGTGACTTAAACAACAGGAATTTATTTCCTCACAGTTCTGGAAGGTAGATGTGCTGGATCAAGGTGCTGGCCAGCAAGGTTAGTTTCTCTCAGGATCTCCTGTCAGATGGCTATCTTCTCTCTGTGTCCTTACATGGTCTTTCTTTGCATGACTGCATCTTAATCTTGTTTTATCTCCTCTTGAATTAGGAAGAAATCCTTTAATATAATCACCTCCTTAAAATCCCTATGAAGCAGAGCTAAGATGGCTGAGGAATAGGATGGGTAGAACACTTTCTCCCCCACAAACTCATTGAAAGATCATTTGAACGCTGAGCAAATACCACAAAACAACTTCTGAATGCTGGTGGAGGACACCAGGCACCCAGAAAGGTAGCCCATTGTCTTCAAAAGGAAATAGGACAAAATATAAAAGATAAAAAGAGAGATAAAAGAGTTAAGGAAGAAGACCTGTCCAGGGGAGGAAGCCATAAAAGAGAAGTTTCCAAACACCCAGAAATCCTCTCACTAGTGGGTATGTGGGCAGTGTTGGAATCTCAGAGGGCAACATAAGTGGGAAGAAAAAAATTAATAAAACCCACAGATTATGTGTCTAACTGCAACTCCCAGTGGAGAAGTAGCCCAGACACTCGCGTCCACCACCAGCAAGTGGAGGCTGAACAGGGAGGCACAGGCTGCATTGTTTAGGGTAAGGATGGGGCCTGAATGCCCTGAGGGCAATCTGAGGGCAATCTGAGGGAGCTAACCTGAGACAGCAACCCAAACCGTGGGATACCCAGAGAGGAAAAAAAAAAAAAGAAAGAAAGAGAGAGAGAAAGAACTTTCCTGGGAAAAGCTCTAACCTAAGGCACTGCTGGCCCACTCACAGAACAAAGGACTGAGTGAATGCCAGAGGAGAGCTAGCCCGCAGCAGACCAGCCAATCCCCCGCCAGAGGCAGGGAGGCAGGCAGGTGACAGCCAGAGCCAGACGGGGCAAACTCAGCCCCAGAGTGGCCTCCGGCCTCCCATACCAAACTGCGAACAAGTTCCCAGTTGTTAACCAAGTCTTCCTGGGATCCTGGACAGTTGACATCCACGAGGAAGGTTGTAGCCAGAGATCAGCTCCCCAGAGACACACAACACACCTGAGACTGTGCTCCTGTTGCTCACCCAGGAAACCGAGAGGCTGGGACTGCGGAGGTGATAAGACACACCGCCCCACCTGGGGGATGTGCACTCGCCAAGCACCTGGTCGGCTGAGCTGCTCAGACCTGGGAAGGGCACAAAACAGAGGCCCAACAGAGTCTGTGTCTTTGTGGAGTACCTGAGAACCTGAACCTGAGCAGCTTAGACCTGGGAAATGCACATAACCCAGGGCCCTCTTTAGACAGTTCCCCTGCAGAGCAACCTGGAGCCTGATCAGTGTAGACCAGGAAAGCACACACACTGTGAGTGGGGCCAAACCCAGCGTGGCCCAGACACTGTGTGCAATCCCCACATACACCAGTGATTTGTGTTTGCAGTGTTCCTCTCTCCCTGCAGCACAAATGAACAAGTGAGCCTAAATAAATGACCACCTTCACCCCCTTGTGTCAGGGCAGAGGTTAGATACTGAAGAGACTTGCAAACAGAGGAAGCCAAAATAAACAAAGAAGAGGGAACTGCTTTGGAAGTGACAGGTACAACAGATTAAAACCCTGTAGTTAACACTGGCTACATATGAAGGGACATATAGACCTTGAGAAGTATAAGCTGGAACAAGGAACTATCTGAAACTGAACTGACCCCACACTGTCCTCAATAACTCCAGAGATATTCCTAGGTATATTTTACTATTATCATTTTTTAATTTTTTTTTTAAATTTTTAAGTTCTTTATTACTCTTTAAATTTTCATTTAAAAGATCTATTACCTTGAAAAAAAAGACCCTATTTTAAAAGAAAATTTCATGTTTTTTATAACTTTTGAGATTTTTTTTTTAATATTGTATTTCTGAGAGTCTAATCTCTACTCTAGATTTTTAATCTGTGCTTTTTGGTATTTGTTACCAATTCTGTACCTTTGAGAATCCAATCTTCAGTAGCCATTTTTACTTAGGAATGTGATTACTGGCTTGATTGCTCTCTTCCCTTTTGACTTGCCTTTTTCTCCCCCAGGTCACCTCTATCTCCTCCGTCCCCTTCTCTTCCCTACTTAACTCTGTGAATCTCAGGATGTTCCAGGCTGTGGAGAACACTTAGGGAACTGATCACAGGCTAGACTGGTCTCTCTCCTTTTGACTCTCCCTCCTCTCCTCCTGGTTACCTGTATCTCCCTCCTTCCTCTTCTCTTCTCTATGGAAATCCATGAACCTCTCTGAGTGTTCCAGACTGTGGACAGCAAATAGGGAAATAATTACTGGCTAGATTGCTCTCTCCTTTTTTGATTCCCCCTCATCTTCTCCTGGTCACCTTTATCTCCCTTCTCCCTGTTCTCCTCTCCATGCAACTTTGTGAAACTCTCTGGGTGTCCCCCACTGTGGAGAATCTTTCACCATTAACCTAGATGTTATATCATCAGTGCTGTATGGATGGAGAAGTCTTGAGGCCACTGTTAGAATAAATAAAATCCAGAGGCAGGAGGCTTAAATGCAAAACTTAAGAACACCAGAAAACTCCTATTCCCAGGGAACATTAATCGACACGAGCTCGTCCAAAAGCCTCCATATCTACACTGAAACCAAGTTCCACCCAAGAGCCAACAACTTTCACAGCAAGACATACCAAGCTAATTCTCCAACAAAGCAGGAACATAACCCTGAGCACAAAAATACAGCCAAAAGTCACACCAAACCTATAGACACCTCAAAACTCACTACTGGAGACTTTATTGAACTCCAGAGAGAAGAGATCCAGCTCCACTCACCAGAGCACCAACACAAGCTTCCCTAACCAGGAAACCTTGACAAGCCACTCATCCAACCACATCCACAGGGAGGAACCTCCACAATAAAGAGGAATCACAAACTTCCATTCTACAGAAAAGTCACCCTAAACACAGCAACCTAAACAAGATAAAAAGGCAGAAAAATACTCAACAGGTAAAAGAATATGATAAAAGCCCACTAAACCAAACAAAAGAGGAGAATATTGGGAGTCTACATGAAAAAGAATTCAGATTAATGATAAAAAAAAATGATCTAAAATTTTGAAAAAAAAATGGAGTAACAGGTAAATAGTCTGGAGACAAGGATTGAGAAGATGCAAGAAAAGTATAATAAGGATCTAAAAGAAATATAAAAGAGTCAATCAATAATGAATAATGCAATAACTGAGATCAAAAGCACTTTGGAGGGAACCAACAGTAGAACTGAGGCAGAAAATAGAATAAGTGAGGTAGAAGATAAAACGGTGGAAATAAATGAAGCAGAGAGGGAGAAAGAAAGAAGAATTAAAAGAAATGAGGAGAACCTCAGAGACCTCTGGGAAAATGTTAAATGTGCCAACATTTGAATCATAGGAGTCCCAGAAGAAGAAGACAAAAAGAAAGGCCATGAGAAAATATTTGAGGAGATAATAGTTGAAAACTTCCCTAAAATGGGGAAGGAAATAGCCACACAAGTCCAAGAAAACCAGAGAGTCCCAAACAGGATAAACTCAAGGCAAAACACACCAAGACACATATTAATCAAATTAACAAAGATCAAACACAAATAACAAATATTAAAAGCAGCAAGGGAAAAACAACAAATAACCCACAAGGGGATCCCCATAAGGATAACAGCTGAATTTTCAATAGAAACTCTTCAAGCCACAAGGGAATGGAAGGACATACTTAAAGCAATGAAAGAGAAAAACTTATAACCCAGATTATTGTACCCAGCAAGGATATCATTCAAATATGAAGGAGAAATCAAAGTTTTACAGACAAGCAAAAGCTCAGAGAATTTAGCACCGCCAAACCAGCTCTTCAACAAATGCTAAACGAACTTCTCTAGACAGAAAGCACAGAAAAGATGTATAAACTCAAACCCAAAACAACAAAGTAAATGGCAGCGGTATCCTACTTATCAATAATTACCTTAAATAAAAATGGGTTGAATGCCCCAACCAAAAGACAAAGACTTGCTGAATGGATACAAAAACAAGACTCCTATATATGCTCACTACAGGAGACCCACCTCAAAACAAGGGACATATACAGACTGAAAGCAAAGCGCTGGAATAAGATATTTCATGCAAATGGAGACCAAAAGAAAGCAGAAGTAGCAATACTCATGTCAGTAAAAATAGACTATGAAATAAAAGCTGTGAAAAGAGACAAAGAAGGACATGATATAATTATCAAAAGATTAATCCAAGAAGAAGATACAACAATTATAAACACAACAATAGTGGAAGACTTTAATACCTGACTCACACCTATGGATAGATAAACTAAACAGAAAATTAGCAAGGAAACACAAATATTAAATGATAAAATGAAACAATTAGACCTAATTGATATCTATAGAACATTTCACCCTAAAACAATGAAATTCACCCTCTTCTCAAATGCACATGGAACCTTCTCCAGGATAGATCACATCCTGAGCCATAAATCTAGCCTTGCTAAATTAAAACAAAAAAAAAATTGAAATCATTTAAAGCATCTTTTCTGATCACAATATGGTAAGATTAGATGTCAACCACAGGAAGACTCTAACTGTGGCTCAGATCATGAATTCCTTATTACCAAATTCAGACTTAAAATGAAGAAAGTAGGGAAAACCACTAGAGCATTCAGGTTTGACTTAAATCAAATCCCTTATGATTATACAGTGGAAGTGAGAAATACATTTAAGGGCCTAGATCTGATAGATAGAGTGCCTGATGAACTATGGAATGAGCTTTGTGACATTGTACAGGAGACAGATATCAAGACCATCCCCATAGAAAAGAAATGCAAAAAGGCAAAATGGCTGTCTGGGGAGGTCTTACAAACAGCTGTGAAAAGAAGAGAAGCGAAAAGCAAAGGAGAAAAGGAAAGATATAAGCATCTGAATGCAGAGTTCCAAAGAATAGCAAGAAGAGCTAAGAAAGCCTTCTTCAGCGATCAACGCAAAGAAATAAAGAAAAAGAACACAATGGGAAAGACTAGAGATCTCTTCAAGAAAATTAGAGACACCAAGGGAACATTTCATGCAAAGATGGACAAACTAAAGGACAGAAATGGTCTGGACCTAACAGAAGGAGAAGATATTAAGAAGAGGTGGCAAGAATACACAGAAGAATTGTACAAAAAAGATCTTCATGACCAAGATAATCACGATGGTGTGATCACTCATCTAGAGCCAGACATCCTGGAATGTGAAGTCAAGTGGGCCTTAGAAAGCATCACTATGAACAAAGCTAGTGGAGGTGATGGAATTCCAGTTGAGCTATTTCAAATCCTGAAAGATGATGCTGTGAAAGTGCTGCACTCAATATGCCAGCAAATTTGGAATACTCAGCAGTGGCCACAGGACTGGAAAAGGTCAGTTTTCATTCCAATCCCAGAGAAAAGCAATGCAAAAGAGTACTCAAACTACCACACAATTGCACTCATCTTACATGTTAGTATAGTAATGCTCAAAACTCTCTAAGACAGGCTTCAGCAATATGTGAACTGTGAACTTCCAGATGATCAAGCTGGTTTTAGAAAAGGCAGAGGAACCAGAGATCAAATTGACAATATCCACTGGATCATGGAAAAAGGAAGAGAGTTCCAGAAAAACATCAATTTCTACTTTATTGACTATGCCAAAGCCTTTGACTCTGTGGATCACAATAAACTGTGAAAAATTCTGAAAGAGATGGGAATAGAAGACCACCTGACCTGACTCTTGAGAAATCTGTATGCAGGTCAGGAAGCAACAGTTAGAACTGGACATGGAACAACAGACTGGTTCCAAATAGGAAAAGGTGTACGTCAAGGCTGTATATTGTCACCCTGCTTGTTTAACTTCTGTGCAGAGTACATCATGAGAAACGCTGGACTGGAAGAAACACAAGCTGGAATCAAGATTTCCGGGAGAAATATCAATAACCTCAGATATGCAGATGACACCACCCTTATGGCAGAAAGTGAAGAGGAACTAAAAGGCCTCTTGATGAAAGTGAAAGAGGAGAGTGAAAAAGTTGGCTTAAAGCTCAACATTCAGAAAACGAAAAATCATGGCATCCGGTCCCATCACTTCATAGGAAATAGAAGGGGACATAGTGGAAATAGTGTCAGATGTGTTTTTGTTTTTTTTTTTTTGGGGGGGGGGGCTCCAAAATCACTGCAGATGGTGATTGCAGCCATGAAATTAAAAGACGCTTACTCTTTGGAAGAAAAGTTATGACCAACCTAGATAGCATATTCAAAAACAGAGACATTACTTTGCCAACAAAGGTCCGTCTAGTCAAGGCTATGGTTTCTCCTGTGGTCATGTATGGATGTAAAAGTTGGACTGTGAAGAAGGCTGAGTGCCGAAGAATTGATGCTTTTGAACTGCGGTGTTGGAGAAAACTCTTGAGAGTCCCTTGGACTGCAAGGAGATCCAACCAATCCATTCTGAAGGAGATCAGCCCTGGGATTTCTTTGGAAGGAATGATGCTAAAGCTGAAACTCCAGTACTTGGGTCACCTCATGCGAAGAGTTGACTCATTGGAAGAGACTCTGATGCTGGGAGGGATTGGGGGCAGGAAGAGAAGGGGACGACCGAGGATGAGATGGCTGAATGGCATCACTGACTCAATGGACGTGAGTCTGACTGAACTCCAGGAGTTGGTGCTGGACAGGGAGGCCTGGTTTGCTGCGATTCATGGGGTGGCAAAGAGTCGGACACGACTGAGTGACTGAACTGAACAGGAAGAAAACTGTTAAAAATACAAACATATGAATGCTAAACAACACACTTCTGAATAACCAACAAATCACAGAAGAAATCAAAAAAGACATCAAAATATGCATAGAAACGAATGAAAATGAAAACACAACAACCCAAAACCTATGGGATTCAGTAAAAGCAGTGCTAAGCAGAAGGTTCAGAGCAATACAAACCTACCTCAAGAAACAGGAGAGCAATCAAATAAATAACCTAACACTACACCTAAAGCAACTGGAAAAAGAAGAAATGAAGCACCCAAGGGTTAGTAGAAGGAAAGATATGTAAAAATTAGGGCAGAAAAAAACGAAAAAAAAAAAAAATGAGACCATAGCCAAAATCAACAAAGCTAAAACTGGTTTTTAGAGAAGATAAATAAAATTGACAAACCATTTGACAGACTCATCAAGAAACAAAGGGAGAAGAATCAAATCAACAAGATTAGGAACAAAAATAGAGAAGTCACAACGGAAAACACAGAAATACAGAGGGTCATAGGAGACTACTATCGGCATTTGTATGACAATAAAATGGACAACTTGGAAGAAATGGATAAATTCTTAGAAAAGTATAACTTTCCAAAAGTGAACCAGGAAGAAATAGAAAATCTTATCAGACCCATCACAAGCACAGAAATTGAAACTGTAATCAGAAATCTTCCAACAAACAAAAGCCCAGGACCAGATGGCTTCATGCTGAATTCTACCAAAAATTTAGAGAAGAGCTAACACCTATCCTACTCAAACGCTTCCAAAAATTTGCAGAGGAAGGTAAACTTCCAAATTCATTCTAAGAGGCTACCATCACCCTAATACCAAAACCAGACAAAGATGCCACAAAAAAAGAAAACTATAGGCCAATATCACTGCTGAACATAGATGCAAAAATCCTTAACAAAATTATAGGAAACAAAATCCAATAACATATTTAAAAGATCATACATCATAATAAAGCAGGCTTTATCCCAGAGATGCAAGGATTCTTCAATACTCACAAATCAAAATCACAATGTGATATACCACATTACCAAATTGAAAGATAAAAACCATATGATTATCTCAATAGATGCAGAGAAATCCTTTTACAGAATTCCGCATCCACTTATGATAAAAAAAAAAAAAAAAACCCTCCAGAAAGCAGGCATAGAAGGAACATACCTCAACATAATAAAACTATATATGACAAACCCACAGAAAACACTATCTTCAATGGTGAAACATTGACAGCCTTTCCCCTAAAATCAGGAACAAGACAAGGTTGTCCACTCTCACCACTACTATTCAGCATAGTTTTGGAAGTTTTAGCTGCAGCAATCAGAGCAGAAAAATAAATAGAATGGATCCAGATTGGAAAATAAGAAGTAAAACTCTCACTTTTTGCTGATGACATGACCCTCTAAATAGAAAACCGTAAAGATTCATCAGAAAATTACTAGAGCTAATCAATTAATATAGTAAAGTTGCAGGATATAAAAACACAGAGAAATCCCTTGCATTCCTATACACTAACAATGAGGAAACAGAAAGAGAAATTAAGGAAACAATTCAATTCACCATTGCAATGAAAAGAATAAAATATTTAGGAATAAATCTACCTAAAGAAACAAAAGACCTATATATAGAAAACTCTAAAACACTGATGAAATATACCATGTTCATGGAGGAAAAATCAATATAGTGAAAATGAGTATACTACCCAAAGCAATCTATATATTCAATGATATCCCTATTAAGCTACCAAGGATATTTTTCAGAGAGCTAGAACAAATAATTTCACAATTTGTATGGATATACAAAAAACCTCAAATACCCAAAACAATCTTGAGAAAGAAGAATAGAACTGGAAGAATCAATCTGCCTGACTTCAGGCTCTACTACAAAGCCACAGTCATCAAGACAGTATGGTACTGGCACAAAGACAGAAACGTAGACAAGTGGAGCAAAATAGAAAGCCTAGAGATAAATCCACACACCTATGGATACCTTATCTTTGACAAAGGAGGCAAGAATATACAATGGAGAAAAGACAATCTCTTTAACAAGTGATGCTGGGAAAACTGGTCAACCACTTCTAAAAGAATGAAACTAGAACACTTTCTAACACCATACACAAAAAATAAACTCAAAATGGATTAAATATCTAAATGTAAGACCAGAAATTATAAAGCTCCTGAGGAAAACATAGGCAAAACACTCTCTGGCATAAATCATAGCAGTATCCTTTATGACCCACCTTCCAGAGTAATGAAAATAAAAGCAAAAATAAATAAATGGGACCTAATTAAACTTAAAAGCTTTTGTACAATGAAGGAAACATCAAGGTGAAAAGACAGCCTTCAGAATGGGAGAAAATAATAGCAAATGAAGCAACTGACCTAGAATTAATCTCAAAAATATGCAAGCAGCTCAATTCCAGAAAAATAAACGACCCAGTCAAAAAAATGGGCCAAAGAACTAAACATTTCTACAAAGATGGCAAACAGATGGCTAACAAACACATGAAAACATGCTCAACATCACTTATTATCAGAGAAATGCAAATCAAAACCACAATGAGGTACCATCTGATGCCAGTCACAATGGTTGCTATCAAAAAGTCTACTAACAATAAATGCTGGAGAGGGTGCAGAGGACAAGGAACCCTCTTACATTGTTGGTGGGAATGCAAACTAGCACAGCCACTATGGAGAATACTGTGGAGATTTCTTAAAAGCTGGAAATAGAACTGCCATATGATCCAGCAATCCCACTTCTGGGCATACACAATGAGGAAACCAGAATTGATAGAGACATGTGTACCCCAATGATCATCACAGCACTGTTTACAATAGCCAGTACACAGAAGCAACCTAGATGTCCATCTGCAGATGAATGGATAAGAGAGTTGTGGGTATATGTCCACACTGGAGTATTACTCAGCTATTAAAAAGAATGCATTTGAATCAGTTCTAACGAGGTGGATGAAAGTGGAGCTGATTATACAGAGTGAAGTAAGCCAGAAAGAAAAACACCAATACAGTATACTAACACATATATATGGAATTTAGAAAGATGGTAATGATAACCCTGTATGTGAGACAACAAAAGAGACACAGATGTATAGAATAGTCTTTTGGACTCTGTGGGAGAGGGAGAGGGTGGGATGATTTGGAAGAATAGCATTGAAACATGTATAATATCATAAGAAATGAATCGCCAGTCCAAGTTCATGCAGGATACAGGATGCTTGGGGCTGGTGCACTACACTGGGATGACCCAGAGGGGTGGTATGGAGAGGGAAGAGGGAGGGGGGTTCAGGATGGGGAACACGTGTACACCTATGGCAGATTCATGTTGATGTATGGCAAAACCAATACAATATTGTAAAGTAATTAGCCTCCAATTAAAATAAATAAATTTAAATTTTAAAAAATAAAATAAAAATTATGTCTCTTAAAAAAAAAAAGAAAGCAAAACACCGATACAGTATACTAACACATATATATGGAATTTAGAAAGATGGTAACAATGACCCTATATGCGAGACAGCAAAAGAGACACAGATGTAAAGAACAGACTGTTGGACTCTGTGGGAGAGGGCAAGGGTGGAATGATTTGAGAGAGTAGCACTGAAACATGTCTATTATTATATGTGAAATAGATTGCCCGTCCAGGTTCAATGTATGAGACAGGGTGCTCAGGGATGGTGCACTGGGGTGACCCTGAGGGATGGGATGGGGAGAGAGGTGGGAGGGAGGGTCAGGATGGGGAATACATGTACACCCATGGCTGATTGATGTGAATGTATGACAAAAACCACCACAATATTGTAAAGTAATTAACTTCCAATTAAAATAAATAAGAAAATTAAAAAAAAAAATAAAGTCCCTATATCCAAATACAGCCCCAATACAAGGTCCTGCGGATGAGAACTTCAACATATAAATGGGGGTGGCACAATTCAGCCCCAAATACCTCCCTGAACTCTCCCCTCCTCTGCTTCCTGTGTCCACTCCCTGTCCTTAGTCCAAGCTCCAAATGATGAAGTATGGGAGAATTTTCTTTACATTTATTCCTTCTGAGATTTAACCTAATCATTGGCTTCAAATTGCATCTTTGGCCTTGTATTTGGTGTACATATTGGAAAAGGGGCTCTTGGTCCTATCCTGAGTGTGCAGTTTGGGGAGGGTGTATCACAAAAGACTGGAAGAAGAACTGTGGCTGTACAGGATGGGGTAGGTCATGGTGGAGGTGCTAGAGGGGATCTCAGCTACAACTTCTTCTTTGCTTGGTTCTGTGCTTATTAGAAGTCCAACAACCAGTGGCAGACTTGACCTGATCAAAGACAACAGTAAACTCAGGCCCTGTTGCTGTATTATTCAGCTTCCTACAGTATAGTGGACATGTCCAATGCCACCTTTGGGAACCTGCAGTGACAACAGCATAGGAAACAGAGTGATGACTTTGCCCAGACCAAGACAAAAGGAGAGATGGCTGCCAAGTGCAAACATATTTGAATGGTATCCATAGCATGCCACCTACCTTCCCCATCCTCCTCTGATGTCACAATGTTGGCCCAGCAGTCATGGGCTATGAGAAGCATGCCAGACAGACTACAAGGCTTCTGAGACCCTAGAGCCAACAGGCTCCTTTCCCTGAGGTATTCATAGGACTCCATCCAAGTCTTGAAACTTGCTTCTGGCCTTTCAAGTGTACCCCCTCCAGCTTCACAGGATGACTTCTTGACTATTGAGGAAAAAAAAAAAAAACAACACCTTATTTATTTCCTGAGACAGCCATCACAGTCACAAACAGTGCTCTGGCCCTCTTGGCTGAAATCGCAGTGGATAAGCCTAAGTTTGAGGAGAGAATGAACAGATTCTAGCAGAAAAGCAATGCAGAGACATGAGAAAGGGGATTTGGGGTGGGGGCATAACCTTGCCCTACAACTCCTCTCTCCTGCCCCACATTCTCTGAGGCTGGTCTGGAAAATTCACTGTCTCCCAAAGTGAAACCACAGAAATGCATGGGAGGGGGTGGTGAGAAAGCCTCTGAAGAGCTATGGGTCTTTATTTTTCAGTGCAGAAAGAGTTTAGCTAGAAGCAAAGCAATAGATAAGAAGGGATTTGTTAGAGTAGAATGCTTGTGAAGCTTGCAAGCAGGCAGGCAAGAGGATGTTGTCCTGAGGACTTGGTGGGCTATGGTTTTATAATCAAAGGAAAAAGCGTGAGGGGGAAAAGTCCACCTTATTCCTCATTTTTGAACAAATAGCAAGCCTCCATCATCAGTTCTTCCTCTATGTCAGGTGGGGAAAATTTCTTGTCCCTCCATGGTCAAATAAGGACTGTTATGACACTATTCGAATTAACAGAAAGGTGGTAGAATAAACTAAAATTGGTGAATCATCTCACGTTTCAGTATAATGTCACTTCCCTTTATTTTTGCTCTTACTGTGTGCAGAGAAGCATGTCCTAGGGATCATTAACTTACTGAGCCACTGGGCAGCATGTGGGTCTCATTCCATCATTGTTTATTGTTTTGGGGCATGTCTTGTGCTTCCGTTGCATGGTTTTCTTGCTCAGCAAGCTTGTTTGGTTTTGTTGTTAAGCAAACTTGCTTTCCTGAGTAATCGTGAACATACATGGGTTTCATGATTTTTTCTTTATTCTTGAACCCTTAGTGGAATTAACTATTTAATCACCTGTCTTCTACCTTTACTCTGTCCCTATCCAAAAGGCTCATGGCCAAATCAACTGCTGCTGGGAACTCCACTCAGGGAAAGGTCCTGGTGATGCTCAGAGTTTTCCACAGGTAAGTGTCAGGTGTCCCTTGGGTGCCAGCTATTCTGACTGTTGTAGCCCACGTTGAAATTCCCTTTATGGTAGTCTCATCATCCAAGCATGTGAGCATTTGCTGCAATCCAGGCAGTCCATTCTACTGAGGAACAGTTTTGCTAGAAAGATCTTTATTCATTTGAGCTCGTAACTGTCACGTGTTATTGGTGTGCATGTACAACGTGTATGAGAGTGTGTGTATGAACGTGCAGTTGGTAGGTATAAAAATGAGAAATGAGCATACCCAGTTCCATTTCTAGGAATTTCTTCTTCAGAAATACCTGTACAACTGTGTGAAACAATGTGTTTTAAGGTGTTCATGGAAGAATTGTAATAATGCTCTCCCTGGCACTGGGACTGTTAAAATCATCCCATCCAGTCTCTTGTTTGATGGAGGAATCTCCACCACATACTTGTCGAAGAGAGTCTTCCAATTATAAGTCCTTGAGCTTTCAGGAAGGGAGGGGAGCAGCTCTTGTTTCACTTTCTGTTTTCCCTTGCTTGCTTGTTTCTTCACTGTGACCCTCTTGACACCGGCCATAGAGATGCATGGAGAAGGGAACAGGAGCCTTGGTGGGATTCCTGGGCATCTGGACCTTCTCCTTAGTGACTATCTGGAAGAAACCCAATATAACCCCACTGTGCCTGACTCTGGAGGCCTGGGAGATGACCCCAATCACAGGGCATCAGCAGCAGGTCAGTCACAGGCCAGGCAAAGGGGCTACAGTGACCCAAGCTCCACAGCTGCCTGCCCAGGGCAGGTAACTGCAATGCCACCTGATCTGAGAAAGAGCCAAGCCAACACATTCTCAGAGGGTGTTAGCATTGCCCAGGAGGCTGCTTTAATCACAGATGGGGAACTCCAGGCTTTGACACTGGTGATGGTAGAGCACAGAGCACTGATGACCTTGGTGACTGGAGAGAAGGGACCACTGCAAGCCTATTGCAAAACAGCAAAGGTCAGTTGTGGGATCCTGTCTCAGCCTTGCAGAGTGAGCACTAAAAAGTAAAGGGAAGAAAGCCAGACCATCTCTGTGCCCAGCACTGCAGCCCAGGGGAAGGGAAAGAAGAGAAAAGAAGGACAGAATTTCTGTAGGAAGAGTGCCCTTGCTGTAGGATTGTGCAATAAATTGAAAACTCAGTGAGAAAAACATATATATCATCTACTCACCAAAATTTGTAGATGAATATCCATCATCTACTTATCAGATAGTTCATTTGATCTAAATGATCATTCCTTCTTTTCTGGGCATCTGAGAGTGGCGTGTTCCAGCAGAAGGAACAATCTACTATTATTCTGTATGAATTCGAGTAAAACACAAGAGTGAGCATCCATTCCCTCAAACTGCTTCCTGTCAGGGAGAAGAGGAAGGCAACCAAGAAAATAATTCATTCCTATGAGGGGATGACCAGTGTTAGGAATGAGACAGGCAAAGTACTTTGTAAGCATTAAGGAGGGAGTCTTAACCCACAGGAGTAGCCCACCACTTCCTAGGGGCACTTACAGCTCAGTCAGAATCCAAAGGATCAATAGTAGCGAACTTGGCCAGGAACAAGGGGTAGACCGAGAGGCTGGTACTGAACAAACATTCACATTCCAAGTACACAGCAGAGGTAACAGGCTGCAGTCATTAATCCAACAGAAAGGGTGTGGTGTGCTTGTGAAGCCAGAACAGAAAATCAGGAAGGGAGAGAGAAGATGGATCAAGGAAAATGGGCAGAGGACTGAACATGGCATGTTAGCAATCCTGGCACTTTACTAAGAGAAGTGAAAGGCTTGGTAAGATTTAAGCTTGAAAATAACGTTAGGGGAACACCTTCTGCACAATCATATTAGCGACATGTTTTATTTTGTCAGGAGGAACAGATGAGGCCTGGATAGGACTTCTAAGGGCTACCTCTGAAGGTGTGTGAGGCCCTGGGCCACATTAACTCTCCCACAGTTTAATTATGTAAATAAAAGTTTGCTGCCAGGCCTATTAATGTAAAGTCCTGAGAAACCACTGCTGAATTTTCTGGTATTTGTTCTTGGTTTAACAGCCATTTTGTATGTAAATTCAGCCTCAGAGTTTCTTCTCCCATTAGTCAAGGACCCCAAGAAGGAAAGGGAGAAAGGAGAGAGCTGCTCTGGCTTTCACTATAGCAGAAAGCAGAAGTCAGCTCCCACAAGCCACAGTTTCCTCCTGCATTTTATCCAACAGATTTCTTGATAAGAACTGGTTGGGAGCAGGATTAGCATTGCCAGAAGCTGTTTTGAGGGTTAGTATTCAGAAGTCTTCTAGCAATAGGATCCATGAGAAAGGAATATCCCTGTAAAGCCCCTCTTCCATTTGCAGTTTGTAGCAGATATGCTCTCAGCCTTGGGCAACTCATCCTTGGTCTCTTATATGTGGTTTAGAGAAAGTCAGAAGGAACATCGAGGGCAGTATACCGACACCACAAATCATAGGGTGCCTTAGTGGGAAGGACCTCATTAATTGTGTCTTGCAGTTAGAGGTCTGTGAGATGTTTTGGATGGCCCTTAGTATTTTCCTGGCAGTAGAATTCTGGGTGTGAGGTCTACCCATAGTTGATATATTGGAAGTAACATCAGTTCATTTCCGTTCAGTCACTCAGGCATGTTTGCCTCTTTGTGACCCCATGAACTGCAGCACGCCAGGCCTCCCTGTCCATCACCAAGTCCTGGAGTTCACTCAAACTCACATCCATCGAGTCGGTGATGCCATCCAGCCATCTCATCCTCTGTCGTCCCCTTTTCCTCCTGCCCCCAATCCCTCCCAGCATCAGAGTCTTTTCCAATGAGTCAACTCTTCGCATGAGGTGGCCAAAGTACTGGAGTTTCAGCTTTAGAATCAATCCTTCCAAAGAACACCCAGGGCTAATCTCCTTTAGAATGGACTGGTTGGATCTCCTTGCAGTCCAAGGGACTCTCAAGAGTCTTCTCCAACACCACAGTGCAAGTTGCCACTCAGCTTTCTTTACAGTCCAACTCTCACATCCATACATGACCACTGGAAAAACCATAGCCTTGACTAGACAGACCGTTGTTGGTAATGTCTCTGCTTATCAATATGCTATCTAACTTGGTCATAACTGTCCTTCCAAGGAGTAAGTGTCTTTTAATTTCATGGCTGCAGTTACAATCTGTAGTGATTTTGGCCCCAAAATAAAGTCTGACACTGTTTCCACTGTTTCCCCATCTATTTCCCATGAAGTAACATAACTTCCCACAAAACACACCACCTCTTGCCAGCACCTCACCATGCTGTACCTGACTATCCCACACCCCTAACCCTCATTTGAAAATTCAGGAGATTCAAGCCAGGGCAAAGTAGTGAGACCCTTCTGCCAACTAAAAATTTCTAACTTGTCATCTGCTTCTGTTCACATGCAGGAAAGGTTCTTGTCTCATTGTAGAAAGAATTCAGAAGCAAGACAGGGAGGTCAAGAAAGTAAAGTGAGGATTTATTTGAGCAAAAAAATGGAAACCCACTCCAGTATTCTTGCCTGAGAATCCCATGGATGGAGGAGCCTGGTGGGCTACAGTCCATGGGGTTGCAAAGAGTCAGACACGACTGAGAGACCTCACTTTCACTTTCATGCTCTCAAGGGGAGAGCAGACAAACAGATGAGTAGCTGAGCTGAGTTTCTTGGCAAGCCAGTCCTGTGGGACATACATGCGAAATGGAGTATTTCCTGCCATATCAAAATACAAGGATGTTATAGCCATCTGTAATTTCAACCCACCAAATGTGAATTTCTGAACGCAGGAAGAACAATACCTGCTATCCAGCAGCCATTGAGCTGCTACCACAAGCTATAGCCATTCCCTATGGTGAATGAGGAACTAAGGATATGAATAATTAAATTGCAGGATGCTGGCCCAAGATAGCTGAGATACATATGAAAGGAATGACTTCAGTAAGTCCAGACTCTTGAATCTTCCCATACAGAGAAAAGTGTTAAATTCATTAACTTGAGATATCTGATTTTCCTTAATTAACAATAATCTTTAGGTGTTCAGATTACCTGCCCCTTGCTGCAAACTTCTATATAAACTTACTCCTCCCCCCTCACCTGCCTCCCCAGAGGTTACTCAGTTCTTTCAAGGTTGCTTGAAATGCTGTCTCCCAGGTTTGAAGTTCTAAAAATTCCCACCAAATAAAACAACTTCTAGGTTGTGACCATTTTAAGTGGGCTTACAAATGAAGGGATACTCATTGGGGAGGGAAAGGTTTGGGTTCATATTTGTCATGGCAACATGAGCACAGGTGGGAAAAGAATTTCCAGACACAGTACTGCAGAAAGGAGTGAGTTAATTAAAAATAAAGAACAGAGATAATGTGAGTGTTGTGAGCACAGTGGGCCAACCATCTGATAGATCAGAGAAAGCCAATAGGACATTGTTGGAACAGTGGACTGACTCAGGAGAGAGCCAATACTTTCCATGGGTCTGTAGGCAATTTTTATAGTCTAGAAACAAAGAAAACTGTTGCTGGAAGTGTGGCATTAGGTGATTGGTTAGAACATTATAGGGTAAATACTAGGGTGAGAATTTTTGCCCAATTTAGGGCCAGGACACTGCATGGTAAGGATCAGGGAGGCTTTTGGCAATGGTTACAGTGAGGCTCAGACAGTTCCAGAGATGACCTTGGTTCTGGGCTCTGTCTCTATGGCCTTGGTGAAAGGCCTTGCATTTGTGGCCTTGAAATAGGACTCTTCAGTATTGTCTGATTTTCATACCAGCTCCACCTTCCCAAGGTGGGGAGGGATTTTTGTCCTTATCTAACCTTGTGCTTTTGAACTGTGGTGTGGGAGAAGACTCTTGAGAGTCCCTTGGACTGCAAGGAGCTCGAACCAGTCCATTCTGAAGGAGATCAGCCCTGGGATTTCTTTGGAAGGAATGATGCTAAAGCTGAAACTCCAGTACTTGGGCCACCTCATTTGAAGAGTTGACTCATTGGAAAAGACTCTGATGCTGGAAGGGATTGGGGGCAGGAGAAGAAGGGGATGACAGAGGATGAGATGGCTGGATGGCATCACTGACTCGATGCACATGAGTCTGAGTGAACTCTGGGAGTTGGTGATGGACAGGGAGCCCTGGCATGCTGTGATTCATGGGGTCGCAAAGAGTTGGACACGACTGAGTGACTGAACTGAACTGAACTGAACCTTGAAGGGAAGTGTCATGGCCTCAGTGCATAATGGTTGCTTCTTATCTGCAAGGCTAATTGTATTATAAGAGCATAATGAGCTAAAGGTTACATTCAAACACCAGAGATTCCTTCCTACCTTTTCTCACCTTTCTTTATCTGCCTCCAGAACACTTATCACTCAAAATGTATGATTTCATGTCTGTCTGAAGGTTCCTGCCTTTCTTTGCCCAGGGACCCCCCACTTTTCACACAATGTATGGTTTTCTGCTACCTGATCCCTGCCCTCATTTCTGTGCTCATATCTGGCTACCTGCCTGCTTTAACACCTCTACAAAGATGAGGCCACTAACTATTGCAGTCACTGGCTTTTAAAACACCCTGAAAGATGTTCAGGGTGGAGTTCAGGAATGAGGTACTCTGTGCTCTGGGAAAAACTGTCAGAACAAATTTTCAGATATTAAGATATTTTCAGGAGGAGATTGTATGAGCTCAATTTATTGCATCTTTTCATATCTATAAATGCACTAAAATCATTAATGGAGACATTTATTCTTCATGACTTGCAGGAAGCATCTGCCAAAATGTGTGCTTGAGTATGCTTATCTCCCTTCACCAAAATCACATGTATACTGACCTTCCCCCTCCTCTCCTAAACAGTTCCTCAGAGCTTTCTGAGAACCTGTCTCCTGAGCTATTGTCCTCATTTTATTACCAATAAAATTTAACTTATAACTCTCATGTTGTGTTTTTGTTTTTTGTTTTTTGTTTTCAGTTGACACTTCCCACTAGCCTTGTGTTATTGAACACAAGTCTGTGTACCCAAATACACAGTGAGTTCAGGCAAACCAAAATGTTAGAATTTGGAGCAGAGAAACATTGATCGCAAGGTCAAGCAAGGAGAATGATGGCTGATGCCAAAAAATCTGAACTCTTCAATGGCTTTCAGGCAGAGTTTTCAAAGGCAACATCTGAGGAGAGGGCTGCAGGAGTGTGACTTTCCTCTGATTGATTGGTGGTGTTCCACAAATCATGTGCTCAGTCTGAAGTAACTATTCTCTTTACTTGGTGGGGCCTTACTTACTGCTCAGAGGTATATTGTTATGTAAAATACTTGAGGAGGAACTAGGACCCACTATTGTCTCTTGACTGCTCTTCCTTTGTTTCCACCTTTCCTCACTTACATAACTAGTAACTGTTCGATCTGTCCTTTGGAATTCAGGAAGGTCTAGGAGTCTGAAGCCTTTTTCCTACAAACAAAAGACAGGGGACAGAGAAGGGTTTTTGTGTACTGAGGGCCCCACAGTGTCCTGCTCAGTTTTTATCAGGACAGATAAGGGGATAGGGACATAACAATTTTTTTCCAAAGTTTATCATAAAATGTATCCAGGAGACACCCATGCGACAGAATATGAACACCTTTCTTATCAACTTTTTTGCTATTGTCCCCCTTTTTTAATTTAATTTTATTTTTAATATAAATTTATTGTATTGTAAAGTAATAAACCTCCAATTGAAATAAATAAATTTATATTGTCTCCTTTTTATAAATAAGAACACTGGGGCTCCTGCTTAACCCCCACCACACTGACAGTGCCCTCGACAGGGTTTTTCACCTAGTCTCTGGCCCAAATTCAGTGTGTAGAATTTATTATCCCCAAATGCCTCTTTGGCATATTAATTGTTTTAAGCTGGCTATTTTCTTAAAAAATTAAAGAAAGAGACATGGTGAAAACCCTGAAAACCAATTACTCTTTTGTAAGAAAGTTTACACTTGTAAGGAAAAGCTCCAAAGACGGGGGGTCTCCTTTGCCATAACTAGAAGAGGAGTAAGATGACCAGATCTCTACCCTATCAGTGGAGAAAGCAGTGACTTATATCTGCATCACAATCATCCTTATTTACTGTCTTTTCTTGTTCACCTTCCAGAACTGAATCTTCCCACCCTCAACATCCTCTTGTCTTTAGCTGAAGCTGGTATATAAGGTGAGGGTTTTGGCCACTTTGGTGAATTGCTCAATTTTTCTGGGTCTCTCCCATGTATGTACTGTGCAAAGTGGCTTCAGTCACGTCCAACTTTTTGCAACCCTTTGGAACATAGCCTGCCAGGCTCCTCTGTCCATATGATTCTCTAGACAACAATATTGGAGTGGGTTGCTGTGCCCTCCTCCAGGGGATCTTCCCAACCCAAGGATCTAACCCAAGTCTTTTATGTCTCCTGCACTGACAGGGGGGTTCTTTACCATGTGGGTAGCCCATGTATATATGTTGTTAAATGTTGTTTGATTTCCTCCTTTTCATCTGTCTCATGTCAATTTAATTCTTAGACCAGCCAGAAAACCTAGATGGATGGAGGAAAATTTCTTCCTCCCTGACAGATGTTTACTAGTGCTTTCGTTAGAGATGTCAGATAAAATACAAGTCAACAATTAAATTTAAATTTAAACAACTTTTTAAAAATATATAAGCATGATAGTTTTCCGTTGTTACTGCAACAAATTACTACAGACTTACTGGCTTACAGGAACTGACATTTATTATGTCACAGTTCTGGAGGCTAGAAGATTGCAATGGATCTCCTTGGCTAAGATCAGGGTGTCAGCAAGACTGTGTTCCTGTCTGTAGGCCTTGGAGGAGAATCCATCTATATGCTTTTTCCAAATTCTAAGGGCTGCCAGCATTCCTTGTCCTGTGGCTCTTTATCCATCTTCAAAGCACAACCAGTTGATCCTTTTTCACCATGCATCATTC
Source organism: Capra hircus (assembly GCF_001704415.2). Lineage (NCBI taxonomy): Eukaryota > Metazoa > Chordata > Mammalia > Artiodactyla > Bovidae > Capra > Capra hircus. The sequence continues at coordinate 133,862,243 of NC_030809.1, forward strand.
TGACACTGACTATTCTGCCTCCTTCTTCCCCTATTCCTTGTGATTTCACTGGTCTCACTAAGATAATCCAGATAATGCTCTTGTTTTTGGTTTATTAGCAATCTTAATTCCCTTTTGAACACATTCATAGTTTTCTGAGGATTAGGACATCTCCTTGATGGCTTTATTCTGCCCATCACTATAAATATCACCTAAGTACTGCATGAGGCATAATTATACACAAATGTATCCACTGTTACTCTAAACTTCAAATTTA